>NC_134577.1:48957655-49257655 GCF_050947875.1 Dermacentor variabilis
TGTTTATATCTGACTGTTCTGTTTGAAACCTTGCCCGCAAGTAATTCTTTGGGGGACTCCTTGCTGGGAATTCTTAAAAAGCCAGTAATTCAACAGCAAACATTATTTGGCCATAATATTCACCATGGTGTCCTACGTTCCTTCCTCAACCCCCCCACCTCCCCAATCTCAATTTAGCTAGATTTTATATCGGTTGAATTCACAGTCCTCTCAGGGCAGCGGCATAAATTCTCTGTTCGCAAAACACATTCATAAAACTCCGGATCACTTGCTTCCGTAATTTACTGCAAATGCCATAATTAGTGCCCTGTCTTTAAAGTTTACCTATATATTGTCCATGATGCACCTTTGATTTGTGCCAACTATAAACGATATATTTTGCTTAGTTCCCCGCCGACATCGCTGAAACCAAGTCGGAACAAGTTTGGACGCTGGAAAATAGGGAAAGAAATTTCTATTTTTTTCCTATCAATAATTATCATCAGTAATATTCGCAACGCTTATAACTGGACCAGGAACGTAAGCATTTTTTGTCGTACACTGTAGCTGCCATGACCCCCGTTCGATTACCACAAAGTATACACCTAGTATAGTATAGCTGATAGCTATACTATAGCTAAGTATAGCTGATAGCAGCCATAACACATTCCGTGACACTTGAACAAGAATTTTTTTCTACAAAGGCTGTCGTTGATCCAGCCACACTTTGCACAGAGAGTTTCCACAGCGTGCCGCCATTTCTCGCTCAATTTGGTCTTGGTGGCTTTTGTAGTTCTCCAGGCCAGAGGGCTAAATTCTCTGTCCCTCGTTAGGCATGCTCATAACACTCTAGAGTGCTCGCATACGTAACTTATTGCAAAATCTCAGGTATGTTGAACTTCATCTACACTTCACCAATTAACTTATCCTCACAGTTACCATACCAAACGAATCTGTTTCTTTTCAGGCGAAACTAATATAACACGCTTGAAAAAGTAAAAAAAAGGACGGCTCAACAATTATTCTTAACGCTTCTAAAAATACCAGAAACGTTAACACTTTAAATGCTGCCTATTCCATCAAAGTATAAAATCTATGAAACGCTGAGTTCTCTCGGAACATTGGGAAACCTAGCCAATAGCAGCAGCGTTATACTTTCGAACATTATCTTTCAATTTTTTAACGCTGTATTTGATCAACACGCATTTACCACCGCACACAAACTTGGCGTACTGTTCCCCTTATGTTCGCAAAATTTGAACTCAATTGTAGTTGTAATTATGCCAGCGCAGCCTGTCTAACTCTCACACCGGTCGTAAAACAGATCAATAACGCTATCGATTACTTCCACACGTATTCTACTGGAAAATGCGCATTTAACCCACCCATTTGGAACATTGCCTACATATTTATCCATACCATGCCCACAATTTTCCCGCCATGTATAAACAAGATCCTTTGTTTAGCTCACCGTGGGCACAGCAGAAACAAACTACGAAACTTGTATGATGCACGACAACACACGAAAAAACGGGTATTTAGTAATCACCTGCAAACACTTCCATTTAAAGCAGGAAAGTGATTGTTCTGCAACGCATTGCGCGTTTAAAATTCTCTCTATTTTCTCAGAATGTCAACCGTCTCTGGTGCTGTTATTTTAGGAGTCTAAGAAACATTTAGATTAGCGCAGTATGACACTCTGGAACGCTTCAATGAGCAACTTTCTGCAAGGGCTTCGTAGTTCGAATAAACACCGCGCACCGCATAGTTTACCGAGGATGCCGAGAGAAAATAACTAAATGCCGTGTATAACGCATGACAATTGGGAGAAAGCCACTATAAGTAACTGTCTTCAGAGCACATCAGCAACCTACACAGTGCGAGCTTTCGGTACTCGTCCCCAAAAAAAGTGGCCTTCGTTTTTCAAAATGCGGTATATCTGCTGCTTTCTTTCTCCTACCGGGAAACTAGAAATAGTGCACTTCTTATTTAAAAACAGGCTGGAAATTAAATCGTCAAAGGCAGAAGTGACACATTCTTTCAGAAAAATTCATGTCAGTGTTCTATTGGAATTGAAATGGATTTGTACGTTCGACCAAGGACATCTTGAACAGCATATCTACGATAAGTTGTGATTACATGGTGAAATTGGAGAGTTATACCTGTAGGAGGTTTGATTAGATTTTTGATGGTGTTGATATACTGAGAATGCAATGCTACGTAGGATACCTCTACACAGAGATAAAACAGTTTCAGCATTTGATAAACCAACCAGTTCATGCCGTAAGGCACGCCAGTCGTTGGGCGCGGCTGATTGTAATACTTTATGAGAATCTCCCCCTTGCCCGCTAGTGAAATGTATCGAGCCTACTGTGTTTTTTGAATACAGAAATAACGGTCCCAAAACATGGGCATGATGCGCATGATGCCGCTATAGGGCGTCCTCAGAAGTCGCAAAAGACAATCCTCGCTGTGCAAGCAGGGGATTCGTCGTAAGAAAAGGCATTACTTATGTGGTGACTATATTAAGAAAGAAAATTTAGCTTCAGCTGTAGTTGAGCCTAGCGTGCATGCAGGTGTGTGTGCGTGCGCGCGCGTGTATTTGTGTCTGGTCCAGCGGAAGCCGAGCAGCAAATGCACAATTATGGCGACTTAGTGCCCATTATAACTGCTAAGGCTATAAAATAAGCTTTGAAAAAACCGGCACACTCACATACAATCGAAGTATTTTTGAAACATTGTAGTTGCAGTTCACAAAACGGGAATAGCACCAATACGCTTTTACGCGTAAGCCGCGTTTCCGAAATGAAGGGTTACTGTAAATTTTGTCATTTTCTTGTTCTTTAAGAAAAGGCCGACGTCCTTCGAAATTCAAAACTCAAAGCATGTGAACAAAGCTCCAGACCATTGGTGCTGTTGAAACCGACTGCAGCCGGCGCTGCTAACATGCTCTAATTTGAAAAGACTCCACACATGCTCTGGCTATGTGGGGGATTTGGCCTTCACAAATATTTAGAATTAGTAGTGATCTTAAAACAACCATCTTTTGAAAAGGTTCTTCGTTCTCTCTTTCGATCTTTTAAGCTAATACATCGTATTCGAGAGAAGTGCGTGCGTGAAGCTTTTTCGTTGCAGTATTTGTTGCCAATTGTGCATAAAAAAAAAGATGCAGCTGTTTGATTTCTGAACAGCATAAGCCGAGTTTCGTGAGCTCTGCAAGTGACAGGTGTACTTACTTGTTTATCTTTCATCGGGTGATCGCGTTTCACCGCCTAAAAAATGTTAACGATATGCGCAGGAGGCGCCTAATGGCACCGGAAAAAAAAAACTAAAGTTGCGCCATTCATGTCAGAGTGCAGGCACCTCCTCTCTCGTGCGTTTTGTGGATTGTAAATCGAGTTGGTTGAGGTGCACGCCCGTCGAGCAAGACCTTCACACAGAGAGAGAGAGAGAGAGAGAGAGAGGGGGAGGGGGGAGGGAGGGAGGGAGGGATAGAGGGGGGAGAGAGAAGAAAGGCAGGAAGGTTAACGAGATATCAGTCTCCGATTTGCTACCCTACACTGGGGATGGGAGGTAGGGGTAAAAAAGATGACAGAGAAGAAAACACTAAAAAAACACGGCAGGAAAGATGTGCAATTATCCCGCTAGGTAACAGCAGGGCGGGGCGGTTCGAAGCGAAGGAATAATGCGAAAAAGTAACATTGAGTACGGTGATGAAGTGTATAGGTAGACGCAAGTGGCGTGATTTCTATCACACCACTTGCGGTAACTATCCGATAACTATCCGGTGTTCAATCAGTCAATTTACAGAAGCTCTCGCAATCTGTTTAGGTGCATGAGAAGAAGGCCCTAAAAAACAATCCTCTTTTTTTCTGGGTTCTCAGACTCACAGGTCTGTACCGATGGTCAAGACGGTTACGGGTTCACTATGGCGAACAAATTAGGTAAAATGGGTGGTGCCATTAGGCGTAGTGAATGTTGGGAAAGCGACAGCCATAATTAGATTCTCGTGCGCGGCCCGCTTGAAACAACTTACCATTGGTAACATATGTTTCCAAATTTTTTTTCGCTCATCCTATACGAGAAAAAAACATTAAATACAAATTGAAGAACTGAAGATCGAAATTTATTTTATTATTACTATTGTTTTTTTTTCTTGAAATCTCACACTCGTAACCTAAAAGACAGTTCACGAATTATGTTTTTTTCCTCTGTATTCGGGCCCGTTATGACGTTATAAATTTTGAATGGTTGCTAAAGCTGAGCCATTTCTTATAAAAAATTACTTCAACGAGAAATCGTTAATAATGGTCCCATTCAAACGCTGTCAAAACCCCTGACAAACTAGCGAGCCAGAGGCGGGAAATTCGGACACAATCATTGCGTTGTTTCTTTTTCATTGCTCATTCTCATATTAATGAGAGTTCCCATTTGTAAAGCCAATGTTCCAATACTGCCTAACATGTTTTCTTGGGCGTACCTTGTTAAGCATCAAAACTGTCAGCTTAACAGATATAAAACCTATTGAGTGAAATTATTTGTGGCAAACACCACGTATGATTTCATCAGTTGGATTTATGCGTCCAGAGAATGCACGGCCATGACATATCCCAGCAAAAAGGCTCACTTCGAAATTCAGAGTAAGGAAAAACAACAAACTTGTACGGAAGCTTTTCTTCTTACAATGAGACAGAGAGCAAAGTCAGCGTGTTCCTTTCCAGAGAAAAGCTAGTGCTGGAATATTTTTCTAAAAATATGCCATGAAAATCAGATGAAACTGGTACAGGAGGGTGCGCTAACTCTGACACCAAGAAAAGCAAGCGGAGGGTTGCTGCCCAAAAATTCTGCACTGATTTGCCAAACATTCGGCGCACGTGCACTTAAGCATTGCCTAACACAACGAATATGCACGACTCGGGCGTGCATGTGTAACGCTCACGACAACATATGCAACATTAGGACTACGAGCACGCGTACTTCAGCACACACGGGAATACAGAAAAAGCGCGACACAGGCCTGTTCTACACGTTAAAACAGCGCAACAAAATTGACAGCGCCCCCCCCCCCCCCACCCCTAGCACCGCGGTGCAGCTCAACGGCAGTGAAATGTCCACATTTAAATCAAGGTGACGTTTTGAACTGCCTCTAACTCAAATGCGAATCTGATCATCGCGGCGTTAAAGAGCGCAGGCGAGACGACCGACCCCGGTGGGACTCCTAGAGCGTGTACGCCCGTCCTATGTCTTGCTATACAAAGTGGAGTTGCTAAATTTCGCTCGTGCTGTCCTTTAGCCATGTATTGACAAAGTGCGACTGTTAGTTACGTGTGTACGAGAGCACCAAGTCTTGAACGCATGCCTGTCAGCGAATAAAGCAACTGAAAGACTCCGTGGAACTGTAGCACTTCTGATGGAAACGGCAGAGCAGCATGGCCTTTGAGATTAAGCAACGCACGCGTTTGACATCTTGGAGGCAGTAAGGAAAAGAAAATAACGTTTTCAGGGTCACAAAAGATGTCAGCACTTCCCACACAGATGACCAATCCTTGCGAGGTTAGTGCGGGACAGGGAGTTCACAATGCCCTGTTGCGACTCCTACAACGTATGAACCGCCGTGTGAAGTGTCAATCATTTTGTTGACCAAAAACGCGGCCATAGCAGTTGTGTGCACCTGTGGAGCATTGCGTGGTTGTGGAACGTCATGTATCTATGCGTACCACGCAGCGACCAGTGCTGGGCAGTGTCGAAGATACATGTATCGTAGACACTATCTTAGATACCCTTTGGGTATAACGTATCTGAATCACGATACGTCTGGCAAGACGTGTATCAGCATCTGTATTTCCGCTACATGAACGAATGCATCTTGTATCTTAAGATAAAGGATACTGCCATCGCAACGTCAGTATGCGAAACTAAAAGCACTTGCTGAACATCGCCTCTCAAGCTAATACGCTTCAGCTAAGCCACCTCAATAGAAAATTGACATTCACTTTAGCATATGCCAAAAAGGGTGAAGGCGAACAAAGCCTGCGCGGTCAAGGGACATTCATTAAATTACTTGACATTCTCATTGGAATGAGTTGTTACTTCTTATTACTTATTTTCTCCCACCAAAGGACGTGGGTTGGAGTGTGTTAATTGATGCTACCTCAATTAAATGTGAGTTAATGAACTTTGCCCTATTTAACCCCAAGGTCGTGGGTTCGACTCCCACCGACGATCGAGGGGGGCGACCACCACGAAAGGTCGTGAATTCCAGTGATTTCGTGTCCTCTATAGTAAATTCACTATACCTTAATTAACTTCGCCTTAACGCCAAAGGCCGTGGGTTTCACTTAAACCTAGGCTCGAGGGTTCGCTCCCACCGAAGTTCGTGGGTTCGAGTGCCTGAATTAACTATATCTAAACTAATTTTGACTTTTTCTGGCATGATGAGCGGCACCAGAGTCAGCTGTGGAAGAAGACGACGAAGAACGCGCCAGCGTGATCCCCCAGTGTGGGTATGAGCCATAACTTGAGGCCATCATCATCATCATCATCATCATCATCATCATCATCATCATCATCATCATCCGTGGCACGAGCGCGTGTCTGCGCGAGGCGAGCTCACGTGACTCGCTGTACCGCACGCCGCGTTTTCCAGACCATCGGGCGTAGGAGCCACTTCAGGCTCTTGCCTGAAAAACTAAAACAGCGGCATCCTCTCGTCTTTCCGCCAGAGACCTCCAGCGAGTGCAGGCGATGAGCTTTGCGCGTCCCTATTGGTGGAGCCGAGTCATGCGGTGGCGCTTGCGCAGTAGCGACAAAAACAAGCGCGCGAACGTGTGCGCACAGCCGACCTTTTGTTTTCTTGATTATGCATAGAGGCGAATAACTCTTGGGCCAATAGAGCTACAGAATAAGTGCAAATGGAAGAGAACCGCTATCGAATACGGCAGAAAATTAAGTGGAGCCATGAAAAGGAAATTTGCAGGTGCAACTTGGAATTGGCTACAGCAAGACAAGCATAATTCAAATCGTTCGGATAGACCTCCGCTCTGCAGCGGACATAAAAAATTGCTTGATTATCATGAAAACTAGCAATTGTTTGTTTTTTATTATAAGTAAAAGATTTAAAAGAGAAAGGAACGACAATAGCATTAGTCGACCAGCGCTCTGTTTCAATCTGACTCAGAGATCACCGCACTGTGACTGCACAAACGAAGCCATGACTCCTTGTATCATTTTCAATTTCCCATCTCATATTTGCAGTGAAAACCCGTGAAATTGAGAAGCAGAGTTCTATATTATCTCAACTCATCAGTAGAGAATTTTGAAATATAAATCACCAAGCCATCGATGAAAGTGTCAAGCCATTAGGACGCCAGAAACTCCACCAAAGCTTCGGTGACACACATGGTCAACTACACCGCCACGACAGAAGACCAAGACTGTATTGCACGTCAATATTTCACGGACCTACCAAATGTAACATGCCCATGTAAAACTGCTACGGTCTGTGTGCGCGCTCCGTGAATGGTAACAATGCCAATGACCATATACTCACTATGTATTAAAGACACTTCGACACCGTCCTCTCCACCAGCCCTCAGTTAGCCCTGGGTGCGAAGAAATTCATGCTCCTTTGCAGGTAGACCGCGAACACCTCACCACTCAACACAATCACACCTTGTGGAAGGCCGCACACTGCCGGCACCTAAATTCCGTTGCAGCGGCGTTAAAGCGTGTTTGGACGAACCGATCGAGCTCTCTCGAAATACGGGTACACACGCTCGCGTGAAATACCGCTGCCTTGCTCCAAGGCAATTAAAACGGCTCATTGTGATAGATTCACGCTCTTATCGCCTACCGCTCAAGACTGCCCCATCATCGTCATAACGTAGGCGGGCTGCCACAATGACGAAGCACGGAAAGGAAGATCGGAATACAGAGTCAGGGTCACATTTGCGAAAATATCGCCACGTCATGCCACGAGCAACGCAAAGTGACGGCTTTTGCACCCCGTGAGAGGACCACCAAGTTTAACCGCACGACTCTATCGCTTGTCCATGCAGGTGCAGGCATTAGAACCCTGGTTCTGGAATTCTCCTCGTCGCCTTTCTTTCGACGTCCAAAAGCGACAGCGCGTTCGGGCCCAGATTAACCATCTCCGTGACTCAGCGCTTTGATAAGCCCGCGGCAGCTCCGTGTTCGTGATGATTGAAAGCCGTTTCCTTCGAGTAAATGAACATTTCGTGTCAGCGCCTTTCACTGGCGCTTCGAAATGACCCCGGCGGGGAACAACTGGATGACTCTCAAGAACCACCACTTCCGCCATGTCGACGAGATGACACGCAGGCGATGGAGGAGGAGGAGATAAACTTTATTATAGAAGAGGTCTTAGGCGGGGGTTGGGGTGACGTTCCCCGCCCCGCAGTGGGCTCCTCTTCTAGGCCGGACGCCAGGTGGCCGACCGACGATGTCGTTCGGCGACCTCTTCGGCCCGCTCCGTGACTCGGAGTTGAACCTCCGGGTCCGAGCTGAGCAGCGCGGCCTCCCACTGCAATTGGGTAGAGAGCTGCAGACTGTTCGACGGCTTGTCCTGATTACATGAGTATAGGATGTGTGGTGTGTCTGCCTTATGGTGCCCACAGAGAGAACAGACGGGGCTGAACTGCTCTGGGAACCATATGGAGTATATGTACGGATTAAAGAAAGTGTCTGTTTGGAGCTGTCGCCAACTGACTTGTTGTGTTTTACTTAGAGATCTATGTGGTTCTGGGAAGATTTGTCTTTCTTTCTTAAAGTGGGCAGTAATCTCTTTGTAGGTCGTCATTCGCTCCTTGGCCGACCTGAGCTCGGGGTAACGCACCTCCCGGTTAACTACGAATCCTCGGGCAAATTGGTGCGCCGCCTCATTTCCAGGATGGCCTGAATGGGCGGGGACCCAGATCAATGTGATCTGGCGGGTATTGGAGATTTTTCGTAATATTCTGATGGCTGCTGAGTGGGCCCTTCCTTTGCAAAAATTTCGAATTGCGGTTTTAGAGTCGCTGATGATGTATTTGGCAGTGGTGGAGGTAATAGCTAAAGCTATGGCAGCTTCTTCGGCCTCCTCTGGAAATTTTGTTTTATCGATTGTCGCTGAAGCGAGGGGAGAACCTCGATGATCGACAACTGCCAGGGAAAAGGCGTCTCTGTCCGCATGTTCTGCCACGTCCACATGCGCCGTATCTTTCTGAACTGAAAATCTGTCGTGAAGTTTTTGTGCCCTAGCCTTTCTTCTGTTTGTATCGTACTGTGGATGCATGTTTTTGGGCAGAGGATGGACTATTAAGTGTTCGTGCACGTGTCTTGGAATCGGCAAGGTGTGTGCACGGATTCCTTCATATTGTATGCCTGCCTTCTTTAGAATGAAACGTCCCGTTTCAGTTCCTGATAGTCTTTCGTATTGTGCGGTGAGGTGTGCTTCCATCATTTCCGCTAAGGTGTTATGAATTCCTAACTGTAGTAGTTTTTCATTTGGGGTATGACGAGGGAGGTTGAGCGCAATTTTGTAGGATTGTCGAATTAGAGAATCCACGTCGTTCCTTTCTCTGACTGTGAGGGTGACGTATGGTGTAGAGTAGATGACTCTGCTAAGAACGAAAGCCTGAATTAGTTTCCTGGTCTCGGCTTCTTTAACTCCTCCTCGCCTATTCGCGATGCGTCTGATGAGGAAGGAGATTTGGTTGACGGTGTTTCTCAGCTTCTTAATTAGTGTGTCGTTTTTTTGGTTTGACTGTATCAGCATTCCCAAGATTCTTAGGGTTTCCACTTCTGGGATGGCTGCCCCTTCCGCGTAAATTTTGATCTCAGGCGCTTTATTTTTTCTTTGACGCTTTGGGTGTAAGATGAGGAGTTCAGATTTTTGGGGGGAACACGCAAGTCCCGCGGCTTGTGCCTCCTCTACTACTACATCTGCCGCTTGTTGTAGCGTATCTTGTATCGTGCCGATACTCCCCTTGGTTGTCCAAAGGGTGATATCGTCCGCGTACAAGGAGTGTTCTAGGTCAGGGATTTTGGCGAGTTCGTGTGCCATTTTGATGAGGGTTATATTGAATAAGAAGGGGGAGAGGACCGATCCTTGCGGCGTTCCTCTGTCTCCTAAAGTGAAGGTGTCGGATTTGATTGTGCCAATTTGAATTTTAGCCGTTCTATCGGAGAGGAAGTCTTTGATGTAGTTAAACGTTCTTTCGCCTACATTCAACGGTGAAAGAGAATCTAGGATTGCTTTGTGTTTGACGTTATCAAATGCTTTGGTTAAATCTAGAGCTAGGATTGCCCTTGTGCTCCTGTCTTGCTCCTGAGAAAGGACCTCGTTTGCTAGTCTGAGCATCGTATCCTGTGTTGATAAATGTGGTCTAAAGCCGACCATAGTGTTTGGATATAAATTCTCTTTGTGCATGTGGGACTGCAGTCTGTCTAGTATGACGTGCTCTATCAGTTTTAGGCGTGCAAAGCCGGCCCGCCATTTATTTGAATTCACCTGGGGAGGTATTCTGCAGGAATCCACCTAGTGGACTGTCCATTTCGGCCGCTGCTGATTGGCTGGGGCCGCTCATCTCCTCCTCCCTCGTACAGCTGCATCCAATCAGCAGCGGCCAAAATGGACAGTCCACTAGGTGGAGTCCTGCAGAATACCTCCCCAGTACTGGAGCGCTGACGAAACTCGGCTACAGCGTACTAAAGCACTGTAACTC
Source organism: Dermacentor variabilis (assembly GCF_050947875.1). Classification (NCBI taxonomy): domain Eukaryota; kingdom Metazoa; phylum Arthropoda; class Arachnida; order Ixodida; family Ixodidae; genus Dermacentor; species Dermacentor variabilis. The sequence goes on from NC_134577.1 coordinate 48,968,359, forward strand.
AACCTCTGCTGTTCAGAAATCAAATGGCTCCAACATTTTCTGAATCTATCGGCAAGAAACGCATCAAAAGAAGAATTTCACGCATGTACGTACCTCTCCTTCTATAATAATAGTTTAAAATATCTCAAGTTAAAGCGAAGAAACTTTTAGTGGGCATGTTTATCTTCAGCTTGCTTTTAATGAGAATTATTTAAATCGGTAAAATGCACAAGATAGCCAGGACCAGCGTGAAGTCTTTTCGGGATAGAGCATATTGGCAGCGCCAGTTTCATTCGTTCCATTAGCAGTACCACATATGCATAATTTTGAGCAGAAAACGTCCATTACATAACCGTTGGCTTATGGTCGTTCCATGACTCGATCTGAAATGAAACCCAGGGGAGGTATTCTGCAGGAGTCCACCTAGTGGACTCTCCATTTTGGCCGCTGCTGATTGGATGCAGCTGTACGAGGGAGGAGGAGATGAGCGGCCCCAGCCAATCAGCAGTGGCCGAAATGGACGGTCCACTAGGTGGATTCCTGCAGAATACCTCCCCTGATCACAGAGGTATGCAAGCATTGTGTGGCGCGCAGCAGTCGCGCTATCATGACTGCGTGAATTCTACACGTAATCTCACACGCGGACTTTACACAGACACACAGCAACATATGTCAGCGTGTGTCTGCGTGTGTTCGCGCATGTGTGGGTGTGCGTGTGGGTGTTTGTGTGCGCGCGTGTGTGTGAAGAAACAAGATGAAAACCGCCAAGAGACAAACACATATGTAACAAACGTCCCGGAAGTGTTGCATAGGTCTCCCTCCAAACTACTCCTTCCAAAGCGCTCTTTCAAACGTGCGGCGCATGCGGCAATATCCCCCAGTCGCGTAATCAGGCGGCGAAACACAGGGCACAAGACTCCTGGCTCCCCCGTTTCCTCCAAAACTCCTTTATTTATAATAGTAATAAGGGGCCAGCATCCTCTCCCCTCCCTCTCTCCGTCCCCGGTGAAGTTGATGCCGCTATCCTCCCCTTTTCAAAAAAATTATTTGTTTGCGTCATCGGTATCTCTTTTGAATTTATCGTAAGTGAGCACCAGGCCCTAAACAGACGAGAAAACCAAGCTTCAGATCATCACAACGCCAAGACTCCTCGTCATTCAGTACATACTACTTACATTAAGTCTACGGAGGAACTTGCGAAGCCAACGGTGGCACCGTGGTCGTGGCAGAAGCCAAAAGACACAGCTAATAGCATGACCTTCCAGATTCAACAGAGCGTGCCCTCAGTATCATAGGCCGGCCGCTTTATTTATTTATTTACTATTGAGTGAGTGAGTGAGTGAGTGAGTGAGTGAGTGAGTGAGTGAGTGAGTGAGTGAGTGAGTGAGTGAGTGAGTGAGTGAGTGAGTGAGTGAGTGAGTGAGTGAGTGAGTGAGTGAGTGAGTGAGTGAGTGAGTGAGTGAGTGAGTGAGTGAGTGAGTGAGTGAGTGAGTGAGTGAGTGAGTGAGTGATCCCTCAACTGGGAAATATGGCCTGCGGCCTAAGATGGCGGAACGTGATTAGGTGAAAGGAAGGATGCCTGCCTTCTTAATGAGCGAAGGCACCCTTAGCGTTAAATTCTCTGTTGTCGTCTCCTTGCGGTGCGCGACCTGGTCGTGTCGAATTAGGAGTCGAGTGTGTTTGTCCCTGATGCTGGCTATGGCAGGAGAGGACCAGACGAGGTGGTTCACGTTGACGTTGCTAATCGCAGGAAAGTGAGGGCACCGCACTTGTGTTCCCCTCCACCTGCTCAGAACATCCGATGTAATGAATGACTTCAGCTATTGACCTTTGCGGACAGGAACCTGAGCTGCTCTAAGAGGGCTAGTCGGAATGGGACGGAGGATGTTGTGAACTCACTCCAGTAGTGCAAACTTCCACTCCTATTTCAGTGGGGTAATATCAGCAGGTACTCTACAGTGATTGATTGGAGAGGAGCTATAGCTGAGGTACAGCAACGCTGGGCTCACCTCGAGGCTGCGCTGGTGGTCCTCTCTAAGTTGCTCGCCTGGTGTCCGGTGTACGAGAATATTTTGAAAGTTATGGCAAAGTGCTGGCACTGTATAAAAATACGTTTTCTTTTTATTCCTTCGCACATTATTGGCAGCTCTGGAATACTCGTCGACCTAGCATGAAAGCTGCGTTGCTCTGCTCTATTATGTTGGGGAAACTGGTGTACTGTCTGCACACTTCTGGAATTTTAATTTTTCTGATCGCTGATATCACGTGGTAAATTACATGGCGCGGGTTCACCAGGGCAAAAGATTAGGTCAAATGTGTGGCGCCCTTAGGCGTAGTGAATGGTGGCAAAGCGGCAGCCATAATTACATTCTCGTGTGTTGCCCGCTTCAAACGAGTTACCAATGTTAAACTATTCTTCCAAAGCTGTTTTCACTCAATATGCCGGAGAAAAACTTTAAATAGTAATTAAAGAAATGAAGACCAAACTTTCTTTTATAACTTTTTTATTGAAGCCTCACACCGGTCACCTCCATGTAACTTCATAAATTTAATTCTTTTTTTTCTATATAGGCAGGTTGTGGTGTAATAGATTTTCTATACTTCATAAGGCTTGGCCATATTTTAATGAACAAATACTTACTTTAATGAGAAATCGTTAATAAATGGCCCATTCAAACGCTTTCAAAATCATTGACATCTTGGCGAGCCAGGGAGGGGAAATTCGGAAACAATGGCGTTTTTGTTTTTGCGTTGTTTCTTTTTCTCCCTTATTCTCGTTGCAATATGGGGAGGGGGGGTTAGAGGTTCCTATTTGTAAAGGCGAATGTTCCAACACTGCCTAACATTTTTCTTCAGTGTACCCTGTCAAGCAGCAAAACTGCCTGCCTAATTAACATAAAACCTAGTAAATGAAATTATTCGCGGGGAACACCACCAATGACTTCATCAGTTGGATTTATGCGGCAAGACAGCCTGCAATCTCGCAATATCCCAGCACAAAGGCTTGCTTCGAAATTCAGAGTAAAGGAAAAGAAGAAACACGTATAGAAACATTTCTTGCTACAGTGAGACAGAGAGCCAAGTCAGTGTGCTCCTTCGCACAGAAAAGCTACTGGTGAACTAATTTCTACAAACACAGCGAGGGTAAGAGAGAGAGTACGCTTTTGTGCCGTCACTGTGAAAATCTGATGGAACTGGTATAGGAGGGTGCGCTAGCTCTGACACCAAGTAACACAAGCGTAGAATTGCTGCTCAAAAATTCTGCACTGATTTGCCAAGCTTTAGACTCATGTGCACTTTATCACTGCATAAGTCATTAAATACGCACGACTAAGGTGTTCACTTACAGACAAGGCAAGCCATCCGTCATGGCTAGCAAAGCCGTTTTTTTTAATTAAACATTATGGTTGACAGCGTTACCATCACTGTACTTCTTGTCGCCTTTCTTTTTTTTTTTTTATCCGGGCACGATCTGATCCCATGCCACCCACTCTGTGGCACATATTGAAAGAATACATACAGCTGAAACAAAACATAGGCTTGGCAGGAGATTGTCCGGTAAGACCCACCAAATAATTTTCAGGGTGGCGAAATACAGGGGCGAAGCCAGAATTCTGAGTAACTGTTCAAGACTTAAGGGAACGAATTACAGTGTTTGCGAGGACTTTTCGAAGAGAGTTTCGGAAATAAAAAAAGTTGTGGAACTCAACTGCAGAAGAAAAGAAACAAGGCAGTAAAGTTAAGCTTATTTTTGATAAACTAAAAGTGAAAAACGCTCTCTATGCCTAGGACGAGGAGATTAACGAAAGATACGAGTGTGGCAGAGAACCAAGAATAGTCACGGACTGACATGAACAGAAAGAACGTCGATGCTTTAAAATGATCAACGTCAACGCAAGAAGCGTGTTGAATAAGGGAGAGGCACTAGAATTGATGATTTTTCAGCATTAACCCAACTTTTTCGTGATTACGGAGACATGGCTGAACAACAGTTTATCTGATGTAGAAGTTACTCCCCCGGAATATAGCACAGCTTGGAAAGAGCGATCAGGAAGAGGTGGAGGCGTAACTCTCCTTATGAAACAAAATGTAACCTTCACTATTATAGCAGCCCTAGGTGATATCGAAAGAGTTTGGATCAATACAGCGTTAAGTAATCGCAGTCTCTTTATCGGAGGCTTATACAGTGCACGAAATATACGACGACCGAGCAAATTCTTCACCTACGTAAGTTCATGTATTCCAATTCCAAACATGGCGACAATATTGTGCTTTTGGGCGACTTCAATCTTCCGGTAATTGAGTGGAATTCATATTTACTTGGTGAAATGAACGTGGCACTCCGTGAACACTTATTAGAATTAATATTCAGTTACAACCTTGTACAAGTCGTGAATGCTCATACGCGGATCTATGCATCAAGATCTTCCACTAGAGATGTTTTGTTTGAGTCTAATGTTCTAACTAGCTATATAAATGAATGCGAAGTAGATGAAAGTTTAGTTGGTCATATAATGGCTATGCTTTCTTCAAACTTGTTACCACTCTCTTTGGATAAAAAAATTATCGAAGTAGACACTGAATCTCTATGCCGCGGAATATGTTAGCGTACTGGACTGTCTTGAACGTTCTTGTGATGAGTTCACTAGAATATACGAATCCAAGGCTAGTGCGGACAGCTTGCGGTAACACCTTTCGTCTGTGGTGGGTCATTGCATTGAACACTTTATTCCTCAATCAAACAAAAAAAAAGCTGAAAAATCCATGGATAAACGGAGAAATAGTTCATTCAAAGCGAACAATCCAGAGGAAAAGGAAAGCATGTTCCACTAACTCGCTTAATACCCTACGTCAAATGAGGAAAGAACTTGCCTTGTCCGGTATTCGAGACATTAGTTCCATAACATAACACTCAAATAGTTTCTCTCGGATCTACCTGCTTACAAGCGTTACGTTTTGGGCGAGTAGGTTGTACATAATTCTTTACAGACTTATGCGCGCACAAAGAAAGGACGTCGAACGACATCCTGTTGCGCACGTTGCGTGTCCCTTCTTCGTTCGACGTCCTGTCCTTGTGCGCGCATAAGTCTCTAAAGAATCTGCCTGCTTAGTTCTGGCGATATGTTAACCCATCAATGAAATCTTACCCTTCACGTAATCAAAAAGTTACGGAGGAGCGCACAAAAGCCTTTAATACTTCTTTCTCTTCTGTATTCGCTCGCGACGACGGAACGACACCGATAATTGCCTGTTTATCCTGACCGTCCTTCGGCTGACGACGTCGTGATTAATGAAGCAGGCGTCCTACACCTTATCTTACGTATTAATGCTAAGTAAAGTGCCGGTACAGACGACATTCCCTATGAGTTGTTATACCGCTACGCTGAGTAGATCGCTAAATACTTAGCGATACCTTTTGGATCATCCATTAGCCAAAGTAGCGTTCCTAGAGGTTGGAAACAGTCTGAAATTGTACCTGTTCACATAGTGTGGCATCACGACAGACGTAGACAACTACAGGCCCATTTCCCTAACGAGCAACAGGTCTAGGTTACTGGAGCATGCTATTAGGGAACACCGTTCAAATTATCTCGAAACACATAATTTATTGTCACCAACTCAACAAGGATTCCGCAAGGGTCTTACCATAACGCAACTTGTTGAATTTGTTCATAACCTCTATGAAACAAATAATAACCCTAGACATATGGATGAATGCAAGTTTCATGTACGTCCGGCAAGGTTTAACGCAACCCGGGCTCAGATCTCCCACCGGGGAACGTCAAGGCCCTGCCTCAACGCCGCCTCACGGACATGCTGGACTGCCCACGTCTGGATTCCGAGGTCTGAGCTGCGCAGAGCGGCGGCCCACCTCGACGACAGGGTCTCCGGATCAACTGCCATCCTTCCTATATATAACTACATTGCACTCCCACAGCATGTGTTTGAATGTTGCTGGTCCTTTCTGGCACAATTTGCACGCGTGGTCCTGTTGAATTTTTTTTAAATTTCTGATATAACTATCTGGTTCAAATCTTCACTCTCGAGAACAATACGTCGAAATAGGTGTTTGAAAATCAAGTCTGCTACCAGCATTGTCAGGGGTACCTCAGGGTGGTGTACTAGGGCCCCCACTATTTCTAATATTTTTTAATGATCTTCCAAATTGTACAACCGTTCCACTACGATTAATTACGGATGATTGTGTGTTACACAATAGGATAAAATCACTAGGCAATCAACTGTAATTACACGGTAGTTTACAAAATATTACGGAATCGTATGACCAATGGCAGATGATGCTTAACCCAGAAAAGTCTGTGTCAATGTTCATAAAGAGAGAAAAGGTCTTTCATGTCAATAGCCACAAAAATTCGTGACGCTGAACTGTAAAAGGTAACCCAACGTAAATACATAAGTGTAATATTTACCGAAGACCTCAGCTGGAGCGCACACATAGATATGGCATGCAATAAATCCAGCAGAACTCTATGGAGTCTCGGACTCAATTTACGCAGTGGTACACCTGAGACAAAAAGCTTGGCATATAAGACATTAATAAGGCCCATTGTAGAATATTCAAAAATAGCATAGTACCCACACACGGATATAAACCGTCACAAATTAGATCGGGTCCACGTCTCCCCTAGCGAATTGTGCCGGAACGCAAATTCTCCCGCTTAAAAAGTTAGGAAAACAAGCGACAGATTAAGATGTCTTTTCCTCATCATTCATAATAAACTTGAAATTAACGGGTCCGATTTCTTTAAGTTAACGCCCAACGCAAGCTTCCGACATAGACATAGCATGCATATCAAACCCCACTTAACTTGAAATGACACTTTTAAATACAGTTATTTTACTAGAGCGATTGAGGAGTGGAACATGCTGCCCAATTCCCGGGTTTCCTCTTCTTTAAATACATTTCTAAACGAGCTGCAGATTCTTGTTTGTTCGAGTCAAGAAGTGTTCTGATCCGCTGGATCAATAACACCACGCTGTGGTCGCGACAAGTAAAATTCTGCTCGGAGTATTACTACTGTGAATATATGTGAAAACGCAGTGCTCTTATTAGTATTATTATCATTCTCGTCGTTGTTGCTCGTATGATTCTTCGTTGTATTGTAAATATTGGCTGTGTCTACATTCCTGTAATGTTTAGTATCAGTAAAGAAACGAACAAACAATACCAAGGTTGCATTTCTGAGCAACAACCAGTGGAGTTGCAAAACGGCACCACTAGATACAAACGTTACACAATAAAGAGGAAACAATGTGTAGACTGAATGTTTCTATCAAAAAATGTCACCAACCCGACTTTCTAATAATTTACATGAATGCACTTCATTTCATCGCGTAACATCGAACTGCTAGCTTTTTTTTTTTCTTTTCCATCTATTTTCGCTCTTTATGACCTGGGAAGAAAACGAGCAACACAGTTCGTTTCCCAAACCTCTGTATTTTTTCCCGAGCTCTTGCATCATTACTTGCGTGAGCTAACACAAGGTAGAGCACGAACCAAAAACAAAAAATAATACGTTCGAGAACACACGCGTCATTGAAAAGTTCGAGCGGGCGGAATTCACAACACAGGAATAGAGAAGAAGCGCTGTACAGCCTGTTCTACACGCTCAGACACCACAATAAAAATGGCTACACCGCACAGCACCGCGGTGCAGCTCATTGGTGCCCATCGTCCCCATTTACACTAACGTTACGTTTTCAACTGCATCTAACTTACATGCAATCCGCCTTTTGCGACGTCGAACTGCGCATGCGCAGGCCCTAGCGGCTGAGGACCGAAGTTATTTGGCAGGCGCACGGCCGGACTCGACTCTCTCTTCCGAGTGAGTAGAGGCCGGCTGTGGCAGGCGTTGCACTTGCCACTTGAATAGGGTGCAAGCCGTTTCTCTTATAGACTCTTTAAAGACCGGTATATATCCGCTTCTGGCCGTTCTACAAGTAGTTTACTCCGACGACGTATATCGCAACGACGCTTGCCCGTCCTGCGGTCATGCAGACCTCCATTCTAGCAGACATGCTTTTGGAGTGCGGGCGGAGATGCCCCAAGTTCAACAAGGAGTGAGACTCGCATTTGCGTAGCCCCGCTCTAGACAAGCAAGTACTGGCTGTCTTGCGTGCCCGTGACCGGGCCGGGGGCTACATCTGCCGGTCCCGACGTGGGACTAGCCGGATGCGCGACGAGTTCGTATCCTCGCCGGACTTCCAATACAGTTCTTTCACTCACTTGTGAGCCTCGCCATTCTCGCTGCCGCGCGCGCGGAACGCCTTTGGAACCTTCTTGCCATCGAAATTTGGCGCGATGCCAATGTCGCGTGTCGCTTACTTCTGCATCCCCCGTGACCATCCCAACAGGACAGAGCGGTTTTTTCCGATTTCCGCCGGTAAAACGCGACTGACAGCGCCATGAAGCCTGGATATAGGGCTCTGAAGCGTCAAGATGCGCAAGGGCGTCCATGGCAGCCGTTAGCAGCATCTCGACAGTGAGAGAAGCACTTTGTGGCAGGTCTGTATTCGCATATGTAGTTTACCTCTCGTTTTTTGTCGTTACTGACTCATACGAATAATCTAGACAAAGATGCAAATGTATGTTTGAGCTGGCGAAACAAACGATCTCTGAGCTCGCGCGAGCCGGCTGAGTGAAACGCGAAGTGTCCTTTCTCTCTCTCTCTCTCTCTCTCTCTCTCTCTCTCTCTCTCTCTCTCTCTCTCTCTCTCTCTCTCTCTCTCTCTATCGTCTCTATGCGGCCGCCGCTAGAACGCCGTCATTCTGCAACTTCACACCGTGCACACTTAGAGCTTTATTAACGCCCAGCGAACACTCGTGATCATTCGTGAACACTCGTGAACACCTGCACTGCCGGCTTGACGTGGGAAACAGCGTGCAGTGTGGAAGTGGCTGATGGACCTTGTTAGCAATCGTTGCTGGTTGTCGTTTCGTCATTCTTGTCGGCCCTAAGTAATATGTACTTGTAGAAGATTTATGTTCGTTTAGCGAATCGTCATGTAGTACTGTATGTACGAAGGCTCATTTTCCAGTTCAAAAAAAAAAAGTACGCGGTCGACCGTTATGTTAGTACCGCGGCGCGTTCTAACAGGAAAACAGGTGCCTCAAAAATAGGAGGTATCACCGATTCTGGGCATTCTGACATATTTTTTGCCATTTCTGTAGATGTACATACATTTTATGTGGGTAAACACGTATGAAAATTGGAATTCTGTTGGCCTCCCCACTGCCTGGGTACGTATGTACGCCTTGCACTATGCCGCACCATCAAGCAAGACGTGCAGTGCTGAAACGTGATATTTGCCCCAAGAACTACACCTCATGCCCTATTCGAGTCATGCGTTTTTGTGCGTACTCATGCTGTTTTATTACTCATTCACTCTACGCCACAGTTGCAGCGGTCTCAGGTCAAGGAGGAGCTTGTAAAGCGTTGCCGAAGCGCTTCTTCAAGTTGTTCGTCACGCTGAAGAAACCTCCGGGTACAAAGCCTTCGCTAGCGGGCTCCATGGCTAGCTGACGACGACAAAATATGACGGCGCGTACGCGTTGTTTCGGTCTTGTCTCACACGCTGCTAGTTTTGTCACGAGTCACGCGCGGGGCGGCAGTCGCGGCGCGCAGCGGCGCCTTCCAAATCTTTTGTCGTGGCCACCGCACGATGGCGCCACAATGCATCGCAAAATATCGCAAAAAGGAGATTTTGATGACGACGACGTTAAAGAGGGTAAGGGGAGATGACCGACCCCAGTGTGACTTCTAGAGCGCATACACGCCTGTCCAATGTCTGGCTAAATGACCTGGAGTTGCTAAAATTCGTAACTCCAATCCTTTAAAAATATACTGACAATGTACGACAGTTATTTACGTGTGCGTGCGAGGATCACCTCTTAAACGCACGCCAGTCCGTGAATCAAGTAACTGAAAGACTTCACGGTACAGCAGCAAAGCATGGCCTTTGAGATTAAACAACGCGCGCCGTTGACATCTTGGAGGCCGGCCGTGAGGAAAAGAAAATATGTTTTCAGAGTCACGAAAGATGGCAGCAGGTCTCACATAGATGACCTAGAGTTACTGTACATGCTATCAAAGTACCTTTGGCAGCATATACAGTAACGTTATAAGATGACCGAGTCATGCGAGATGGATGTGGGAAATGGGAATTGACCAACGCCTGAGGCACTCCCACAGTGTGTACGCACGTGCAATGCGTTGTTGAATGATCTTGAGTTGCTAACATTCGCCAGTGCTGTCTTTCAAGTATGTATTGATAAAGTGGGGAAGTTATTCACGCGTGTAAACGACTACCAGGTCGTTAACGCACGCCTGTGACCGAATCGAGCAAATAAAAGACTTCCCGGAACAGCAGCACTTCTAACAAAAAAAGGAGCAAAGTCGAGTAGCATGGCCTTAGAGATTCAACAACGCGCGCCGTTGCCATCTTGGAGGCCGGGCATCAGGCAAAGAAAACAACGTTTTCAGAGTCACATATAACGGCAGCACTCCCCACACATGACCAATCCACGCGAGATGCGATTTGACCGACAATTGTGGGATTCCTATAGCGTGTACTCCCGTGCAATCCCTGGCTAAATGAACTTGTGTTGCTAAAATTCGTACCTCCTCTCTTTTAGGAACAACTTCAAAAAGTGCAACCGCTATTAACATGTGTAAGCGACCACCACGTCGTTAACGCACGCCTGTGAGTGAATCTAGCAACTGAAAGGCTTCGCGAAACAACAACACATTTGAGAGAAACGGCAAGGCCGAATAGCATTGCCTTTGAAATTGAACAACGCGCGCCGTATTCATCTTGAAGGCCAGCGGTGAGAAAAAGAACATACGTTTTCAGAGCCACAAAAGATGGCAGCACTTCCCACGTAGATAACCGATCCATGTGAGATCAGTGTGGGCGCAGCTGTGCTACTCATTTATCATGTAGTTCGCACGTGCAATGCTCGGCTAAATTACCTTGAATTGCAAAAATTCGTAACTCCTCTCCTTTAGGAATGACTTGAAGAAATACAACCGCAATTAACATGTGTTAACCACCACCACGTCGTTAACGCACGCCTGTCACTAAATCAAACAACTCAAACGCTTTGCGGAACAACAGCATTTTTGAGAGAAAGAGATAATCCCAGTGGCATGGCCTATGAGATCAAACAACGCGCGTGGTGGGCATCTTCGAGGCCAGCCGTAGGTAAACGAAGACAACCTTATAGAGTCACGAAACATGGCAGCACATCCCACGTATCGGCGATCCATGCGAGATCAGAGTGGGAGTTTGGATTTGACCGAAACATGTGGGACCTTGCAATTCACCTCATCCAGTGCGCAACGTCTCCAGGCTTGGAGTGACGCCATCCACCGGCAAAAAGTGCCAAGAGCGAGTGGGGCTTTACTAATCCAGGTACAACCAAATTAGGAAGGCCCGCTAAGCTTCAACAAGACACTCCCTCACCAGAACAGGAATTGGCCTCCCTGGTGCAGTATTCGGCCACTCCCTCCCAAATGAGTCAATCAATTGCCCAATGGCCGTCAGTCCCCAGCAGCTGCGGAGCACCTGACCAAGGCGGTGGTCAGACCTGTAACGCAGCAGACGGTGCTAAGAATCTCTCGGTCCCGACAGGCCGCCAATGGGAACTGACCCCTGCAACGTTTAACACTAGAACCCCCTCAAGCGAGGCTAGCGTAGCAGGAATCTTTGAGGAACTATCAGACATTGTTTGGGATATCATTGGCCTTAGGGAGATTAAAAGAACTGGCACGGTGGTGAGCGGCCGTGGAACATGTGAGGCTTATACATTGCTGAATAACGTACATGTCCTCTGCTATAGAGGTCTCCACGATAAGAAGCAATACGGGGTAGGGTTCGTAATCCATACACATAGCGGGCAACATTTGTTGTTTGTTGTGACCGTTAATTACGCGTCTAAACGAGCACCAGGTCGTTAACGCACCCCTGGCAGTGAATGAAGCTATAGTACTGAAAGACTTCGCCGAACGACAGCACTACTTCGAGAAACAGCAAAGAAGAGTAGCATGGCCCGTGAGATTAAACAACGCGCGCGGTTCGCATCTTGGAGGCCAGGCGTAGGAATACGAAAACAATCTTTTGAAAGTCACGAAAGATGGAAGCACTTCCTTCACAGCTGACTGATCTCCGCGAGATTGCCGTGTAAACATGGGAGTTGACCGACACTTGTGCGACTGCCGCAGAGTTTACGCGCCTGCTTTGCGCGGCTGGATTAACTCGGGTTGCTAAAAGTCGCGCCTGCTGTCTTTTAAGCATGTATAGACAAATTGTGACCGTTAACTACGCGTCTAAACGAGCACCAGGTCGTTAACGCACGCCTGGCAGTGAATGAAGCAACTGAAAGACTTCGCCGAACGACAGCACTACTTCGAGAAACAGCAAAGAAGAGTAGCATGGCCCGTGAGATTAAACAACGCGCGCGGTTCGCATCTTGGAGGCCAGGCGTAGGGAAACGAAAACAATCTTTTGAAAGTCGCCAAAGATGGAAGCACTTGCTTCACAGCTGACTGATCTCTGCGAGAGTGCTGTGTAAACATGGGAGTTTACCAACACTTGTGCTCAGGCACGTACCCAGGATTTTTTTTCGTGGGGGAGGGGGGGGGCAACCCAATGTAACTTTTCTATGCAAACGGGGGGGGGGGGTACCTTTACTAGTACAAATGTGAATAACGCCCACCATTCGCTATAAAAACGCGTAAACCCACAACAAAGAAATGAAATAAAGTGTATTTTACAGGTACGCATGTGCGATACGCCTCTCCTTTACTTGGCAAACAAAGAACCACGCCAAATGGACTTGCGCAGGTAAGAAGCCCAGGAACAACACTGCCAAGAACAAGTAAAGAAGAGAAACTGTAAAATAAAGATTACGTTAGTAGAATGGAACTTTAAAAACAGTAGTTGGAAACAAAGGCACACGGACCGCGCGGAGTTGTGTTACTCCGCCAGCCAATGACAGAAGCAAAAAAAATCGTCGCCATGCGGCCTTTTCAACATGACGTCGTACTTGATACCTCCGGAGTGTCTGCTGTTCTTCAAAAGTCTTTTCAACGGCGGAAACAATGAGGTGTGCAACAGACATGGACAAAATGTATCGACTCTGAGCGTTTCACTATTCAAAAGTCTGCTGTGCAGTTCATGTCACTGCTGAACCCGTTTTACTCATTAAACTTCACTGCCAGCTGAAGTGAAACTTCACAACAAATAGTTGTAGCGAAGCAAGCATGTTATTTCAGTTCAATAATGAATTAGGCATTCGCCATTCAACTATAATAGGCGAGGAGAAAGGTATAAAATTACACGCTAATAATTTTATTTTTGTAGTTACCGCCTTATTTGGGTAACTGAAGAGGTTTGAAGCGCGAATTATTTGCAGCCTCGCGGAGGAACAGTGGCTGGCGGCTATGAGGGCGCGGGCAGGGCTTCATTGCAGACTTAAGAGGAAGCTTTAGCTCGAGTGCTCCTATCTAAATACATGTAAAAGGAGAATTCGTTTTTCTCAGCAACAACTGCACCAAATGTGACGAGGTTTGTTGCATTCAAAAGAAAAACTTAAACTCTAGTGACTGTTGGTTTCCAATTTTCGCTTTATATTGTCAATTTTCATTAAAAATTATCAAAATCGAAAACTTTTAGAAAACGAGACTATCAAGTTTACTACTCTGTCTTTCGGCAACGAAAAATGATATCGCAATTCTGTGAATTGCATCTAGTAGTACATTTAAAGCGGACAAAAGTGATATGTTACATATGAATCTCAAAAAATTTAGCAATATGGAAATACACCTTTTGCAGAACCCGTGTAAACAACGTAACAAATTCACGTAAGATGTAAAACGAGATATCGAATTTGTCCGCTTTGAATGTTCTAATCGATGATGTTTACAGAACCGCGACATCTGTTCTTGACGCAGAGCTATAGATTTGTAAACTTCGTGTTTCTATTTTTTTTCAAACTGTCGAATATTTGAAAATCTTTTTAACAAAATTCAGGCACTAATTCGAAATTTCTTTGGAAGCAGTAACTCGAATTTAACTGTGTCTCTCAAATGCAACAAATTTCAATAAAATCGGTCCAGGGGTCATCTCAGAAAAACGTTTTTGCGTTTCACGTGTATTTGAATAGGCCGCCTCAGAGTTGGGCCCGAGCTAAAGCTTCCTCTTAAATTGTATCCCACCATAGCAGCGTTTTTAGAATTATATCTGGAAGAAATATACAGAAATATATATTTGCAGAACAGTCACAGTTCTTTTCGATCCCTCGTTTACTGCTCTGATAAGTTAAGAGCCACAACCGACTCTTATGGTTATTTGGGAAGTTACGTAACGATGCGTGGCCGCCAGTCGCGTACAACCGCGTATGGCACAGGAAGCTGCGACTCTGCACGTACTGCGCCCACCGCCGAAGGTTGGAAAAACACCTGCACAAGCACAGCAGAGAAGTGGCAACGTTAAGCGGCTCGAATGATAACTGTAGAAGCGTCATTCAGAACACACGGAATTGTCCTCCACTTCCGGCGGCGTTCTCTCTACTCCCTTTTTAAATGAAAAGATGCTGATCCGTGAATATTTTCATAAACAACGGTTGCATTTGTTAATTTTCGCTTTTCCTTCCTGTTTGGCTGTTGCCTTGGCCATCTCCCTTAGTACATCACTTAATTTCTCAACTCCTTGCGCCTCTTGTTTCCAGTTGGCGATTTTGCACGAAAAGAGCTGTAGAATTAGGGAAAAACCAGACGAGTTAACAGGTGACAGTCATATTAATTTGCCCATAAGTTTCAATATTATTACAGGGCTTGGTGATGAATGCTATCCCGCATTATTTTATTTTCCACCTTATCTAACCCATATCGCGGGTATATGGTTCCGCCGTCACTCGAGGAAACATTGAAACAAAAGGAAAAGTTAAACGCAATTGGCGTTTTCTCTGGCCGCCACTCGTTCCACGTGCATACAGACCAGCTGACCACAAACTGAATCCCTTTCCTGGTCCCTGGATCAGTCTACACGAAGAAGGTTGAACTTACGAAGCAACAACGATGGGCGTGACCGTTGAATAGACGGTAACAACTGAATGCATCTCGAGTTAATCGCGCAGGCACCGAATTGATGAGGAAACTGGCCATCACATTCCAGGAGACGCCGATAACTACCGCCACCCAAAAGGAGTGAAAAAGGCAGCAAAATGTTGACCGCCGAATAACTGTCAAGTCGCAACATTGATTTGGCGGCGCCTTGGTAATGTTTGTGAGAAATGGTGGCGTGAGCGGGGAGTTGGGGAGGGGGGGGGGGTTATGCGTCTGAATTTCGGGCGGGGGTGGGGCCGGGCCCCCCCGGGTCCCCCTTGGGTACGTGCCTGCTGGTGCGACTGCTGCAGAGTTTACGCGCCTGCTGTGTTTTAAGCATGTATTGACAAATTGTGACCGTTAATTACGCGTGTAAACGAGCACCAGATCGTTAACGCACCCCTGGAAGTGAACGAAGCTACTGAAAGACTTCGCGGAACGACAGCACCTCTTCGAGAAACAGCAAGGCAGAGTAGCATGGCCCGTGAGATTAAAAAATGCGCACTGTTGGCATCTTGGAAGCCAGGCGTAGGCAAACGAAAACAATCTATTGAAAGTCACGAAAGATGGAAGCACTTGCTTCACAGCTGACTGCTCTCTGCGAGATTTCTGTGTAAACATGGGAGTTGACCTACACTTGTGCTACTGCTGCAGAGTTTACGCGCCTGCTTTGCGCGGCTGGATTAACTCGGGTTGCTAAAAGTCGCGCCTGCTGTCTTTTAAGCATGTATTGACAAATTGTGACCGTTAACTACGCGTCTAAACGAGCACCAGGTCGTTAACGCACCCCTGGCACTGAACGAAGCTACTGAAAGACTTCGCGGAACGACAGCACTACTTCGAGAAACAGCAAGGCAGAGTAGCATGGTCCGTGAGATTAAACAAGGCACGCGGTTGGCATCTTGGAGGCCAGGCGTAGGAAAACGAAAACAATCTTTTGAAAGTCACGAAAGATGGAAGCACTTCCTTCGCAGCTGACTGATCTCTGCGAGATTGCTGTGTAAACATGGGAGTTGACCGACACTTGTGCTACTGCTGCAGAGTATACGCGCCTGCTTTGCGCGGCTGGATTAACTCGGGTTGTTAAAAGTCACATGTGCTGTCTTTTAAGCATGTATTGACAAATGGTGACCGTTAATTACGCGTCTAAACGAGCACCAGATTCTTAACGCACCCCTGGCAGTGAACGAAGCTACTGAAAGACTTCGCCGAACGACAGCACTACTTCGAGAAACAGCAAGGCAGAGTAGCATGGACCGTGAGATTAAAAAACGCGCACTGTTGGCATCTTGGAAGCCAGGCGTAGGCAAACGAAAACAATCTATTGAAAGTCACGAAAGATGGAAGCACTTGCTTCACAGCTGACTGCTCTCTGCGAGATTTCTGTGTAAACATGGGAGTTGACCTACACTTGTGCTACTGCTGCAGAGTTTACGCGCCTGCTTTGCGCGGCTGGATTAACTCGGGTTGCTAAAAGTCGCGCCTGCTGTCTTTTAAGCATGTATTGACAAATTGTGACCGTTAACTACGCGTCTAAACGAGCACCAGGTCGTTAACGCACCCCTGGCAGTGAACGAAGCTACTGAAAGACTTCGCGGAACGACAGCACTACTTCGAGAAACAGCAAGGCAGAGTAGCATGGTCCGTGAGATTAAACAAGGCACGCGGTTGGCATCTTGGAGGCCAGGCGTAGGAAAACGAAAACAATCTTTTGAAAGTCAGGAAAGATGGAAGCACTTCCTTCGCAGCTGACTGATCTCTGCGAGATTGCTGTGTAAACATGGGAGTTGACCGACACTTGTGCTACTGCTGCAGAGTATACGCGCCTGCTTTGCGCGGCTGGATTAACTCGGGTTGCTAAAAGTCGCGCCTGCTGTCTTTTAAGCATGTATTGACATATTGTGACCGTTAACTACGCGTCTAAACGAGCACCAGGTCATTAACGCACGCCTGGCAGTGAATGAAGCAACTGAAAGACTTCGTGGAACGACACCACTGCATCGAGAAAAAGCAAAGAAGAGTAGCATGGCCCGTGAGATTAAACAACGCGCGCGGTTCGTATCTTGGAGGCCAGGCGTAGGGAAACGAAAACAATCTTTTGAAAGTCGCCAAAGATGGAAGCACTTCCTTCACAGCTGACTGATCTCTGCGAGATTACTGTGTAAACATGGGAGTTGACCTACACTTGTGCTACTGCTGCAGAGTTTACGCGCCTGCTTTGCGCGGCTGGATTAACTCGGGTTGCTAAAAGTCACATGTGCTGTCTTTTAAGCATGTATTGACAAATTGTGACCGTTAATTACGCGTCTAAACGAGCACCAGATCGTTAACACACCCCTGGCAGTGAACGAAGCTACTGAAAGACTTCGTGGAACGACACCACTGCATCGAGAACAGGAAAGAAGAGTAGCATGGCCCGTGAGATTAAACAACGCGCGCGGTTCGCATCTTGGAGGCCAGGCGTAGGAATACGAAAACAATCTTGTGAAAGTCAAGAACGATCGAAGCACTTCCTTCGCAGCTGACTGATATCTGCGAGATTGCTGTCTAAACATGGGAGTTGACCGACACTTGTGCTACTGCTGCAGAGTTTACGCGCCTGCTTTCCGCGGCTGGATTAACTCGGGTTGCTAAAAGTCACATGTGCTGTCTTTTAAGCATGTATTGACAAATTGTGACCGTTAATTACGCGTCTAAACGAGCACCAGATCGTTAACGCACCCCTGGCTGTGAACGAAGCTACTGAAAGACGTCGCGGAACGACAGCACTACTTCGAGAAACAGCAAAGAAGAGTAGCATGGCCCGTCAGATTAAACAACGCGCGCGGTTGGCATCTTCAAGGCCAGGCGTAGGGAAACGAAAACAATCTTTTGAAAGTCACGAAAGATGGAAGCACTTCCTTCGTAGCTGACTGATCTCTGCGAGATTGCTGTGTAAACATGGGAGTTGACCGACACTTGTGCTACTGCTGCAGAGTTTACGCGCCTGCTTTGCGCGGCTGGATTAACTCGGGTTGCTAAAAGTCGCGCCTGCTGTCTTTTAAGCATGTATTGACAAATTGTGACCGTTAACTACGCGTCTAAACGAGCACCAGGTCGTTAACGCACGCCTGGCAGTGAATGAAGCAGCTGAAAGACTTTGCCGAACGACAGCACTACTTCGAGAAACAGCAAAGAAGAGTAGCATGGCCCGTGAGATTAAACAACGCGCGCGGTTCGTATCTTGGAGGCCAGGCGTAGGGAAACGAAAACAATCTTTTGAAAGTCGCCAAAGATGGAAGCACTTCCTTCACATCTGACTGATCTCTGCGAGATTACTGTGTAAACATGGGAGTTGACCGACACTTGTGCTACTGCTGCAGAGTTTACGCGCCTGCTTTGCGCGGCTGGATTAACTCGGGTTGTAAAAAGTCACATGTGCTGTCTTTTAAGCATGTATTGACAAATGGTGACCGTTAATTACGCGTCTAAACGAGCAGCAGATTCTTAACGCACCCCTGGCAGTGAACGAAGCTACTGAAAGACTTCGCCGAACGACAGCACTACTTCGAGAAACAGCAAGGCAGAGTAGCATGGCCCGTGAGATTAAACAACGCGCGCGGTTCGCATCTTGGAGGCCAGGCGTAGGAAAACGAAAACAATCTTGTGAAAGTCAAGAAAGATCGAAGCACTTCCTTCGCAGCTGACTGATATCTGCGAGATTGCTGTGTAAACATGGGAGTTGACCGACACTTGTGCTACTGCTGCAGAGTTTACGCGCCTGCTTTGCGCGGCTGGATTAACTCGGGTTGCTAAAAGTCACATGTGCTGTCTTTTAAGCATGTATTGACAAATTGTGACCGTTAATTACGCGTCTAAACGAGCACCAGATCGTTAAGGCACCCCTGGCAGTGAACGAAGCTACTGAAAGACTTCGCCGAACGATAGCACTACATCGAGAAACAGCAAAGAAGAGTAGCATGGCCCGTGAGATTAAACAACGCGCGCGGATCGCATCTTGGAGGCCAGGCGTAGGAAAACGAAAACAATCTATTGAAAGTCACGAAAGATGAAAACACTTGCTTCACAGCTGACTGATCTCTGCGAGATTACTGTGTAAACATGGGAGTTGACCGACACTTGTGCTACTGCTGCAGAGTTTACGCGCCTGCTTTGCGCGGCTGGATTAACTCGGGTTGCTAAAAGTCACATGTGCTGTCTTTTAAGCATGTATTCACAAATTGTGACCGTTAATTACGCATCTAAACGAGCACCAGATTCTTAACGCACCCCTGGCAGTGAACGAAGCAACTGAAAGACTTCGCGGAACGACAGCACTACTTCGAGAAACAGCAAGGCACAGTAGCATGGTCCGTGAGATTAAACAAGGCACGCGGTTGGCATCTTGGAAGCCAGGCGTATGGAAACGAAAACAATCTATTGAAAGTCACGAAAGATGGAAACACTTGCTTCACAGCTGACTGCTCTCTGCGAGATTTCAGTGTAAACATGGGAGTTGACCTACACTTGTGCTACTGCTGCAGAGTTTACGCGCCTGCTTTGCGCGGCTGGATTAACTCGGTTTGCTAAAACTCGCGCCTGCTGTCTTTTAAGCATGTATTGACAAATTGTGACCGTTAACTACGCGTCTAAACCAGCACCAGGTCGTTAACGCACGCCTGGCAGTGAATGAAGCAACTGAAAGACTTCGCCGAACGACAGCACTACTTCGAGAAACAGCAAAGAAGAGTAGAATGGCCCGTGAGATTAAACAACGCGCGCGGTTCGTATCTTGGAGGCCAGGCGTAGGGAAACGAAAACACTCTTTTGAAAGTCGCCAAAGATGGAAGCACTTCCTTCACAGCTGACTGATCTCTGCGAGATTACTGTCTAAACATGGGAGTTGACGGACACTTGTGCTACTGCTGCAGAGTTTACGCGCCTGCTTTCCGCGGCTGGATTAACTCGGGTTGCTAAAAGTCACATGTGCTGTCTTTTAAGCATGTATTGACAAATTGTGACCGTTAATTACGCGTCTAAACGAGCACCAGATCGTTAACGCACCCCTGGCAGTGAACGAAGCTACTGAAAGACGTCGCGGAACGACAGCACTACTTCGAGAAACAGCAAAGAAGAGTAGCATGGCCCGTCAGATTAAACAACGCGCGCGGTTGGCATCTTCAAGGCCAGGCTTGGGAAACGAAAACAATCTTTTGAAAGTCACGAAAGATGGAAGCACTTCCTTCGCCGCTGACTGATCTCTGCGAGATTGCTGTGTAAACATGGGAGTTGACCGACACTTGTGCTACTGCGGCAGAGTTTACGCGCCTGCTTTGCGCGGCTGGATTAACTCGGGTTGCTAAAAGTCACATGTGCTGTCTTTTAAGCATGTATTGACAAATTGTGACCGTTAACTACGCGTCTAAACCAGCACCAGGTCGTTAACGCACGCCTGGCAGTGAATGAAGCAACTGAAAGACTTCGCCGAACGACAGCACTACTTCGAGAAACAGCAAAGAAGAGTAGAATGGCCCGTGAGATTAAACAACGCGCGCGGTTCGTATCTTGGAGGCCAGGCGTAGGGAAACGAAAACACTCTTTTGAAAGTCGCCAAAGATGGAAGCACTTCCTTCACAGCTGACTGATCTCTGCGAGATTACTGTGTAAACATGGGAGTTGACCGACACTTGTGCTACTGCTGCAGAGTTTACGCGCCTGCTTTGCGCGGCTGGATTAACTCGGGTTGCTAAAAGTCACATGTGCTGTCTTTTAAGCATGTATTGACAAATTGTGACCGTTAATTACGCGTCTAAACGAGCACCAGATTCTTAACGCACCCCTGGCAGTGAACGAAGCTACTGAAAGATTTCGCCGAACGACAGCACTACTTCGAGAGACGGCATGGCAGAGTAGCATGGCCCGTGAGATTAAAGAACGCGCGCGGTTGGCATCTTGGAGGCCAGGCGTAGGTAAACGAAAACAATCTTTTGAAAGTCACGAAAGATGGAAGCACTTCCTCCGCAGCTGACTGATCTCTGCGAGATTGCTGTGTAAACATGGGAGTTGACCGACACTTGTGCTACTGCTGCAGAGTTTACGCGCCTGCTTTGCGCCGCTGGATTAACTCGGGTTGCTAAAAGTTACATGTGCTGTCTTTTAAGCATGTATTGACAAATTGTGACCGTTAATTACGCGTCTAAACGAGCATCAGATCGTTAACGAACCCCTGGCAGTGAACGAAGCTACTGAAAGACTTTGCGGAACGACAGCACTACTTCGAGAAACAGCAAGGCAGAGTAGCATGGCCCGTGAGATTAAACAAGGCACGCGGTTGGCATCTTGGAAGCCAGGCGTATGGAAACGAAAACAATCTATTGAAAGTCACGAAAGATGGAAACACTTGCTTCACAGCTGACTGATCTCTGCGAGATTACTGTGTAAACATGGGAGTTGACCGACACTTGTGCTACTGCTGCAGAGTTTACGCGCCTGCTTTGCGCGGCTGGATTAACTCGGGTTGCTAAAAGTCACATGTGCTGTCTTTTAAGCATGTATTGACAAATTGTGACCGTTAATTACGCGTCTAAACGAGCACCAGATTCTTAACACACCCCTGGCAGTGAACGAAGCTACTGAAAGATTTCGCCGAACGACAGCACTACTTCGAGAGACGGCAAGGCAGAGTAGCATGGCCCGTGAGATTAAAGAACGCGCGCGGTTGACATCTTGGAGGCCAGGTGTAGGTAAACGAAAACAATCTTTTGAAAGTCACGAAAGATGGAAGCACTTCCTCCGCAGCTGACTGATCTCTGCGAGATTGCTGTTTAAACATGGGAGTTGACCGACACTTGTGCTACTGCTGCAGAGTTTACGCGCCTGCTTTGCGCCGCTGGATTAACTCGGGTTGCTAAAAGTTACATGTGCTGTCTTTTAAGCATGTATTGACAAATTGTGACCGTTAATTACGCGTCTAAACGAGCATCAGATCGTTAACGAACCCCTGGCAGTGAACGAAGCTACTGAAAGACTTTGCGGAACGACAGCACTACTTCGAGAAACAGCAAGGCAGAGTAGCATGGTCCGTGAGATTAAACAAGGCACGCGGTTGGCATCTTGGAAGCCAGGCGTATGGAAACGAAAACGATCTATTGAAAGTCACGTAAGATGGAAACACTTGCTTCACAGCTGACTGATCTCTGCGAGATTACTGTGTAAACATGGGAGTTGACCGACACTTGTGCTACTGCTGCAGAGTTTACGCGCCTGCTTTGCGCGGCTGGATTAACTCGGGTCGCTAAAAGTCACATGTGCTGTCTTTTAAGCATGTATTGACAAATTGTGACCGTTAATTACGCGTCTAAACGAGCACCAGATTCTTAACGCACCCCTGGCAGTGAACGAAGCTACTGAAAGACTTCGCGGAACGACAGCACTACTTCGAGAAACAGCAAGGCAGAGTAGCATGGTCCGTGAGATTAAACAAGGCACGCGGTTGGCATCTTGGAAGCCAGGCGTATGGAAACGAAAACAATCTATTGAAAGTCACGAAAGATGGAAGCACTTCCTCCGCAGCTGACTGATCTCTGCGAGATTTCAGTGTAAACATGGGAGTTGACCTACACTTGTGCTACTGCTGCAGAGTTTACGCGCCTGCTTTGCGCCGCTGGATTAACTCGGGTTGCTAAAAGTTACATGTGCTGTCTTTTAAGCATGTATTGACAAATTGTGACCGTTAATTACGCGTCTAAACGAGCACCAGATCGTTAACGCACCCCTCGCAGTGAACGAAGCTACTGAAAGACTTCGCCGAACGACAGCACTACTTCGAGAAACAGCAAGGCAGAGTAGCATGGCCCGTGAGATTAAACACCGCGAGGGAGGAAGAGGAAGACGACGCTGTTCGATCTTTTGTCGCCTCATCTCTGTACTTTTTGCATAGGTTTTGCTATTCATCAAGTGAGTTATTTATATCCTTGGAAGACGGCCGCATCTTTGAGACGGTACTGTCCCTATGGGAAGAGTACGGCTGCTCCGGCGCCGGCATCTTTGAAGGGACAGCGCCATCCGAAGGAAGCCAGCGTGGCGGAGGCGGCCATGGCCTTGCAAGGTGTGGAGCTGCCAGACATCAGGGACGATAAGCAGTCCACTGCGTCATCATCGATCAGTGGGGGCGACACAACTATCGTCGACCCTGACGAGGAAGTGGCTGATATGGCGGAAGTGGACAGCGACGGCTTCAAGGTGGTGAGTCATCGGAAGCAAAGAACGGTCGGAATCCCAGTGATAGTTTTGCCAACAGAGAAAGGTGTTGATTTGAGAGAGCGGAACCCTATCAGGCTCTTCGAAGCCATTAAAGTACTGCTGGGATCTGCCCTGATTCGCAGCCGCTTCACATCGCAAGGCGCTCTTTATTTAGATATCGCAACGGAAGAGCAAGTGGACATTCTTCTCCGGTGCTCTCAGATTGGTGACATAAGAGTTAAAGCCCGGCTGCCCCACTCCTACATGACTAACACATGTGTTATTAGGGGAGTACCAGTGTGGTATTCGGAAAGTGACCTTCTTGACTACTTGAAACCGCAAGGTGTTCTGCACGTGAAACGTCTCATGCGCCGGGTGGAGACTCAAGAAAAAGAATGGGCAGCGAAACCTACTAACTCTGCTGTGATAACGTTTGCTCCTAACACCGAGCGCCCCGAAAAAATTGACCTCGGTTTTACCAAGCATGCAGTCAAAGAATTCGTTGAACCTCCTCCCCGATGCTTTAGGTGCCAACGCTTTGGGCATGTAGCTAATGTCTGCATCAAAGATCAACGTTGCAAACGATGCGGTGGCGCCCACGATTACAAAGCCTGCAAGGCAGATTTTGCTTGTGCTAATTGTGGTGGTGACCATCCAGCGAGTTTCGGTGGCTACCCCTTCCGTGTAAGCACCTTACACCGCCAAGTGTCCTTCATTAGTGGTCCCAAACCACAACCTACTGAGAAGCGGATAACTGGAAGTGACGAGTTCCCGGCGTTAGATTCGGAAGTTGAGTTCCCTGCGTTAGAGTCGAAAGTTCGTAGCGTGGTAACCAGCAACGTCAGTGAGCGACCTGAGCCTAGCAAGACGGCAAAGTCCTCTGTGGGTGAGTCGGTCGTTCGATCTGCTGCAGCAAAAAGTGTCCAAGTTTCTCAGCGCCAAGACTCGACAGCCAGACAGCCAGACAAGTTTCACAGCCAGACTCGACAACATGGAGGACATTCCCTCGCCTCAAAAGAGATGAAGAAATCCGCTGCAGTGGCCAAGAGTGGGTCCCAGTCCGCAACCTTTGTTGAAGTTGTGAGGCAGTGTGTACAGCAAAATAAGGAGCTCAAAAATCAGGACCTGTCCGACCTTCTGCGAGTTTTGTTTGAAGTCCTGCGTTCATATGTTCAAGCGATGGAGACTGGAACCCTGAAGAACTTACTTCAGCTCGTTCTTTCCTTTGAGCCCATGATTACCACCTTCGCAGCGTCCTTTAACTTATAATATGGCTAGTCTTCTTCAACCTCGTGCAACAAAAAATCACCGTAAAGTGCCGTTTATTATGCAATGGAACAGCGCTGGGCTTATAAGTCGATTAGCAGAACTTAAATTATTTCTGAAAGATACGTGTGTTCCAGTATTAGCCCTCTCGGAGGCTGGCCTACCAAGCGTGAGATCGTTGACTGGATATGTCGCCCATAAGAATTGCAGCATAAAGTCATTTCCCGCGGGAAGTGCCGCCCTTTACATACGAAGAGATATTCCTCATGTGGCTTTGAACGTCACCGATCTTTGCACCGATAGTATTGAGGTATAGCGGCTGTGAGGATACGGCTTGGCTTCCGAACTCTTTCTGTTGCCTCCGTATACGTGTCTCCGCGGAAGAAGGTAGCAATGGACTTGTTTCTCCAGCAGCTTTGTGACCGTTGCCCAGCGCCCCGAATTATCTGCGGGGACTTCAACGCCCATCACTCTGTCTGGGGTGACAGGAACGCAGATTCCCGCGGACGCAAACTTGTAGAAGTTATCGACAGTTTGGACCTGTGCGTGGCCAATGACGGAAGTCCGACTTTCTTCCGGCCTCCAGCCTCAGCCACATCCATAGACCTAACCTTGCATTCATCTGACGTCCGCGTGAAGTGGTAAACTGCACCTGACCGCATGGGAAGTGATCACTATCCAATTTTAGTGTTTACTGCCTACTTCCATATGCGCGGCTCTAAAATTAGCCATGTCGTTAATTGGGACAAATACAGGGAACAACTTGCATGTGTTTCTGGTGATGTCATAGACAAAATGATTTCTGGTAGATGGCTGCTACGACAGCGGTCAAGTTGCCTAATCATTTTCCGACTCCGGATTTAAAACTCAGGAACTTTTGCGCAGCGCGCAGAAGGGCGGAGCGACAACTGATGCGGAAGAAGGACGACAGATCCTTGAAGACGACCTTCAATAGGCTTAACTCTGCCATTCGACGCCATACGAACAAGCTCTGTAGGTCGCAGTGGGCGTCCTTCTGCGCTAGCTTGACGGTTTTCTCACCGATGACGAGAATTTGGCGAGTCATTAGCAGTCTTGCTGGAGATTCTCGTCCTAGTAAACCTTTCGAAGTGCTTGCACTGCGCAAGCAGAAACCTCTCGTGTGCTTGGCAGAGGAATTTGCAGATGCATTTGTAAGTGTAAGTTCAGGAATTCATCCCTGCGCTCTGCCTGCAACATCTACGTCTGTGATGGACGCCCCGTTTACACTTCGAGAGCTACAGACAGCACTCAGCAGCCTGCGGCGTCGATGTGCACCAGGTCCTGACGGCATCACTAACCAGATGATGCAGAACCTACCTCTGGAACACCGGAAGATGCTCCTAAGCTATCTCAATCGAGTGTGGGAGACTGGCGACGTTCCTCCTTCATGGAAGGTGGCTCACGTTGTCCCAGTGCTGAAGCCCGGCAAAGAAATGACAGACTTGGCCTCGTATCGTCCTGTATCACTGACGTCGTGCGTGGCTAAGCTCATGGAGAAGCTGGCAAGTAAGCGTTTATCTTGGTGGCTCGAAGATAGAAGGGTTCTGCCAACATGCATGACTGGATTCCGAACAGGTTTAAGCGCGCAAGATAGCGTCTTGGACTTGATAAGCCATATTGAACATCATAGAGCTTTCGGCCTTTCAACACTAGTTATTTTCCTAGACGTATCAAAGGCTTATGAATAACATCCTTCAGAGCTCAATACTAAATAGTTTGCAGGCCATGGGCGTACAGGGCTATCTTCTGCGATTCATTCACTCATTTATTAGTCATCGGAAAATTCAAGTGCGATTAGGAAGTACCAGAAGCACCGAAAGGGCGTTATCGCGAGGTGTACCTCAGGGAAGTGTTCTTTCCCCAACACTCTTTAACATTGCAATGGCTGGTCTTCCCGCTGAAGTGCAAAAACATTGCAGGCATGTCCATATGTCGATATACGCGGACGACATTTGTCTTTGGTTAACCGGATATCAACACAAGCGTTTAGCTCTGATAGCTCGACAGGCATTACTTTCAGTTCAAAATTACCTTCAAGGTGTTGGGTTGACTCTCTCGGTAGAAAAATCTGGCTTCATCATGTTTCCAGGTAGAGGAAGAAGGTATGCGCGGCTGAAGGTAGACCTTAATCAATCTTGTCTTCGACATTGAAACACAAGCGCTTTTTGGGCGTCATTATTGACTACCGCCTACAGTGGCGACGAGCTGTGGACTCGGTTGTGACATCGAAATCTTCGCGTCTCAATGTGATCCGTAGAGTTGCAAGTGAGCAATGGGGAAATCACCCTTCTTCAATGATCAGGTTCCACGATGCACTAGTGACGAGTCGAATAATGTATCAGCTCCCTTTAATTTCCCCATCGATATCACAGCTGGAACGACTTGAGGTTCTGCACAGAAAGGGCCTAAGAAGGGCTCTTGGTGTTCCGCAGAATGCTCCTAACAATTCAGTACTTTATGAATCTCTATCGAGACCTCTTACCTTAGTCGCTTCACAAAGGTTATTGATGCAAATTGGCCGCCTCAAACAGACGGCAGCCGGCCGAACCCTTCTACAGCGCCTTCGAAAGAGATCCGAGTCCCGAGCGTACTTCGCCCTTAATACTCTTGGTTACCTGGGTCTTGACGCTAGAGGTCGAACTAAGAGGTTGAAACCACCTTGGTCTTTTGCGAGCCTCGATTGTTCGTTGGCAGTTCCTCACGTTCGTGCTAAGCGGAGTTCTCCTTTGGCGGAAACGCGTTCGCTCGTACTGGAACATCTTGAAACTGAATATGCACGTCATCTTCAAATTTTTACTGATGGCTTTGTGGACAAGGTCAGAGGATCTAGTGCAGCTGCTTTTCACATTCCCTCTTTGAAGTATGATTGGTCCGTTCGCTTCACTGCAGTCGTGTCCTCCACAACGGCAGAAAGCGTTGCCATTGAGGCAGCTCTCAAAAAGCTACGGTTTTGTACGCCTCAACCTGTTGTCATTCTTACAGATTCGAAATCCGCCCTTCAAAGGTTAGAGCACGGGCTCCCTACTGATGCCTTATCTCTAAGCTCCCTACGTTCGGTGCAAAATCTCCGCGTCAAAGGCTTCTCCATACGATTCCAATGGGTGCCATTACACATAGGTATCATAGGCAACGAGATGGCGGACAGCCTCGCCCATAGAGCGCTGTCTGGGAATCCTTTGAGAAAAGTGCCTCAAGAAGACAAGAGACTCTTCAGAGAAGCGGTGTCGTGCCACTTCAGTTCTTTGTGGAGCTCACCTCACAAGCCATGTGTGATCAAGGGTCTCAAAAGAAACC
The DNA here is from genome assembly GCF_050947875.1 of Dermacentor variabilis. Lineage (NCBI taxonomy): Eukaryota > Metazoa > Arthropoda > Arachnida > Ixodida > Ixodidae > Dermacentor > Dermacentor variabilis. The sequence goes on from NC_134577.1 coordinate 48,996,266, forward strand.
AAGCCACCTTACTGCTCCGCATTTGCACGGGCTCTGCTCGTACCCCTGCGTGGAAGTATAAGACTGGCCTGGCGTTATCACCATTATGTTCAACGTGTGGTGTGTGCGGTGACATAGAACATTACCTAATGTGCTGTATTGTGTATAACGCGGAAAGGAGGGTGTTATTCGGGTCCCTCAAGAACACAGGACTTCCTCACAGCTCTCTTCGGGACATTGTTTTCCCGCGCGGGAACCGATTGTGTAGGAAGGAGGTCTCTCGCCTTCTGTTAAATTACCTACAGGACACGGATTTGGCTTCCACATGGTGAACTGAGGAGTGACCATTTGTAATTGGGAGGTCTGTGTCTGATTATGTGATTTACTTATTTTAAGTGTCGCTATGGTGGAGCAATTGCCAGCAGCAACTGCAAGGCTAATCCCACCAGTAGCCTATAACAACTCAACTCAACTCATCTCATTAAACAACGCGCGCGGTTGGCATCTTGGAGGCCAGGCGTAGGGAAACGAAAACAATCTTTTGAAAGTCACGAAAGATGGAAGCACTTCCTTCGCAGCTGACTGATCTCTGCGAGATTGCTGTGTAAACATGGGTGTTGACCGACACTTGTGCTACTGCTGCAGAGTTTACGCGCCTGCTTTGCGCGGCTGGATTAACTCGGTGTTTGAATCCCACCGATGGCAACGGTTGTTGTGGTCGCACCGATGGTACGACCTGTTGGGAACTCGGCGCTGACGCCCGTTGTTGCACCTGGGTCGCAAGCCCCAAGGGTAGCGTTGGCCTGGCGGCCTGGGGTACAACTGGAAGCATCCGAAGGTCCCGGCAAAGCATGAGTCGACTGGTAACAACAAAACAACTTGTTTATTCTAACATCGCAAAGAGTTGGCGGTCAGGTTGACCGAAGTAGAGAGACGGGAGTGCACTTTACTCAACAGAAGAAATCGGAGCCCTCCTTTTGGCGTCCGGGGGCAGCTGTTTTTATACTCTCGCAGTTGAGGGCAAGAAGGAACCCCTCAATAGACGAGCACGTGATTGTACAATGTGATAAGGTGACGCATACTGTCGTAGCGCCGCCGGTCGGGCACAAAGAGGAGAAGGTAACTTCTACTGTCGTATCGCCTCCGGTCGGGCACAATGGCTGGGAGGAGAAGGTGACTCCTACTGTCGTAGCGCCTCCGGTCGGGCACAATGGCTGGGAGGAGAAGGTGACTCCTACTGTCGTAGCGCCTCCGGTCGGGCACAATGGCACATACACTCACACACGCACATGAAGACACGTGGCATCGGAACATGCCTGGACGCGCTTGGCGGGGAGCGTAGCGGCGACGCCGAACGGGCCAAAATGTCTGCCGCTTTGTTGCAGTCGCGCCGGCTAAACCGCGCGTCGTAGGCGAAACGTAACATCGGGTTGCTAAAAGTCGCGCCTGCTGTCTTTTAAACATGTATTGACAAATTGTGATCGTTAATTACGCGTCTAAACGAGCTCCAGATCGTTAACGCACCCCTGGCAGTGAACAAAGCTACTGAAAGACTTCGCGGAACGACAGCACTACTTCGAGAAACAGCAAGGCAGAGTAGCATGCATAGAGTTAGTAGAACAACTCTAGAGGAAAAGCTGGGCCGGAAAAGTGGTAACCTCTAGGGCGCCGCCCTGCTGCTACTGGTCAATGTGGCCAGCGCAATTACTATTGAAAGAGCTGAAAACAAGTACAGGTCACCTTATGGTTTGTCATCTAAAAACGCATACCTGATGGCTTTATGAAGGTGGTACGTCAATATTAAGTTTACAGGAAGCGATCGTCAAGTCCGTGACTTATGTAAATCACGATGTACGCATTCATGCAATAAACGATGACGCGAATTTCGGTTTCGAATCTGTTTTTTGGATGCGTAGTAGTTTCGCACAGTTTAGGTTTGACATGCGATCGCGCGTCGACAGCGGACGCTATGGCACACTCGTGCCTTATGTGCCACCGAAGCCCCGAAGTGCTCTGGCATATACCGTCACATGTAAGTAAACGAATGTATCTCCTTGTTGAGACTATCACGCGAGTATGCAGCTCTTGTGGTACATCACAATCGTTTGAGAGGCGTCACAGTATAGCATTTTTCTACATGCGGAGCGGTGTCTTTATTTGCAGGTTTCCCTTCGGTAGGAAATTGTTGGACAGGCGGACCAGCGCACCGGAATTGTGCTGGCGAAGCCACAAGCAACTCATGGAATCTGTTTAATTGTTGCACTTTGAACAATCATGCTTCTACAAAGGCCACAGCAGAAAAACAGTGTGATGCCGAGTATTTCTGTGCCACGAAGTAATCAAGAGGCGAGTGCCTAATGCGGACGAAATCGAGTGCATCGAGACTTAGAACGACAGAAAGCTGAGCTAGTTGGTAAGGATTCATTATGCAAAACAGAGGTGAGGCGTGCAGACAGGACACAAGAGTAGAGAAGTGGACGGCGCTCGTGTTGTCCACTTCGACTCTACTCTTGTGTCCTGTCTGCACGCCTCACCTCCGTTTTGCATAACGAGTGCAGCAACCCACATATTAATAGCGTAGGCGTTTTATTAACTCTGCAATATTTTCAACACTTCCTTGCATGCCATTTCATGTGGCATATCTTTTCTGGTCACAAATATTTGTGCAGCGAATCTATTTGCATGATCGACTCCGGGCCTGTGGGACCGTTCACTTGCACTTGATGCCGAGTCTTTTACATGTATCCATAAACTGCAGATATGCACGTCGGAGCCCTACAAGCATTTCCAAAATTCAATTAGTTTAGACAACACACACATATGCAACACTGACATAGTCTCGAATACCACTAAGCAGCTGGGACACATTTTTGTTGAGTATAATCTCAGGTAAAATAAGTAGATCATGTGGACAGCTCCAGCTCATTTTCCTTAAATCAGTGTGTAAAAGGGGTATGCAAAAATAATTTTTTTCTCGCGCACCGATTATTTTGCTGTATAAGCAAGAGAACCCACCACGTTAGTGTAACATATCTTGTACATCACACTAATATGTGCTTTAATTTACCTAGTGAGATGAGTTACTTTTATGGCTCATTCAGTCAAATCCCACTGCAAGCTGCATTCATCAATCTTCAATTGGATTTTGCAAATGTTTAATGAAACATGTTTCCCTTTTATGCAGATATGCAATGGCAAGCCCTTCCGTGTGTTCCAAAGGTAAAATTTAAGCTCTAAATTAAAGAAGACATTTCTAGTCAGAAACAAGCAAAAATGGTGAATTCAGAGTATCAGAAGCCCAACGTACAGAAATTATGAGAAGTGTTGAATGATTTTAAGGAAAGAATGCTATTTCAAAATGCAAAACTCTTTAGTGGAGGTCAAGCAAGTCACTATAGGTAGAATACTCTGCAAAATTATGCGAGTGAGGGGATGTCAAACAATGGTTCAGGAAATGCATTGTTTTTCTGCAAAACAAAAGCTGATTGCCATTACATGAGTCACTTTCGCATCATGAGACTGCTGCTTGATAAATTCAGAAATAAACCAAAAAACAAGACACGCAAAAATAAAAAACAATTTAATTATGCTCTATCCACACTGGGATAAATAAAAAACACATCAAATCTAATGTGGACATATTATACGCTTGTGAAACACTAAAGGAAAAATTCAGTTTCAAGCTATGGCACTTGCCGCATAGATGTGGGGGGCCTTGCACTAATAGTGATAGTTACCACTGCATTTAGAAATTGAAAGCATTCGTGCAGACAAGGATGATTCTTTATATTTTTGGCTACCATTTCAAGTGCCTCCACCAAGTGTTACAATGCTGCACGCAGCCATACTAAGGATCTCGCAGCAACGCCTGCTGGTAAAAAGCAGAAGCAGTCAAAGTGCTGGTGTGTTCTGGACACTATGTTTGAAAACATTTAGGCAAGAAGAGTGCAAGAAGCAGACATAACTGCATTTATTTCCATAATTCCCCATTTGAATGGCCTTTTCTTTTCGCTTAGACAATGCCTACGCCTAGCCCCAGCAGCTCCCTCATACAGACTCCGCAAGCCAAGAGGCCGTGGAGGCAAATGCAGGTAAGAGGCAAGAAGCAATAGCACTGGTATCGACATTCATCTAATTTCTTTCTTTTTCTTTCGTTTAGGCAGCCAGCACACCTCGAACAGCCACCTTGACTGCGGATGTGTCACCCTAGTCGCCAAGGAAACATTTGAGGGAAAGCGACAAGCAATGTGATCAGCCACTTCTCCATGTAAACGATACTCTTTCTCTCGAATGACTCCTACGCCTCGCCACGCCGGCACACTTGTGCACAAAGGTGCCGCGGAGGCACATGCAGGTCAGAGGCAAGAAGCAGTGGTACTGGTGTCGACATTCACCCAATTTCTTTTTCTTACACTGAGACAGCCAGCACACCTCGAACAGCCACCTTGACTGCGGGTGTGTCAGTAGATTCCTGTTGTACATATGCTGATAATAAACTTCAGTAAACTTGAACTTGATAATAAACTTGAAGGCAAATGGGACGTTGATGCATTGTTCTTTTGAACATTTATTGTACGCATACAATATATGTTATACTTTGCAGTGCTACAGAGCGTATTTTGAAGCTTCCCCCTATATTTTGCACCTTTAATTACGTATGTGTTGTGTGGCCCTCAATGCAGTTCATGTTGTAGCAGCTGCTTTGTCTGTGTATCGCACATTGGCTTAAGCTAGCTCGTGATATCCACATACTTCTCTCACATATACAAAATAAAGTTCCATGCAGTCCTCAGTGTTACAACAAAAAATGAAAGTAAACAATCCGATCGTGGAATTGTATTTATTACAGTGATTCCCATGACAGTTACTGACTAGTTGACAACTTGAACTGGTCAATCCGTCCACAGCCTCCTCTATTTTTCAAAAATAAAGGAGGCTGTGATCCGTCATGGCAAGGAATTGTATGTATACATTAAAAAAAAAAAACGGGCGTGTGTGTGTGTTTGTAGTGGGGGGTATAGGATTAGGGCGGTACGAAAAAATGTACCAACACCGTCCTCTAGTCCCATTCCGTTAAGGTACCGTAACAAAGCATATTATGCATAAAGTTCATACAACCAACTCTGATATTACTACACACGCCAGGCGACGCGAGCTACATTTGTCATGACGCATTCGCGACTGCACCGGACGCCCCCCATATTATTCTCGTTAATCGTGCTCACTGCACCGAGGCAAAAGAAAGATCATGGGCGCAGGCGCCTTTTAAAGTATCTCGACCTTGCGAGGCTCTGCTGCGCGTGCCAGGGGAGCTGTCCGTGCGAACACTCCCTGGCACACACCTGCCTCGGCGGCCCCAACCTACGTACCGTTCTGCTTCGAGCTTTGATCCCCCCACTGTCCCTTGGGTGCCCTGGAGTTCCTGCGCCGCCTGCTTTATTATAATCTCAGGTGCTCTCCTGAGACTTCCGTTTGTCGGTTACATGTGCCCTACAGCTGGATCAGTACTTATAATAATAAAGAAACCCGATCTATCGTCGCGACGATAGATCGCGAAAGCGGCTTTTGCAACATACCGCGCCCGTGCGAAGAGAATTACGGAACGCCAACGAGGAATCTGACCACAGCTCCGAGCTCGTAACCTCGTCGAGTGACACTCCTGCAACAGGCGTGACCGCTGAAAACCGCATACCGCCGGAAACTTCAACTAGATCATCCCTCGGTTGCATAACTGCCACCTGTACGGTCAACATGGACCACACCCACACCGTCCCGCAACATAGAATAAAGAACCAACTTATAAAGCCCAAACACACGGCTGCACCCACACGTCACGACACTACAAGCGAGACGCCATGCTGCTACGCTGCTACGGTTGCCGGATTAAAACTGACTACTGTCACCAAGTCTAGCAAGCGTCTCAGGAGCTGGCAACCTCGGCGCGTAGCAACATGGCGCCGCTCTTGCGGTTCCCGATTTCAATGCATGGGCCCTATGGGTAGCTTGTCCTCTAGAGGCAGTATAGTAACTCTATGGTAGCATGGTCCGTGAGATTAAACAAGGCACGCGGTTGGCATCTTGGAGGCCAGGCGTAGGGAAACGAAAACAATCTTTTGAAAGTCACGAAAGATGGAAGCACTTGCTTCACAGCTGACTGATCTCTGCGAGATTGCTGTGTAAACATGGGAGTTGACCGACACTTGTGCTACTGCTGCAGAGTTTACGCGCCTGCTTTGCGCGGCTGGATTAACTCGGGTTGCTAAAAGTCACATGTGCTGTCTTTTAAGCATGTATTGAGAAATTGTGACCGTTAATTACGCGTCTAAACGAGCACCAGATCGTTAACGCACCCCTGGCAGTGAACGAAGCTACTGAAAGACTTCGCCGAACGACAGCACTACTTCGAGAAACAGCAAGGCAGAGTAGCATGGCCCGTGAGATTAAACAACGCGCGCGGTTGGCATCTTGGAGGCCAGGCGTAGGCAAACGAAAACAATCTTTTGAAAGTCACGAAAGATGGAAGCACTTCCTTCGCAGCTGACTGATCTCTGCGAGATTGCTGTGTAAACATGGGAGTTGACCGACACTTGTGCTACTGCTGCTGAGTTTACGCGCCTGCTTTGCGCGGCTGGATTAACTCGGGTTGCTAAATGTCACATGTGCTGTCTTTTAAGCATGTATTGACGAATTGTGACCGTTAATTACGCGTCTAAACGAGCACCAGATCGTTAACGCACCCCTGGCAGTGAACGAAGCTACTGAAAGACTTCGCCGAACGACAGCACTACTGCAAGAAACAGCAAGGCAGAGTAGCATGGCCCGTGAGATTAAACAACGCGCGCGGTTCGCATCTTGGAGGCCAGGCGTAGGGAAACGAAAACAATCTTTTGAAAGTCACGGAAGATGGAAGCACTTCCTTCGCAGCTGACTGATCTCTGCGAGATTGCTGTGTAAACATGGGAGTTGACCGACACTTGTGCTACTGCTGCAGAGTTTACGCGCCTGCTTTGCGCGGCTGGATTAACTCGGGTTGCTAAAAGTCGCGCCTGCTGTCTTTTAAGCATGTATTGACAAATTGTGACCGTTAATTACGCGTCTAAACGAGCTCCAGATCGTTAACGCACCCCTGGGTGTGAACAAAGCTACTGAAAGACTTCGCGGAACGACAGCACTACTTCGAGAAACAGCAAGGCAGAGTAGCATGGCCCGTGAGATTAAACAACGCGCGCGGTTCGCATCTTGGAGGCCAGGCGTAGGGAAACGAAAACAATCTTTTGAAAGTCACGGAAGATGGAAGCACTTCCTTCGCAGCTGACTGATCTCTGCGAGATTGCTGTGTAAACATGGGAGTTGACCGACACTTGTGCTACTGCTGCAGAGTTTACGCGCCTGCTTTGCGCGGCTGGATTAACTCGGGTTGCTAAAAGTCGCGCCTGCTGTCTTTTAAGCATGTATTGACAAATTGTGACCGTTAATTACGCGTCTAAACGAGCTCCAGATCGTTAACGCACCCCTGGGTGTGAACAAAGCTACTGAAAGACTTCGCGGAACGACAGCACTACTTCGAGAAACAACAAGGCAGAGTAGCATGGTCCGTGAGATTAAACAAGGCACGCGGTTGGCATCTTGGAGGCCAGGCGTAGGAAAACGAAGACAATCTTTTGAAAGTCACGAAAGATGGAAGCACTTCCTTCGCAGCTGACTGATCTCTGCGAGATTGCTGTGTAAACATGGGAGTTGACCGACACTTGTGCTACTGCTGCAGAGTTTACGCGCCTGCTTTGCGCGGCTGGATTAACTCGGGTTGCTAAAAGTCGCGCCTGCTGTCTTTTAAGCATGTATTGACAAAATTGTGACCGTTAGTTACGCGTCTAAACGAGAACCAGGTCGTTAACGCACCCCTGGCAGTGAATTAAGCTATAGTACTCAAAGACTTCGCCGAACGACAGCACTACTTAGAGAAACAGCAAAGAAGAGTAGCATGGCCCGTGAGATTAAACAACGCGCGCGGTTCGCATCTTGGAGGCCAGGCGTAGGAAAACGAAAACAATATTTTGAAAGTCGCCAAAGATGGAAGCACTTGCTTCACAGCTGACTGATCTCTGCGAGATTACTGTGTAAACATGGGAGTTGACCGACACTTGTGCTACTGCTGCAGAGTTTACGCGCCTGCTTTGCGCGGCTGGATTAACTCGGGTTGCTAAAAGTCACATGTGCTGTCTTTTAAGCATGTATTGACAAATTGTGACCGTTAATTACGCGTCTAAACGAGCACCAGATCGTTAACGCACCCCTGGCAGTGAACGAAGCAACTGAAAGACTTCGCCGAACGACAGCACTATTTCGAGAAACAGCAAAGAAGAGTAGCATGGCCCGTGAGATTAAACAACGCGCGCGGTTCGGATCTTGGAGGCCAGACGTAAACAAACGAAAACAATCTTTTGAAAGTCGCCAAAAATGGAAGCACTTCCTTCGCAGCTGACTGATCTCTGCGAGATTACTGTGTAAACATGGGAGTTGACCGACACTTGTGCTACTGCTGCAGAGTTTACGCGCCTGCTTTGCGCGGCTGGATTAACTCGAGTTGCTAAAAGTCACATGTGCTGTCTTTTAAGCATGTATTGACAAATTGTGACCGTTAATTACGCGTCTAAACGAGCTCCAGATCGTTAACGCACCTCTGGCAGTGAACAAAGCTACTGAAAGGCTTCGCGGAACGACAGCACTACTTCGAGAAACAGCAAGGCAGAGGGGCATGGTCCGTGAGATTAAACAAGGCACGCGGTTGGCATCTTGGAGGCGAGGCATAGGAAAACGAAAACAATCTTTTGAAAGTCACGAAAGATGGAAGCACTTCCTTCGCAGCTGACTGATCTCTGCGAGATTGCTGTGTAAACATGGGAGTTGACCGACACTTGTGCTACTGCTGCAGAGTTTACGCGCCTGCTTTGCGCGGCTGGATTAACTCGGGTTGCTAAAAGTCGCGCCTGCTGTCTTTTAAGCATGTATTGACAAATTGTGACCGTTAATTACGCGTCTAAACGAGCTCCAGATCGTTAACGCACCCCTGGGTGTGAACAAAGCTACTGAAAGACTTCGCGGAACGACAGCACTACTTCGAGAAACAGCAAGGCAGAGTAGCATGGCCCGTGAGATTAAACAACGCGCGCGGTTCGCATCTTGGAGGCCAGGCGTAGGGAAACGAAAACAATCTTTTGAAAGTCACGGAAGATGGAAGCACTTCCTTCGCAGCTGACTGATCTCTGCGAGATTGCTGTGTAAACATGGGAGTTGACCGACACTTGTGCTACTGCTGCAGAGTTTACGCGCCTGCTTTGCGCGGCTGGATTAACTCGGGTTGCTAAAAGTCGCGCCTGCTGTCTTTTAAGCATGTATTGACAAATTGTGACCGTTAATTACGCGTCTAAACGAGCTCCAGATCGTTAACGCACCCCTGGGTGTGAACAAAGCTACTGAAAGACTTCGCGGAACGACAGCACTACTTCGAGAAACAACAAGGCAGAGTAGCATGGTCCGTGAGATTAAACAAGGCACGCGGTTGGCATCTTGGAGGCCAGGCGTAGGAAAACGAAGACAATCTTTTGAAAGTCACGAAAGATGGAAGCACTTCCTTCGCAGCTGACTGATCTCTGCGAGATTGCTGTGTAAACATGGGAGTTGACCGACACTTGTGCTACTGCTGCAGAGTTTACGCGCCTGCTTTGCGCGGCTGGATTAACTCGGGTTGCTAAAAGTCGCGCCTGCTGTCTTTTAAGCATGTATTGACAAAATTGTGACCGTTAGTTACGCGTCTAAACGAGAACCAGGTCGTTAACGCACCCCTGGCAGTGAATTAAGCTATAGTACTCAAAGACTTCGCCGAACGACAGCACTACTTAGAGAAACAGCAAAGAAGAGTAGCATGGCCCGTGAGATTAAACAACGCGCGCGGTTCGCATCTTGGAGGCCAGGCGTAGGAAAACGAAAACAATATTTTGAAAGTCGCCAAAGATGGAAGCACTTGCTTCACAGCTGACTGATCTCTGCGAGATTACTGTGTAAACATGGGAGTTGACCGACACTTGTGCTACTGCTGCAGAGTTTACGCGCCTGCTTTGCGCGGCTGGATTAACTCGGGTTGCTAAAAGTCACATGTGCTGTCTTTTAAGCATGTATTGACAAATTGTGACCGTTAATTACGCGTCTAAACGAGCACCAGATCGTTAACGCACCCCTGGCAGTGAATGAAGCAACTGAAAGACTTCGCCGAACGACAGCACTATTTCGAGAAACAGCAAAGAAGAGTAGCATGGCCCGTGAGATTAAACAACGCGCGCGGTTCGGATCTTGGAGGCCAGACGTAAACAAACGAAAACAATCTTTTGAAAGTCGCCAAAAATGGAAGCACTTCCTTCGCAGCTGACTGATCTCTGCGAGATTACTGTGTAAACATGGGAGTTGACCGACACTTGTGCTACTGCTGCAGAGTTTACGCGCCTGCTTTGCGCGGCTGGATTAACTCGAGTTGCTAAAAGTCACATGTGCTGTCTTTTAAGCATGTATTGACAAATTGTGACCGTTAATTACGCGTCTAAACGAGCTCCAGATCGTTAACGCACCTCTGGCAGTGAACAAAGCTACTGAAAGGCTTCGCGGAACGACAGCACTACTTCGAGAAACAGCAAGGCAGAGGGGCATGGTCCGTGAGATTAAACAAGGCACGCGGTTGGCATCTTGGAGGCGAGGCATAGGAAAACGAAAACAATCTTTTGAAAGTCACGAAAGATGGAAGCACTTCCTTCGCAGCTGACTGATCTCTGCGAGATTGCTGTGTAAACATGGGAGTTGACCGACACTTCTGCTACTGCTGCAGAGTTTACGCGCCTGCTTTGCGCGGCTGGATTAACTCGGGTTGCTAAAAGTCGCGCCTGCTGTCTTTTAAGCATGTATTGACAAAATTGTGACCGTTAGTTACGCGTCTAAACAAGCACCAGGTCGTTAACGCACCTCTGGCAGTGAATTAAGCTACTGAAAGACTTCGCCGAACGACAGCACTACTTAGAGAAACAGCAAAGAAGAGTAGCATGGCCCGTGAGATTAAACAACGCGCGCGGTTCGCATCTTGGAGGCCAGGCGTAGGAAAACGAAAACAATATTTTGAAAGTCGCCAAAGATGGAAGCAATTGCTTCACAGCTGACTGATCTCTGCGAGATTACTGTATAAACATGGGAGTTGACCGACACTTGTGCTACTGCTGCAGAGTTTACGCGCCTGCTTTGCGCGGCTGGATTAACTCGGGTTGCTAAAAGTCACATGTGCTGTCTTTTAAGCATGTATTGACAAATTGTGACCGTTAATTACGCGTCTAAACGAGCACCAGATCGTTAACGCACCCCTGGCAGTGAATGAAGCAACTGAAAAACTTCGCCGAACGACAGCACTACTTCGAGAAACAGCAAAGAAGAGTAGCATGGCCCGTGAGATTAAACAACGCGCGCGGTTGGCATCTTGGAGGCCAGGCGTAGGGAAACGAAAACAATCTTTTGAAAGTCACGAAAGATGGAAGCACTTCCTTCGCAGCTGACTGATCTCTGCGAGATTACTGTGTAAACATGGGAGTTGACCGACACTTGTGCTACTGCTGCAGAGTTTACGCGCCTGCTTTGCGCGGCTGGATTAACTCGGGTTGCTGAAAGTCACATGTGCTGTCTTTTAAGCATGTATTGACAAATTGTGACCGTTAATTACGCGTCTAAACGAGCTCCAGATCGTTAACGCACCTCTGGCAGTGAACAAAGCTACTGAAAGGCTTCGCGGAACGACAGCACTACTTCGAGAAACAGCAAGGCAGAGGGGCATGGTCCGTGAGACTAAACAACGCGCGCGGTTGGCATCTTGGAGGCCAGGCGTAGGGAAACGAAAACAATCTTTTGAAAGTCACGAAAGATGGACGCACTTCATTCGCAGCTGACTGATCTCTGCGAGATTGCTGTGTAAACATGGGAGTTGACCGACACTTGTGCTACTGCTCCAGAGTTTACGCGCCTGCTTTGCGCGGCTGGATTAACTCGGGTTGCTAAAAGTTACATGTGCTGTCTTTTAAGCATGTATTGACAAATTGTGACCGTTAATTACGCGTCTAAACGAGCTCCAGATCGTTAACGCACCACTGGCAGTGAACAAAGCTACTGAAAGGCTTCGCGGAACGACAGCACTACTTCGAGAAACAGCAAGGCAGAGGGGCATGGTCCGTGAGATTAAACAAGGCACGCGGTTGGCATCTTGGAGGCGAGGCGTAGGAAAATGAAAACAATCTTTTGAAAGTCACGAAAGATGGAAGCACTTCCTTCGCAGCTGACTGATCTCTGCGAGATTGCTGTGTAAACATGGGAGTTGACCGACACTTCTGCGACTGCCGCAGAGTTTACGCGCCTGCTTTGCGCGGCTGGATTAACTCGGGTTGCTAAAAGTCGCGCCTGCTGTCTTTTAAGCATGTATTGACAAAATTGTGACCGTTAGTTACGCCTCTAAACGAGCACCAGGTCGTTAACGCACCCCTGGCAGTGAATTAAGCTATAGTACTGAAAGAGTTCGCCGAACGACAGCACTACTTAGAGAAACAGCAAAGAAGAGTAGCATGGCCCGTGAGATTAAACAACGCGCGCGGTTGGCATCTTGGAGGCCAGGCGTAGGGAAACGAAAACAATCTTTTGAAAGTCGCCAAAGATGGAAGCACTTGCTTCACAGCTGACTGATCTCTGCGAGATTACTGTGTAAACATGGGAGTTGACCGACACTTGTGCTACTGCTGCAGAGTTTACGCGCCTGCTTTGCGCGGCTGGATTAACTCGGGTTGCTAAAAGTCACATGTGCTGTCTTTTAAGCATGTATTGACAAATTGTGACCGTTAATTACGCGTCTAAACGAGCACCAGATCGTTAACGCACCCCTCGCAGTGAATGAAGCAACTGAAAGACTTCGCCGAACGACAGCACTATTTCGAGAAACAGCAAAGAAGAGTAGCATGGCCCGTGAGATTAAACAACGCGCGCGGTTCGCATCTTGGAGGCCAGGCGTAGGGAAACGAAAACAATCTTTTGAAAGTCACGAAAGATGGAAGCACTTCCTTCGCAGCTGACTGATCTCTGCGAGATTGCTGTGTAAACATGGGAGTTGACCGACACTTGTGCTACTGCTGCAGAGTTTACGCGCCTGCTTTGCGCGGCTGGATTAACTCGGGTTGCTAAAAGTTACATGTGCTGTCTTTTAAGCATGTATTGACAAATTGTGACCGTTAATTACGCGTCTAAACGAGCTCCAGATCGTTAACGCACCCCTGGCAGTGAACAAAGCTACTGAAAGGCTTCGCGGAACGACAGCACTACTTCGAGAAACAGCAAGGCAGAGGGGCATGGTCCGTGAGATTAAACAAGGCACGCGGTTGGCATCTTGGAGGCGAGGCGTAGGAAAATGAAAACAATCTTTTGAAAGTCACGAAAGATGGAAGCACTTCCTTCGCAGCTGACTGATCTCTGCGAGATTGCTGTGTAAACATGGGAGTTGACCGACACTTCTGCTACTGCTGCAGAGTTTACGCGCCTGCTTTGCGCGGCTGGATTAACTCGGGTTGCTAAAAGTCGCGCCTGCTGTCTTTTAAGCATGTATTGACAAAATTGTGACCGTTAGTTACGCGTCTAAACAAGCACCAGGTCGTTAACGCACCTCTGGCAGTGAATTAAGCTATAGTACTGAAAGACTTCGCCGAACGACAGCACTACTTAGAGAAACAGCAAAGAAGAGTAGCATGGCCCGTGAGATTAAACAACGCGCGCGGTTCGCATCTTGGAGGCCAGCGTAGGAAAACGAAAACAATATTTTGAAAGTCGCCAAAGATGGAAGCACTTGCTTCACAGCTGACTGATCTCTGCGAGATTACTGTATAAACATGGGAGTTGACCGACACTTGTGCTACTGCTGCAGAGTTTACGCGCCTGCTTTGCGCGGCTGGATTAACTCGGGTTGCTAAAAGTCACATGTGCTGTCTTTTAAGCATGTATTGACAAATTGTGACCGTTAATTACGCGTCTAAACGAGCACCAGATCGTTAACGCACCCCTGGCAGTGAATGAAGCAACTGAAAAACTTCGCCGAACGACAGCACTACTTCGAGAAACAGCAAAGAAGAGTAGCATGGCCCGTGAGATTAAACAACGCGCGCGGTTGGCATCTTGGAGGCCAGGCGTAGGGAAACGAAAACAATCTTTTGAAAGTCACGAAAGATGGAAGCACTTCCTTCGCAGCTGACTGATCTCTGCGAGATTTCAGTGTAAACATGGGAGTTGACCTACACTTGTGCTACTGCTGCAGAGTTTACGCGCCTGCTTTGCGCGGCTGGATTAACTCTGGTTGCTAAAAGTTACATGTGCTGTCTTTTAAGCATGTATTGACAAATTGTGACCGTTAATTACGCGTCTAAACGAGCTCCAGATCGTTAACGCACCCCTGGCAGTGAACAAAGCTACTGAAAGGCTTCGCGGAACGACAGCACTACTTCGAGAAACAGCAAGGCAGAGGGGCATGGTCCGTGAGATTAAACAAGGCACGCGGTTGGCATCTTGGAGGCGAGGCGTAGGAAAATGAAAACAATCTTTTGAAAGTCACGAAAGATGGAAGCACTTCCTTCGCAGCTGACTGATCTCTGCGAGATTGCTGTGTAAACATGGGAGTTGACCGACACTTCTGCTACTGCTGCAGAGTTTACGCGCCTGCTTTGCGCGGCTGGATTAACTCGGGTTGCTAAAAGTCGCGCCTGCTGTCTTTTAAGCATGTATTGACAAAATTGTGACCGTTAGTTACGCGTCTAAACAAGCACCAGGTCGTTAACGCACCTCTGGCAGTGAATTAAGCTATAGTACTGAAAGACTTCGGCGAACGACAGCACTACTTAGAGAAACAGCAAAGAAGAGTAGCATGGCCCGTGAGATTAAACAAGGCACGCGGTTGGCATCTTGGAGGCGAGGCGTAGGAAAATGAAAACAATCTTTTGAAAGTCACGAAAGATGGAAGCACTTGCTTCACAGCTGACTGATCTCTGCGAGATTACTGTGTAAACATGGGAGTTGACCGACACTTGTGCTACTGCTGCAGAGTTTACGCGCCTGCTTTGCGCGGCTGGATTAACTCGGGTTGCTAAAAGTCACATGTGCTGTCTTTTAAGCATGTATTGACAAATTGTGACCGTTAATTACGCGTCTAAACGAGCACCAGATCGTTAACGCACCCCTCGCAGTGAATGAAGCAACTGAAAGACTTCGCCGAACGACACCACTATTTCGAGAAACAGCAAAGAAGAGTAGCATGGCCCGTGAGATTAAACAAGGCACGCGGTTGGCATCTTGGAGGCGAGGCGTAGGAAAATGAAAACAATCTTTTGAAAGTCACGAAAGATGGAAGCACTTCCTTCGCAGCTGACTGATCTCTGCGAGATTGCTGTGTAAACATGGGAGTTGACCGACACTTCTGCTACTGCTGCAGAGTTTACGCACCTGCTTTGCGCGGCTGGATTAACTCGGGTTGCTAAAAGTCGCGCCTGCTGTCTTTTAAGCATGTATTGACAAAATTGTGACCGTTAGTTACGCGTCTAAACAAGCACCAGGTCGTTAACGCACCTCTGGCAGTGAATTAAGCTATAGTACTGAAAGACTTCGCCGAACGACAGCACTACTTAGAGAAACAGCAAAGAAGAGTAGCATGGCCCGTGAGATTAAACAACGCGCGCGGTTCGCATCTTGGAGGCCACCGTAGGAAAACGAAAACAATATTTTGAAAGTCGCCAAAGATGGAAGCACTTGCTTCACAGCTGACTGATCTCTGCGAGATTACTGTATAAACATGGGAGTTGACCGACACTTGTGCTACTGCTGCAGAGTTTACGCGCCTGCTTTGCGCGGCTGGATTAACTCGGGTTGCTAAAAGTCACATGTGCTGTCTTTTAAGCATGTATTGACAAATTGTGACCGTTAATTACGCGTCTAAACGAGCACCAGATCGTTAACGCACCCCTGGCAGTGAATGAAGCAACTGAAAAACTTCGCCGAACGACAGCACTACTTCGAGAAACAGCAAAGAAGAGTAGCATGGCCCGTGAGATTAAACAACGCGCGCGGTTGGCATCTTGGAGGCCAGGCGTAGGGAAACGAAAACAATCTTTTGAAAGTCACGAAAGATGGAAGCACTTCCTTCGCAGCTGACTGATCTCTGCGAGATTGCTGTGTAAACATGGGAGTTGGCCGACACTTGTGCTAGTGCTGCAGAGTTTACGCGCCTGCTTTGCGCGGCTGGATTAACTCGGGTTGCTAAAAGTTACATGTGCTGTCTTTTAAGCATGTATTGACAAATTGTGACCGTTAATTACGCGTCTAAACGAGCTCCAGATCGTTAACGCACCCCTGGCAGTGAACAAAGCTACTGAAAGGCTTCGCGGAACGACAGCACTACTTCGAGAAACAGCAAGGCAGAGGGGCATGGTCCGTGAGATTAAACAAGGCACGCGGTTGGCATCTTGGAGGCGAGGCGTAGGAAAATGAAAACAATCTTTTGAAAGTCACGAAAGATGGAAGCACTTCCTTCGCAGCTGACTGATCTCTGCGAGATTGCTGTGTAAACATGGGAGTTGACCGACACTTCTGCTACTGCTGCAGAGTTTACGCGCCTGCTTTGCGCGGCTGGATTAACTCGGGTTGCTAAAAGTCGCGCCTGCTGTCTTTTAAGCATGTATTGACAAAATTGTGACCGTTAGTTACGCGTCTAAACAAGCACCAGGTCGTTAACGCACCTCTGGCAGTGAATTAAGCTATAGTACTGAAAGACTTCGCCGAACGACAGCACTACTTAGAGAAACAGCAAAGAAGAGTAGCATGGCCCGTGAGATTAAACAAGGCACGCGGTTGGCATCTTGGAGGCGAGGCGTAGGAAAATGAAAACAATCTTTTGAAAGTCACGAAAGATGGAAGCACTTGCTTCACAGCTGACTGATCTCTGCGAGATTACTGTGTAAACATGGGAGTTGACCGACACTTGTGCTACTGCTGCAGAGTTTACGCGCCTGCTTTGCGCGGCTGGATTAACTCGGGTTGCTAAAAGTCACATGTGCTGTCTTTTAAGCATGTATTGACAAATTGTGACCGTTAATTACGCGTCTAAACGAGCACCAGATCGTTAACGCACCCCTCGCAGTGAATGAAGCAACTGAAAGACTTCGCCGAACGACAGCACTATTTCGAGAAACAGCAAAGAAGAGTAGCATGGCCCGTGAGATTAAACAACGCGCGCGGTTCGCATCTTGGAGGCCAGGCGTAGGGAAACGAAAACAATCTTTTGAAAGTCACGAAAGATGGAAGCACTTCCTTCGCAGCTGACTGATCTCTGCGAGATTGCTGTGTAAACATGGGAGTTGACCGACACTTCTGCTACTGCTGCAGAGTTTACGCGCCTGCTTTGCGCGGCTGGATTAACTCGGGTTGCTAAAAGTCGCGCCTGCTGTCTTTTAAGCATGTATTGACAAATTGTGACCGTTAATTACGCGTCTAAACGAGCTCCAGATCGTTAACGCACCCCTGGCAGTGAACAAAGCTACTGAAAGGCTTCGCGGAACGACAGCACTACTTCGAGAAACAGCAAGGCAGAGGGGCATGGTCCGTGAGATTAAACAAGGCACGCGGTTGGCATCTTGGAGGCGAGGCGTAGGAAAATGAAAACAATCTTTTGAAAGTCACGAAAGATGGAAGCACTTCCTTCGCAGCTGACTGATCTCTGCGAGATTGCTGTGTAAACATGGGAGTTGACCGACACTTCTGCTACTGCTGCAGAGTTTACGCGCCTGCTTTGCGCGGCTGGATTAACTCGGGTTGCTAAAAGTCGCGCCTGCTGTCTTTTAAGCATGTATTGACAAAATTGTGACCGTTAGTTACGCGTCTAAACAAGCACCAGGTCGTTAACGCACCTCTGGCAGTGAATTAAGCTATAGTACTGAAAGACTTCGCCGAACGACAGCACTACTTAGAGAAACAGCAAAGAAGAGTAGCATGGCCCGTGAGATTAAACAACGCGCGCGGTTCGCATCTTGGAGGCGAGGCGTAGGAAAACGAAAACAATATTTTGAAAGTCGCCAAAGATGGAAGCACTTGCTTCACAGCTGACTGATCTCTGCGAGATTACTGTATAAACATGGGAGTTGACCGACACTTGTGCTACTGCTGCAGAGTTTACGCGCCTGCTTTGCGCGGCTGGATTAACTCGGGTTGCTAAAAGTCACATGTGCTGTCTTTTAAGCATGTATTGACAAATTGTGACCGTTAATTACGCGTCTAAACGAGCACCAGATCGTTAACGCACCCCTGGCAGTGAATGAAGCAACTGAAAAACTTCGCCGAACGACAGCACTACTTCGAGAAACAGCAAAGAAGAGTAGCATGGCCCGTGAGATTAAACAACGCGCGCGGTTGGCATCTTGGAGGCCAGGCGTAGGGAAACGAAAACAATCTTTTGAAAGTCACGAAAGATGGAAGCACTTCCTTCGCAGCTGACTGATCTCTGCGAGATTGCTGTGTAAACATGGGAGTTGGCCGACACTTGTGCTAGTGCTGCAGAGTTTACGCGCCTGCTTTGCGCGGCTGGATTAACTCGGGTTGCTAAAAGTTACATGTGCTGTCTTTTAAGCATGTATTGACAAATTGTGACCGTTAATTACGCGTCTAAACGAGCTCCAGATCGTTAACGCACCCCTGGCAGTGAACAAAGCTACTGAAAGACTTCGCGGAACGACAGCACTACTTCGAGAAACAGCAAAGAAGAGTAGCACGGCCCGTGAGATTAAACAACGCGCGCGGTTCGCATCTTGGAGGCCAGGCGTAGGGAAACGAAAACAATCTTTTCAAAGTCACGAAAGATGGAAGCACTTCCTTCGCAGCTGACTGATCTCTGCGAGATTACTGTGTAAACATGGGAGTTGACCGACACTTGTGCTACTGCTGCAGAGTTTACGCGCCTGCTTTGCGCGGCTGGATTAACTCGGGTTGCTGAAAGTCACATGTGCTGTCTTTTAAGCATGTATTGACAAATTGTGACCGTTAATTACGCGTCTAAACGAGCTCCAGATCGTTAACGCACCTCTGGCAGTGAACAAAGCTACTGAAAGGCTTCGCGGAACGACAGCACTACTTCGAGAAACAGCAAGGCAGAGGGGCATGGTCCGTGAGACTAAACAACGCGCGCGGTTGGCATCTTGGAGGCCAGGCGTAGGGAAACGAAAACAATCTTTTGAAAGTCACGAAAGATGGACGCACTTCATTCGCAGCTGACTGATCTCTGCGAGATTGCTGTGTAAACATGGGTGTTGACCGACACTTGTGCGACTGCCGCAGAGTTTACGCGCCTGCTTTGCGCGGCTGGATTAACTCGGGCTGCTAAAGGTCGCGCCTCCTGTCTTTTAAGCATGTATTGACAAATTGTGACCGTTAACTACGCGTCGAAACGAGCACCAGGTCGTTAACGCACCCCTGGAAGTGAATGAAGCTATAGTACTGAAAGACTTCGCCGAACGACAGCACTACTTAGAGAAACAGCAAAGAAGAGTAGCATGGCCCGTGAGATTAAACAACGCGCGCGGTTGGCGTCTTGGAGGTCAGCCGTAGGGAAACGAAGAACAATTTTTTGAAAGTCACGAAAGATGGAAGCACTTCCTTCGCAGCTGACTGATCTCTGCGAGATTGCTGTGTAAACATGGGAGTTGACCGACACTTGTGCTACTGCTGCAGAGTTTACGCGCCTGCTTTGTGCGGCTGGATTAACTCGGGTTGCTAAAGTCGCGCCTGCTGTCTTTTAAGCATGTATTGACAAAATTGTGACCGTTAGTTACGCGTCTAAACGAGCACCAGGTCGTTAACGCACCCCTGGCAGTGAATTAAGCTATAGTACTGAAAGACTTCGCCGAACGACAGCACTACTTAGAGAAACAGCAAAGAAGAGTAGCATGGCCCGTGAGATTAAACAACGCGCGCGGTTCGCATCTTGGAGGCCAGGCGTAGGAAAACGAAAACAATATATTGAAAGTCGCCAGAGATGGAAGCACTTGCGTCACAGCTGACTGATCTCTGCGAGATTATATATTCGTGACGGGTAAATAAAATTCAAGTTAATTTAATTTTATTATTTTTTATAAATAGTTATTTTTATCGCCCATCGTTACAGGGCCGTTGACGCCGCTATCACTCTTATGGTTGGTTCTTTATTCTATGCTTATATCACTCGCCATGCAATGCAGCTCTTGAAATGTGCAAGAAGGCGCGCTCGTAAAGTCCACGTGTTGTTAAGATGTGAAAGACAAGTAGCATGGCCTTCGAGATTAAACAAGGCGCGCCGTTGACATCTTGGAGGCCTGCCGTGAGGCAGCACTCCCCAAACGTGACCGATCCATGCGGAATCAGAGTAGGAGATGGGATTTTACCGAAATCTGCGGGACTCCTACAGCGTGTATGCACGTGCTGTGCCTTGCCCGGTGACCTTGAGTTGCTTAAATTAACTCCTCTCCTTTAGGAATGACTGAACAAAGTGCGACCGCTATTAACGTGTGTAAACTGATCGCCACGTCGTTAACGCACGGCCGTGCGTTAAGCAACTGAAAAACTTCGCGGAACAACAGCACTTCAGACAGAATATAATATAATAACCATATAATGTGTCGTTGCTGGGTCTACTCGGAGGTGACATAGTTCGCGTTGGCTTTGAGTATAGCCTCAGCTGCAGCTATGGTCACTATACCTCGGCCTTCGGCGAAATTCTGCCTAGCGCATTGTGCCAAACCGACGTCTGCGGGGCCGCTGTTTTTTCTTTTTTTCCTACTTGAGCCCTCGCACCGTAACGAAAAAATAAGAATAAAGAAAATGCAGAGTAGGTCTTTTATTACTGGCCAGATGACGCTAGGTTTTCGTAAACGCCATAGAGTTTCTCACTGTAACACAATAGTGAGAAACGCTATGGTAAGCGCGGAGTTCTATTTTTGGCGGGGCATTCAAAGCCATCGATCCATAGTGATCGATGCTCTATGGCGCGGTAATGAAAGAGCTTTAAATGGCGTAGGGGAAATTACCGACTTCTGTGGGACTCTTGCAGCATGTGAAGCGCCTTGGCTAAATAAGCGGGAGTTAGCTGATATTCGTATTTCCTATCCTTACGCCTTCACAAAATGGGACCGTCATAAGCGCGTGTAAGCGACCACCAGCTCTAAACGCACGCCTGTGAGTGAGTTAAGCTTCTTTAGCAACGCAAAGGCACTTCGCGGAACAGCAACAGCTCTGGCAGAAGTGGAAAAGCAGAGTATAGGATGGCCTTTGAGATTAAACAACGCGCTCATTTTTTATCTTGGAGGCAATAAGAGAAAGTAAACAAGGTTTTTTTAAGTCACAAGAGATGGCAGCACTTCCCAGATAGATAGTGCTACGGGATTTTTACAGCGGCGAAAAGGGCGAAAGTGTGATGGAGCGACTAAAGCCTTTCTGTACTACAACCGTACGTGTTGACCATTTCGTGAAATAAATGGCTGACAAAGACGCGGCGATAGAAGTCACGTGTACGCGTGAAACGTTATGTGGTTAGCTGCGCGCGCGTAATGTCATGGGGTCTTCGCAGTGACTGCGTTTCTGTAAATGCCAACGTTTTTCTTTTCTTCTCTTCCCTCCTTTCTTTATTACTGTTTTTATTTCTTTTAACACCGCGCTTTCCGGGGTGTTAGCTATATGCATGCACTTAGTTTGCAATGACCAGATAGCTAGCGATTGCGCCTAGAACGCTGTACAGCTGTCCGCCCGTGTGGTACATCGTTACAGTTCCCGGATGGTGCGCATGCACTAAAGCCCTCGATCATGTCCTCGATTGTGGCGCAGTGTAAGCGAGGTGCAGGGAATTTGTGCACCTGCTGGCGAGGTGGTTCAGCCCAATTAACATTTATAGAATACCTTTGGTTCAGCCGAGCGCCATGCAGACGACGCTCGCAGATGTCATGTCTGCGGGCACAGCCGGCGCCTCCTCAGTGGAAGTGGAACGCTCCCTATAAACTCTTCGAAGAGGTTTCAACGTAGTTGGAATAGTGTTGGACACGTCGAAATTATTTGCAGGCACTGCATGCTGTAGTGGTCGTTTTTTTTTTTTCCAGCTCCTGTCGGATTTGCTTGATTATCGGCGATGTCAGGCGCTGTCAAAAGAAGAAAACTCAACTATCAACTGCATCTGCAGACATTTCTCAACGGGAAATATATAAACTTCTGATAGCTCTAGTAATGCTGGAACAATTGTTTGTGAACAAAACAACGTGTCAAAAGGAGCTGTACTCTCATATGACAAAACTCGAAGGTTCTCGCACATCCAAACCAAAATGTGCGCACGGCGTCGACCGCTAAATGAGTACATCTATATCACTTCCTGCACGCTCACGCACAGTCGAGACCATGGTGCAGCAATTTTCACCTGGAACACAACCCAAGTACACCTAGAGAAGCAGAGGCGGGAAACTTACTGAAAAGCACCAAGACCTTGTTCGACGATGAACGACCGCACTGCAGATAAAGGTCCAAAAGCGAGTTCGGTAGGTGGTTTCTTCATTCAGTGGCACGGGGGCATATTCAATTTTCCTTCGTAATTATCAGGGTCAACAGCAATACAGAATCGGCAAGAGCTAGTTGTGCCACAGTAACATCGCGCGTTACAGGGTCGTTTTGCGGAGGAACACGTAAGCGCATGGCCCCACGCCGCTAGCAGACGACAGAAAATGGTGACTGCTATGATGATGAAGATGAACTGTAGCTATGCTCTTTGCATCTGGAAAGAATTTGTAAATGCCCTAGCCATTCAAAATAAAAAAATGAAAGAAGAGATAAACTAAAGGAAGAAAAAACTACAGAAACACTGCAGCGCTCTTGCCGGCGAATGAAGAAAACGCGAACAGAGTGGTAGTAGAGTCAGCTCGCTCTGCGGAGAGATGGCGCCGTTGAGACACCTCTTTACCTGTCTATTCTTCCATCGCGGACGCGGCCGACGCATGCAGCAGAATAATCTTGGTATTTTATCACACATACCACCGTCGTTTATATGGGTAAGCGACAGTCGGGCCATGAGTACGAGCCTGTGAGAGAATCAACCTTTCGAACACTACAACCAAAAATTGCGTGGCCTTAGAGATCAAACGGCGAGCTGGCTATCTTGGAGGTCATAAAGATAAAAAGTCACAAAAGATGGCAGCACTTTCCAAAAAGCGTTTTTTTTTTTCTCTTCAAAAAAGAAAGCACGCCATAAATCTTTTTATTTATATTTGTTTGTTAAATTACTATATTATTGTTCATTTTAATTTGCGCAACCTGAAATATAAAAAGGAACATTCTTTTCTTTTTTTTATGCTAATTTCTTGCACGCCAGTGGAAACATTACATGATGCCGATTGCCTTTAGCTTTTCGCTTGTTAGTAGTAGCTCTGCGCTACCGCCTTCGTATCCTCCACGTTTCCTGCTAACCTAATTACAATAGATCGCTTTAAACTATCCAAGGTAAGGCAACGCAACATCACCAAGTAATTTAACGGCAACATTCAAGGCCGTTTGCAACGTTCGTGAATCTACTGTCACAATCGCTGGTTCGTCAGATGCAAACGTTGTTGACGCTTACTGAAGCTAAAGGGGCTAAATAGTAGGTATGTGTACGGGTTACAGAGGCGCCTCTGGTGATTCACTCATGGTCGCAGGTCGCTACGGAGCGCGGCATGGACTCGTTGGATTCGCTCTTCAGCCTCTTCATTTGTTTGCTGTGTGATGCTTGTGCCTTTCGCGACTAGCATTCGTGCGCTCCACTGCTCGATTGAGCGTTTCCTGCCTGCGGCGGGATTGTTGACACGTGTCATCAGCGGCGAGGCGTGGTTCGTGATACCTCATTCATTCGCATGGCATCGCCGTCCCGGTCGCCCCCGTGTCCGCTGCATTTCTCTTTCCAGCTTTCGGCCCAACTTATCTTGCGAATGTGAGCCAATTCAGTGTGTGAAACGTAGTCAGCCCGTGTTTCGCTTGCCGGTCAGAGCGGGTGTAGCTAGGTATGTGTAGTGTTTTGGACGTAGCGCACAGTAAACGTTGTATAGTTTTGAAGTTCTAGTGGAGCCGGTTCTCTGCAGTGCATGTGGGTTTTTTTTTTCCTTTTTTTTTTCTCGCTAGCGGTATTCGAATTAAAAAACGCATGGTTTCGTTTTCAGTGGGACGATCTCTCACCTTTGACCTTTGTGACGCGCTTACGACTGTGCCCTTTCCTTACAGGGGTCCTCTAAAAGCTATGTCTGGTCCCAAGCCGAACGTGGTCTTCGTTCTGGGGCCTCCGGGTTCGGGCAAAGGGACGCAGTGCCAGAAACTAGTCGAGGTATGCGGCACTTTCGGTGCAGCACGCCACTGTACGTAGCGCCCCGGCGCTTAACAGTTTCTAAATGGGCATGCGTCGTATGTTTTTACAGTGTCATACATTCCGTGGACAGTGCATTGGTATGCGTAAATAGAGTAAACAAAACGGCCATGAAGCTTGCCACAAATGTGCCTGGCTTATGACGAAATATACGGACGCAGTACTTTTAAGTGTAGGTTGTAATTGCCCTGCGAGTTCGCCTTCGCCTTTGTCAATTCCTGCTGTAAGACTCGCTCACTATAATGTTTAAGTACTGTGTGCAGCTGGTTGTACCTTACTTTTGCTGCTAGATGATGCTTCCAGTCTTTTGTAGCTGCCCGGGGCACATGACCTAGGCACTTATATGTTGTATATTGCCACGGCCTTCACAAGAGCATTCTACTCCATATAAAGTGGCAGTAAAACCACTCTTCAGCGCTATTGTCTGGTCATGGTCAATAGTTTTTTTAGAAGTTAATGAGAACACATCTTAATCTTTCAGCATGTGACATACGTTTAGAGGAAATGCGAAGCGGCTGTTGGTGGCAATTAATGGCTCGCGAAAATGAAGGCTGCTGGCAGATGTAGCAACAAGAAACATGCATCACATTGGAAGCGAAGTTTGGTTTATCGTTCTTGCCTGTAATGCCAGTAAGAACACTTGTATATGAAGCAGTCTCAGGCCCACTGCTCATAATGATTCTTTTCCCAGTCCATCCCTTTCATGCATCATCATTGGGTCATTTGCAGCATCATGTAATTGTGAGCTTCGCTCTCTCAGCGGGATGTGTAACAGGAATAAAATTGAAGGCAAATAATTATTACAAAATATAGCCTCTGTTTACTTCACCGTGCAGACGGAACCATACTTGTTTAAAGTGACCAATTGGACGAGTTGTCCACCAGCTTTCGCAAAACAAAAGAAAAGCGCAGGCTGATATTGCAGCAAGATTACACATGGTCATGCCGCATGCTGGGTCCAACGTCTATAGGAGAAACATATGTGAAACGTAACAACCACTGCAAGGTAGCAGCCACGGACTTTCACATAGTCCACAGCCAGCCACTGGACCACTCTAGACAAGTGTGATTTCGTCCATACATATTATGCATGACATGTTTACTGCTAAAGAAAAACGAAAACAGCAAAAGAAACTCCGATGATGACATGGATGATGCAGTGCACGTTTCTTTTACTGTCCATGGTGCACGTTTCTTTTACTGTCCATGGTGCACGTTTCTTTTACTGTCCATTTAGTGGTAAACGTGTCGTAGTAGATACCAACTAGGAGAAGTTCTAAATTAAATATTGTGCTCCATCTTAACACACAATGTTTGGTACCTTGTTTTCCTGAATTCCGTGTGTGTTCAGAGATTTGGCTACAAGCACCTGTCAGCGGGAGACCTTCTGCGGGAAGAGAAAGGCACCCCGGGCTCCCAGTTCGGCGAGGTCATTGACCACCACATTCGAAATGGCACTATCGTGCCTGTGGAGATAACTTGCCGCTTACTGGATCGGGTGGGTTGAACTGTACTCCCATTGTGCTTGTCTTCTTGTGACGCTTTCAGTATACAAGTACACTTGTTTACTACTTGTGTGCCAAATGAAGTGTGCTATTTCTGGAAGTATCTCACAAAGTTATAATACATGCAAGGCAAGCCTGCTCAACAGAGGAGGGGGAAAATGAAAAAGAAATGGTGGGCTTGCATTAATACACTGTTCTTTCCTTTTTACACATTTTTGTTTGATATCTGAGGTTGAATAAAACACATTACTAAACAGAATTATGCATCATTAAAATGCAGACTTGCACGCATGTTCAAGTTATAGAATATATCCAATGAGAACAGGTATACAAATAGAAATATATGTATGTCGATCAAGTTGCTTTCATGGTGGCCAAGCCAATGCCAGCAATCTATAATGGCACCTGTGAGCATACTTAGCAGCCTGAATGCCAAACATTGTCATGTTTTGTCGAAAATTGTCAGACATTGTCCCCACTGGACTTTCATAACTTGGCTAAGGCCAATCTTCTTCACTCACACCAGCAGATCTAAGAATGATGTCCTGTCCTATTTTGTCTATAAAGATGCTAAAGAGGGCAGCAAGGAGGTCCATCATTTAATATACTTAGCACTTCTAGACAGACATTAGCCCCATTCGAGGCTGCTAGAAACCTCATCTAACTGCTGTTTGTGTAGCAGCATTGGTACAGTGGAAAACGAGGTGAAATTAGTCAGAGTATATTTAAGCCTAATTGCACTAAGAGGAACCATTTTACATTGACAAGCAGTAATGGAGAGATGCATGTATGCTCACCTACTGCCCAGGCGATGCAGTCTAGTGGAAAGAGTCACTTCCTAATTGATGGCTTTCCACGCAACAAAGACAACCTGGACGGCTGGAACCGGGAGATGTCAGACCGGGTCAACCTGCAGTTTGTGCTTTTTCTCGAGTGCCCGGAGGAGGTGAGAACGCTCGGAGTTGTAGCTGCACCTTGCCATGGCTGTGTGTACACTGTACTGTAAAGTCTGTCGTCAATTACCAGTAATGCGAGGCCAAAGAACTTGGTGTTCAGCCTGGTTTGCATTTTTTTTTTTTTCTTTTTGAAGGCACTGGCTGTTACTAAAATTGGGATATTGGCAGGTCAACATACTTGTTTAATTTTGTTAATACTTGTGTATTTTTGTGCATGCATTCCAATGTGACCAGATGTCCCAATTTAGCTGGGGCATGTTCCACTTTTTAGGGTTTGGGACTGCTGTCTCAATAAAGCTGTGATTTGGCCTGCTTCCTTGCCACCATTTCCTAGCTAGAATAATGCAGCTTGGCACTGACAAGACTGGCCTGCTTCTGCGGTGCCCGATAGGATGCTGGCACTGGGCGGTGCTTGAAGTAGGCGGTGGCTTCATTTGATGTTGGCAACCCAAGGCATGTGAAAGATGTCTCTTAATCAGCTTGCAGAAACACCATGACAAAGTATGCACCAGCTCTTTTTCAATTGGTGAATCGTGTTAACAACTTGCTCCACCAGCAGGACTGAGCTGTTGAGTCATTTGCAGTAGGCGGTAATTCGGAAGTTAGAAAATCAGCAAAATATCTGTGAGACAGAAGCCGCATACATGCCGAGACAAGAGCAAATCAGATACTTGTGTGCGTGCACGCACAGCTATAGCTGTTCCAACACATTTCACAAGCCACGGCTTGACTCTGTTCTTGCTAAGGGTCCAGCATGAAGGGGCGCACCCCCTGCCACGGATACCCAACTGTGTCAGTCGTAGAAAAGCAAAACATTGATACCAAACTGCAGAGCAGCAGTCGGCTTACTGCTTGCACAACATGGTCCGTAATATGATTTCACCTTCTTTATCCTCATTGTAATGCACATTTTATCTCACTTTGTCGTCTTGGAGATGTGGTCACTTAAATACAGCCTGCCTGTGTGTTTAATGCACACCACCAAGTACTGCCCATGGTCTAGGAAAAAAAGAAATGTGTGTGTAAATTCATGGTAAAAACCTTGTGCGCGACTTTGATCATCTGGACGGGTGGGCACAGGGACCGTCCTTCTTTTTGCAAAGTGATCATGAACCTTATATCAGTGGTTGATTGTTTCGACTGTACACGTGCAACTTGTTTTAACAGTTTCTCTGTTTGTATCATCTCCACTGGTTGTTGTCAAACCATGTTTTACTCGGTGCCAGATTATTCAAACAAAAATCTGCAACCCCTCGGAGCTTGAATTTAATGCAAGCGTTTTGCAGGTCTGTGTGCAGCGATGCCTCAGCAGAGGCAAGGCAGGCAGTGGCCGCACGGACGACAACATAGAGAGTCTACGCAAAAGGTGAGCACGACCGAGAAATATAGTCTCAGCATAACTGCTATGGACAGAATGTCTGTCCTGCTTCTCCCAGTCTTTGTTTCTTTTTCCTTTCTTTTTGTTACATGTGTATGTGTGTTTGCAGTAACTGAAGAATTGCGCAGTAGGAAATAGAGTGGGCTTTTGTGGGCTACATATTATTTGCACTGGCTGTCATAAGAAATAGTATGACAATCACTGTTGATTTACTAGAATTACCTAAGCATTCCCTTGATTAATTATTTTGGAGAGCTGGTCGGATCACAACGACACAGCAGCTTACACGTTGCAAGTGCAGGATGGAACCCTGAGTAAGGACAAATTGCTCCCTACATTTGTCGCTGCAAGAGTTCTTTCTGGAGGATGTTCCTTGAAGACATTAGATTGCCTAAATTCATCTTGAAAGCCTTTTAACTATGCACCGGAACCCTTCTACAGACCTGGAAACCGATGAACCGGTCATCAAAGGATCACAAGTCGTAAAATGCACTGAGATTATTTCTTCAGTTGCTGTGTCTATCACTCTAAGAAAGGTTTGCACCCTTTGGGGCTTATGTTGTCCTTAAACAATAATCGTCATCTATCTTGCCTGCCTTTTCTTTCCCTAACACTGCGCACCCAGAATGTGCGTCATCAGCTTGACATTGCATTCTTGACAAGAAAGTGACAACACAGAGTTTTCAAGAAAGGAAAAACAAGCAAGGCAGATAACAGTTCGTTAAGGACAATGAACACTCCAAAGAGTCTACTTTTTTTTTTAAGGTACGGAGGTCTGACGAAGTTGTGCCTAAGAGTTGCAAGCGTTTATGATAAGCACATTAAAAATGCAATGCATACACCACAAGATGTCGTTGACTCAAACTATGCAACGAAATTTATCATAATGCGCGGAGTGCATTGGAAAGACCTGTGCGGAGAAAGATGTGTCAGTGGTTTTCAGTTTTTGCATGTATGCATTCATGTCGTGCATTTCCTTGTAGTTTTTGTCTGTACTGATTTGCGTCAGGCAGGTTCGTGATTTCTAAAAGGGTTAGGAACCACTGTCAGAAGCGTCTGCTGTACACTTGATAGATCAGTCACTCGAATGAAAATGTGGGCCCATTACGTTGGCTGCAAAGTAAAATGTGATCTCATGTGCAGGTTTAAGACGTACACGAATGACACGCTTCCTATTGTGGAATACTACGACAAGCAGAATTTGGTCAGGCGGGCTGACACAAGCTGCAACGACCCCAACGAGGTAGGCACTCCTTGTTCCTGTCCGCAAGAATACGAGACATAATGCTATGCATTGCTTTACTGGTAGCGTTGTACTATATGTAATTACTTCGTGTAGAGCAAACACGTCTAACTTGCTACCACACAATCTTTTAATGTTTTTTTTTTTCATTTCGTGCACCATTTCTGTCTTGCTTGCATTGTTTGTCAGGCACGATTTATTGGTAAAATTCTTTAGTCCAAATTGTGAATATCAGAAGAAAATTGCCATTAATGTAGTGCAACCTTGTTATATTGAATCAATCAATCAATCATTTATTTCAGTATCAAAGACACTTGGTGGGTACAGATAAAAAGCTATCTATCAGGCTTGACGAGGTCTGCACCCCTGAGTACTGACAGACAAGGCGCATAACAAATACAGCACGCCAACAGAAATAAACCGAACAGTGTACAGAAGTCAGGTGTATATTTGTACGGTCTTAAATCAGCTGCTATTGCCATAAATGCTAGCAAAAAAAGCATAATAACAAATCATTGTGTAAAAAAAAGAAATAATAAAATAAAAACGAAATATGCTTGAACACACGATAGGTTCACATGAGTACATGAAATACTGCGTGAGATTACACATTATGTTGCGAAAGCAAAACACACTGAAAAATAGAATGTCACAGCAAAGCAAATAAGACAATTAGGTGTGGCATTGTATTATATTTGGAACTCTGAATTATTAAGCAGCGCAGGTATCTGGTATTTTAACATCTGAGTGTCGTACCTTGTACGGGTTCTAGGCACCTTACAAAGTTCACGCATTCTCAATGTACGGACATGCTCAAGCCGGCATAGTCCGGACAATTCAGTAAGAAATGAATTATTTTTCAATTCCAATTTATAGCGTTTATTTAACATTATAGGGTAAAGCTCATTCACTGGTAATAGATTTAGAGCCTTAAAGATTGATTTAGTGTGTGCATCGTATGCAGCATTAACGATGTCAGGAAGGGCTTTCTTTTGAAGTTTTATGTATTTTCTGACTGTTAGTTTGTGTTGTCATGCCAGATACTAAATAGCAGTACAATAATTTCTACAAAAACAGGTATTTGTAAATGAACAATATTATATTCTGAGGCAGGATGTATCGATATTTGCACAAAATCCCTACAGTTTCTGAAAGTTTATTTAATGTTTCATTTACTTAAACTGTCCACGTCATGTGTTCTTCAAAAACGACACCAATACTTTTAGCTTCGCGCGATATTGGTATATATGGTGACCCAATTTTTAGACTGTTGTTATATTTAGTGCTTTATATTGAGGGTGAAATAAAACTGCTTTCGTCTTTGTAGCATTTAAGTTTAATGAGTTAGCGACACTCCAAGCGTGAAGTTTATATTATACCGCGTTGCCTTTTCCTATGAGGCTTGAAGGATCACACCCTGTTATTAAAATACTTGTATCGTCTGCGTATATAATAAATTTTGTGTTAGTGTCTATGTTTACTATATCTTTCACATATATGTTGAAGAGTAATGGGCCTAAGATGCTGCCCTGCGGCACACCAGCATGAATTGGTTTTACTTCATATAGAAAACCGTTGACAGTGGTTTGCTGCCGACGATAGTGGAAGTATGATGCGAGAAGTGTTATAAAAGTGCCTCTAAAGCCATAATGTTCCAGCTTCTCAAGTAAGTACTGGTGATTAATTGAGTCAAATGCCTTAGAGTAATCAACAAATATGCCTAGTGTGCATAGTCGATTTTCAAAGGACTCCAAATGTGTTCTTTTTGGCTGAGAAGGGGCGTTTCGGTTGAGCAACCTCTTCTGAGACCGTGCTGACATGGCGTGATAATGCTGTGCTTTATTGAAAAGCTGGACATGTGTTCATATATCAACCTTTTAATGCATTTTGAAAACACGGGAATAATTGAAGTTGGCCTGTAATTAGAGAAGTCGTTGGTATCACCGCCCTTGAAAATCACTGATACTTTTTGATGCCTGAAGTCCTTTGGGGAAAGTGCCGATGGAAAACATAAGGTTGACTACATGTTCTAAAATGGGTCTTGTGCTACAAGATGGACGAAGTCATCTGAAGACCACAGAAGACGAGCGAATCTAGAGCTAATAAAGTTTTTCACTAACTAAAATGGGTGCGATTATATTGATGGCATATCTTACAGGTCGTATCTGGAAGTCATCAGCATCGGTACATATACTATTCCGCAGGGACACGAAGGAACTTACAATTTCGTGCACCGTAGTGGGAAACAAAAATGCACTATCCATTATTCGTGTTGTTAACTGCTCAAGGCAGTTGGGATAGTGCTTACTATTGACTAATGATGTGAAGTACTTGTTAAAGGAATCCGCTAATCTGGTATCTGTTAATGTCTTGCCTCTATTGGTGATTGATAAAATTGATTCCTCTTTGAGGTTGCCTTGCTGTACGGTATTTAGTCATTTCCAGACTAGGTGGGGTCTCCTACACACTTCGGGATAAAAAAGATTGGTCATGTATATCCATTTTGCTTCTCAAAGCTGTTTGTTTAGATTGTTTCGGAAACACTTAAAAACATGCAAGTCAGTCAGGTGTCTTGTTTTCATGAAACGCTGGTAGAGCTTTTTCTTTCATACTCTGCAAGTGTTCCCATGTGACCCATGGCTTACGGGCTTTCCGAGCTTGTTTTCTTAACTTACATGGAAAACGTTGTTCATACACCGCCTTAAAGACCCTTATGAACTCTGTGTAGGATTCTTGTTTCAGTAGAATCTATGACGGCTCCAATCAGCGAGATGCAGATTACAGCAAAATGATTCCAGTGTACAAGAATTTATCTAAGTTTTGGGAGGCCAGGGTTGTAATATGTTGGATGGTTTAGTGCACTGCGTTAATCGAAAAATGGGAAAGTGATCGCTCATGTGAGAGCTGATGACGCCAGCAATGAGATGCTCGGAGGTAATATTGGTAATAAAGACGTCAAGTAGAGTCGATGAAGTTGGTTGCACTCGTGTTGGTAGGCTAATTGCGTTGATGTAGTTGTTCGCATGCAAGATTCTACAAAATTCGTTATGATTTGATGATTGTTGCAAGCAGTCGATGTTCATGTCACCTAAAAGGATCAGAGTGTCGGCCATATTGTTAAAATAGCTTAGGAAGGTTTCCAGAAATGTAAAGAAATTGAAAACATTCGAGTTGGGTGGACGATATATTACGCTGTACACTAGCATCGGCTTTGATGGTGAGTATTTAGAAGTCGGGGGTAATTTTCGAAAATGCCTCTACAGTAACACAGCTGATGTTACATTTAACTTGCATAATAACTCTGCCCCCATATTTAAAGCCCCGGTTTAAAAATTAAGTATATCCTGGAATTTGCAGCACTTCTGTAGCATCTTGACACCATGTCTCAGTCAGCATCACAACATCAAAGTGAAAAGCACTACGCAAAAATAAACATCGTATTTCTTCTTTATTTCTAGTGGACTGGTTATTAATGTGAAGCAGAGAAGATGAATATTTCTTGTTCTGCCACAACGTGTGCAATTCTGAAACCGATAAAAGGCGGTTTATCATGTTGTCAAAAGGAAAGGTGTACACGTGCGTAACTTAATCTATCTTATCAAGGTCGCTGAGCTTTGTGACATGAACAACACGTGATGACTCGGTTTTTCTCATGAATATTTTGCCCTCTTTTGTCCAGCAGAAACGGCAGCTCTCTTTTTTTTTTCTTTTTTTTTTCTTTTTTGCTACTGTCTTTCCAAGCAGCATTTTCAATGCAGGGCAATGGTGCTCGTTTATGTATATGTGTTGGGAATTTTGGTGTCTGATGTCAGCGGTGGTAATGCGCTTTTTTCGTGCTTTTTCAAGCAGCGCATTCTCTTTACGACGACTACGAAACTGGACAACAACATTCTGTCGCGAGGCGTCCTGAGTTGGTACACGGTGGCATACCTCAATGTTGCTCTCTGAAATTGGTTCGTTCATTGTATCCCCAATAGTTCTAAGTATGCTGTCGAGGTTTTCGTTCGTTGCCATAGGAATACCCTTCTTTCATTTATTCAAAGATACCCCCAAAGACCCTCATTACGAGGGTATTACATGGAGGGGGGGGGTATCAAAGGCACTGGTCATAGATTATACATCATACTAAAAACAAGAATATAACAAAAGTAATAATAGAGTGAAACATAGGTAATATACAAGTTAAGTCACAATTTTTACAGAGAAAACATTAGTACATATTAGGAGAACATAAGGCAACTGCAATGAAAATGAAACAGCAACAAACATCGAAAACACTGTTCAAGTCCTAAAATAATAATAATAAGATTAGTTGACAAGTCGTGAGCGAATTAAATCTTGAAACTTAGTCAAGTCTGGTTCAGTGGCAATGTCTGATGGTAAGGCATTCCATTCAGTTATTGTGCGCGGTAAGAACGAATATGCATAATGGGATGACTGGAAGTCGATGCGTTTGACTTTGTATGGATGGTCACGACATAGAAAGATAACTGGTAGCCTCAATGTTCCCGTTTCTAGAGTATTGCTCCAGTTGAATGATTCTCAGTTCATTTTCGGACACCTCATCCTTCAAGATGGCGCATTCACCCGAGAGGGAGCTGTTTTCGGCCTTCAATTTAGTATTTTCTGTTGCAATTTCTTTCAGTCGGTTTGTCATATGTTCTAAGGTAGTTCATGAACTCAAGAGAAGCCTTGACCTCGCGGAGGTCTTTCCGCAGTTCCCCCTCGAGCAACTGGCGCATTTCAGACAGCTCATGCTTTAGATCCTTTACAAGTTTTTCTTCTGAGCGTGTCAGATTCATGGCAAAAGAAAGGACAGTACACTTCAGTGGCAGCAGCAGCAGCAATGAAAACTATGTATGCTAATAAATCGTGGTTGCAAAGAAAATGCAGACCTGCAATCAGTAGAAGGATGAACGTGAGCCACACTATAAGTTAGCTGCCGCTGCTGCCAGGTGAAGGATGCCAGCCTCTTGTTCTTGTTAATATAGTGATGTCCACTGGTAGCACAGTCGCTTCTCGATATGACGTCAAAGATGACCGTTGCCGATCACCAGAAAAATGAACGATGTTTCCACCAAGGCGAATTGCTTCGCGGGCATATCGGCGATGTTTGTATCTGCAATCAATAGAAGGATGAACGTGAGCGACGTTGTAAGTTAGCTGCCATAGCTGCCAAGTCCAACACAAAAATAACTTCGTTATATACCCAATATTCGTTACAAGCACACCTGAAATCGTGAAGCGCCAACTTACACCCTCCCTCCCCCTCCCACTCCTCATGCGCACTTGATCGCGTTACTGCAAGTGAGCTCCCCTCCCCTTCTTTCCCCTTGCTCGTGCGGCACTCGTGAAGCCACCATCTTCCTTGTCTCACCCTCGCACACTTTCACTCGCCCCAAAAGCACAAAGTGCGCGGGCCCTGATAGAATCCCACCGCACTTGGACTTCTATGTGGATGGCTCCACATTGGCAGTTGCTCTTGTCGCATCGTCGCGAGCAATTTGAGAGGTGTGTTCACAAGCAGCTGCTTGTAATTCAACTCATTTGACCATCTGTGTCCTCCGCGGAAGTTTAAGTTTCCGTTTATTGTCTCTGCACTCCTTTGCAGAGGGAGCGAAATTTCGTTATATTGAAATTGCATGCGAACACACTATGTTATGTTGAGGTTCTCAGTACATGGTGTTCTATGAACAAAAGATTATGAAAAGGTAAATACTTTGTCATATGAAGAAGTTGAGGTTTAACTATATAACGCAGTTGTTAAAATTTGCAATTTGCTTCATTACATTGAAATTTTGAAGCACAGTCATCAATTGATTTTTCTTAGACAGAAGGGGCTGTAAAATTTTACGGATTATTGAGCAGTCAAATAATGCAAATTTTAATGAGAAAAAAAAATCATTTTGTTGAATTTGAGAGTTGTCAACTAAAAATACGATTTCATGCTGTGTCGTAATATTTTCACATCGGCGGTACAAATTAAGTGAAGTCAGCCATGCTTTTCTGTCCCCTGTGGCTGATTGTGTTGCCTGCAGTTGAACAACCCTATCATGAAAAGCTGGCGGTAGGGATCAAATGCCTTGTCTCCGAATGCACCTCCGAAACTCGAAGATAGGCTATCTCCAGTACTAAGAGTGTGGGAAAACAGCGCACATAATGCTACGCCATCTCGAAACGCCCACCTTTGCACGTGTGGGAGATTACCTCTAAAACAGGGTGTGTGGCTGGCCTATGTGCTGACAGCCATTCGCAGCCACAGCCGCACTAGAAAAGGAGACACACCAACCTGATCCCTCAAGCACCCCATCATGTTAGAGCGGTCACACTTTCCGAAGTATGCACTGCTTTTGTTCACCGTTCCCTGTGTGCGTGTTGCATTGTTTTTCATTTTTTTCAACGTGCCCCAACTGCCACTCTGGGGAGCTGTCCAAACTCTCAGCAATACACCTGTCAATCATTCACAATACTGTTTTTAAGCACTTTTTCTCTTCTTAAGGGTAATGTCCTTTTTTTTTTTTCCTTCGGGTCCTTCCCACACGTGACCTCAGCCTTGCCGTCACAGTGGCAACCAGTTTTGCTTTTCGTTCTCGGATGTCGTCTTTTCCAGCGACAATTATCCGTCTCCAGAATGGCATCAGTCAACTAATGTTTAGGCCACCTGTCAAAATGACAAGTGCACTTGAGGGGGTGGGGGGGTTGCAAACCCGATAAACCACTCCCCCACCTTTTCATGCTCAGGTTGCTTGAAGCTCAATGGGGTGCTGTGCAACATCATTAGGTCAACAATTCCTGCTGTCTCACGCAAAATCTTTGTAATTTGGTTGTGACGGTGGGTAACAGCATTCAGAGGAGGCTTTATCTCGGGGACTCCCATCTAAATAGTGGGAAAGGAGAAAGCATTTTTCTCAGCTATGAGTGCACCAAATTTGATGAGGTTTGTTGCATTTAAAAGCAATAGTTCAAATCTAGTGAATGTTGGCAGTGCATTTTTTATTTGGATCGTCAATTTTTTAAATAAAAGTTGGCAAAAATTTTCAGAATATGAAATTATGAAGTTCGCAACTCTAACTCAACAATGAAAGACAATATCACAATTCTGTAAAATTCATCTAATAGTACATCAAAGCGAACAAAGTTGATATAATATGCATGGCTCTCAAGTAAACCACTTACATGCAAGTAGAAGTTTTTAAAAACTCTTGTAAACAATATATCAATTAAAATATCAAATTTGCCCGCTTCGGATGCGCTAACAGATGTAGCTTGGCCCGAGCTAAAGCTTCCTCTTAAGGCACCAACCACTCCGGGTGTTTCTCCAAATGTGCAGATTATTGGAAAAATCTAATAGCAATATTTGATTCGGTGATATTCAAGTACGCTCACACCCCACATTTTTTTATTTGTTTGCTTTCTATTTGAACAGTTTAGAAAAATTGCGTATTGGCGAGGTAGTGCAATTTGACCCCTTGATGTGACTTACTGAAAGAGGTGTGCCCTACCTATTTTAAAAATGAGTGTTCACTTACCAGGTGACATGTCTCTAATGTTTGAAGTTATACACTTAAAAGAGTAGCAGAGTACTGTTGCTCACTTAAGTTGCGCTTTAATTACATCCTTGTACTATGCTCTATTTTCATTTTAACTAGTCAAACCTTCATATAATGAACAATGATATAACTTATAGGATATAACGAAGAATATCTGAGATGTTTGTTGCCATTATCACCATGTAACAAATACTACATGCTTGTAATGAATGTTGGATATAACGGGTATCTTCCTGTCAAATGCAGCTTCATTATAATGATGTTAATTGTACTGTGCAATTCATGATTCACACCTCTGTAATCTTGGGACATCCTGTACCCCCACTTTTAAGTGTACGATGTACTTCTCTCTCTCTTTTTCAGGTCTTTCAAGGCGTTGCAAAGCATTTTGAGCCTTTCGAATCGACCAAGTGAACAGAAGCAGCTCATAACTGCACATGTCCCACTGTCTGCATAGTTGAGATTACTACGTGTATGTGAAAGGATTACGAGTATCTTTTAGCCTTTTTTGGACAAATTTTGTGACATTCTTGCTATAAACTGGACTTTGTGGGAGCTCTGCTTCAGTTAATGGCTTAGCATGGCATTTACAGTGTTTTCTGCCTTCCCGAGTCACTCGTTTCTCTCTGTGCGTGCTTAACACTTTCGTACCCTGCATCGCGCACTGGACCAATCACTACATGAAGCATGCTTGTGAAGATGTTCTTGCATTGCTGGAGGCATTTCCTAGGCCTGTCTGGAGTGTACAAAAACTGTGGACTCTTTTAGATAAGATGAATTGGCGAATGTTGTCTGCTGACGATGTCCTATTGGTGGCCCAGTCAGGCTAGAGCGTCAGGAAATGTCAGGTTACGTGTTCTTTTCGTGTACACGACAGTCTTTGATGCTTCAGTGTGACAGAGATGCCTGCAATATGTTTGCGGGCAACAATATTTGCCAACTTGTTTCCCGGTGTAACAGGGCCTTTGAGGGACAGAAGAGCAAAATATATGTGTTGGTGCATCAGGAAAAGCACTAAAATAAGTCATTTGCCTTTCTTTGTATTGAAGACAAGAACAGCGCAAGACGGTGTGTATACTTTCTGCGATGCATTGTTAGTGCAGGAAAGGGCATTTTCAGCTTTCTATTATTATTAAGGCAGCCCACCAGAACATAGAACTCTGTAGTTTGAGTTAGGAAAAGCGTAGTAAGGTGTCCTTGTATGTGGTAGCTTAGGGAGGTTCACCTTTTCGTAGTCCTTCGAAATGAATGGATGACAATGTTGTGCTATGAAAAGGCAGCAGTAAAATGCTAGACAACACTATCAGTGGGGAAGAGATCAAAGGTCACTTGTGAGAAATCGCAAGGCAAACGGGAAGATTTGCGACAAACCAGAAGCGAACAGTAGTGGAAACTCAGGGCATCGACAAGTGGACTTGCCTCTATTGGGGTGGAACAGCAGGGCATTCCAAACTTTTCGGTCTTGGTGATTCTCCCCAGGTTTAGAGCTTCGACAGGGAACTAAACGATTCAGATGGTTACACGTGGTACATTGCCGCAGATTCGAAGCAACACAGGCATCACTGCTGTCAGGCAGTTGGAATCAATAGATGCAATATGAGAAGCAGCATACCGGATGCATTGATTTTGATGTGCTCAGAGAAACGAGATATACCATCTGTGGAAACCACAAGTTTTGGACAACACATTTTGGAAATTTGTTGCATAGGTTAAGTCCACTTGGCTAAACAACAGTGTTACGTATGAGACTGCCCTTGCTCACTTCTGGGTTCTGCCCCAAAAAGGTGCGTCTTGCAGAATTCCCCCATATTTACTGTTGCCAACAAATGTGGTCACCTTTCTTTGCTAACCCATTCAAACTTATACCTAGTTTCATGCTAGTATTAGGCATACAATTTGTTTTTGGATAGAAGTGATGGTAAAAGACAGATCACTTGGAGGGCCAAGTGAAAGATTATAATGTGATCTTCCTCTTTAATAAAATGAGCTGCATGGGTCACTTCATTTTAGTTTGATTAGGACTAAAGTGATCACCTACATAATGTGTGCAACTGTGTGAGATGTCCTAAACTTAGCTGAAACAGACAAATATTTTGCTCTGTTGTATTAGCACTGTAGATAATACAAAAACATATGACAAGCCGAGCGCTGTCTCTACCATCTTATCTGACTTGCTGCTGGACAAATTCATTCGTGCATGGCAAAAATGGCTTGAACTGTCTTTGCCACCCGAAAACTTGTGTTCATTGCTTGAAAGCTAGAGTTATTGATCAAGAATGTATTGCCTTTCTTGGCAGAAGGATCTGAATCTCTGTTTTGCATGAGTCACTCAGTGCCCGTTGTATTAGCAGACGACACAGCAGAGACACCACCTGCCACGCTGCTCAAGCGCCAGTACCCACGTTGGGCTCAGTGCAATGCTTGACCCGACTGTTCCCTGTAAAGTTTCGTTGCTGCGCGACTGGCCGCTCGAGGCACTTTGCGTGGATTCACAGGCTTCTTCCACGCATGGAAAAACACATTTATGTAGCACGTATTGAGAAACAGAAACCTGTATTGGGAGATTTTCATGTCGCTGTAGAATTTTCTCATTGACACATTTAATCTAATTATAAGACTTGAGAATTTAATTAAGACTAATTATCTAATTAGCCAAAATGAAACAAATTGTTTATCTCCAAGCGACAGCAAACATTACCTTTGTTCTGTCCAGCTACATGGCATTTGCATATTTTTAAACTCTGGCTAAAGTTAGCTGGGACACCCTGCATAGTATTATGCATTTGCCGAGCCTCAACTTACTGGGACTGTGTGTGGTGCAATGGAAGCTGAACGTGTTTTAATATACTTTGTTGATTACAAGAGTATGGGTTCATTAGCAAGCAAAGTGTAAGCTAATGGTCACAGCTTTTATTGTTGTAGCAAAAAAAAAATATAAAGCTGTTCGTTGAACAAATCAAGTTCTAAACGTATAGTAATTGCATTTCCATCATGTCATGATACATAAATTTTAGTGAAAGAGAAGAAAGGGGGTAAATCGAGGGGCCCAATATTTATTAGTCATCTCATATGACTAGTTGCAAGCAGTACTGCTTGCAACTAGACAAGGTCTTCAGGGTGTGCATGGTTGATGCCATGTGAAAACGCTATTTTATGGTGTAGCGTAGCTATTCTACAGCCACATCTTCTGCACCGAGATCAGTGTAGTATGTTTTTGTGCACGTAATTTGCAGCCATAAAGTTCGGTTTCAGTTGGGTTTGGGTGCATAACCTGGTGTACCGGTTATGCACAAGTACTGTCTTCAAGCACGACTTTTTGACAGCTTGACTTTCATTGATGCAAAAGACAGATTTACCGGTGAAAGGACACACACAGAAAGGAAGACAAGAGAAACAGTCTGTTTGTGTCTTATTAGAGGTAAACATGTGTTTTGGGCAACTAAGCCAAGAAGCGGTCCTTTTGGCGATGACTTATGGATACACACTTGTCAACAGAGAGCTATAATTCAGGTGGTAATGACATGACATACGTAAGCATATTGTTTAAAGAGCATTTTTTGTGCAGGCAAAATGTTGGTTTGCTTTTATAGAAAGATATATAAACGTAGACCCATATGCACTTCTAGCACAATTCTTTTCCTTTGAACTGTTTCCTTAAATACGCACAGCTGCGATACTTGACCGGTGTTAAATGCTCTTGCAGCTTTTTATAGTATACAGCCGAAAGCAAGGAGTATGACACTGCCTTACAGGCTCGCCATGTCTTGGGACTTTTGAATTAGTGGTACAAAAGTAGGAGGCATTGATTATTGTACCAGTATTGCTCTGTTTATGATGTGATTTTTGTCTGTGCTGTAGGTCATATGTATTGCTTGTACAATAAACCTCTTGTGCTGCGTAGAACTGATTATCCTGAGCCCAGTGTGTTTTTTTTACCTGTGGATACCACGAAGATCCGAACCTAGCTGCAAGTGGTCAAACTGTCAAGATGACTTCGTCATGTATAATGCACACACTGTGGAATTGAAATTTTTGAACGGCAGCAGAGCTGATCTGTAGCCAGGCGGCATGGTACTTAAATGGTGCAGACACCCTCAATGCATGAACAGGAGAAATACAGGATACATGAGAAGCTTGGTG
This sequence comes from Dermacentor variabilis, assembly GCF_050947875.1. Taxonomy (NCBI): domain Eukaryota; kingdom Metazoa; phylum Arthropoda; class Arachnida; order Ixodida; family Ixodidae; genus Dermacentor; species Dermacentor variabilis. Next base: position 49,037,501 of record NC_134577.1, read on the forward strand.
CCGTACACATTTTATTAAACCCATATATCAGTTACAAGTCCAGTTATTTACAGTTCATTAGCACATGCACAGTGATTGAAAGGGGGATGCATGCTCATTAAATAATGAAATGCTTACATCAGAAATATTCACTAACAGAGGCACCATTGTGACAAATGTCAATTTCCAAGCAAATGAGCAACTTCATATTCGTAGCCCACAACAAAAACACCTACTCGGTAGAGACAGGCTGCTTTCAGAGTGCCTGAACTGCTTATGCTGGTGTCGTAAGCACAACATGCAATATACAGATCTCTAGCCACACTGTCTTTAACAAACGATCCCATGACGTCTCTTCGTGGCATACAGGTGTTTCATGCTGTACAAAGAAACGGATACATAAATTATATCTCCCATGCTCAACATGAGAAGCGTAATGCAAGCGGATGTATTGCGAGCCCCCTTTTGTCGCAACAAGCACAATTTTCGGCTGCACTATCCATAAAGCAACGGTTACTTATTCTACGCAATGTTCACCTGCCCCACTTCGCAAAGCTTGCAGGGCAGGATGTGGGAGGGCAATTTTATTACACACTATGTACAGTGTGCACCATAAGTTCACCAGCGCACACACACACGCAGATACGTCGTTCGTCTCCAGCCGCTGCAATATTCACCACATGTTGTAGTCGACCTCGTCATTATCGAAGGCCAGGAAGAAGCCAAGGATGGTGATGAACACAACGACGTTACCCGCAAGTACTAGGCCGCAGGCACTCCACTGTATCTGCATTAAAAGTAGGGTTTTTTTTTTTTTTCAAAACATAAAAGAAGTAATAAAAGCACTAGCTCCTTGTAGCAGTAGTGCTTACTATGACTCTCTGTGAAACAATCATAAACCTGCACTGAGGTGAACGAACTTGAGCAATGCTAGAGGCAAAAAAATGAACAACAGGACAAAAAAGAGGAAGAAGGTTTGGTGTTCTGATGCTTGTCTGCACATCGCAATGGACATTTTCTGCAAGTGACACCATGTGAAACAATGCAACTACTACTGTACATAATGTACTGTCACTGGTTTACAGTTAAACAAGACCAACAGTAAAGTCAAAGAAACTTTGTAATTATATTAGTGATTCTGTACTTTCAACAGGTTGCACGAAAGAAGCTTGCAACTGATCCAACACATAGAAGCCTCTGCAGTTACCGATGCCGTTCACGCATGCCGAATGAAAGCTGTATGAATTAATAGCCCTCAAGGCCACCAACTCTGCTGTACGCAAAGCGTACTTACTGAGCCTCATGCAAAATGAAACCGTCTTACCTAAAAATTAAAGACAGTTCCACGCTTGTGAAATCTGAGGAAACAGTGGCGCTGTGGTTCCCCTGTGTTTTGCTTGTGATGTTCTTTTGTGTATCTGTTCTTTTCTTGTGATTATCTGTTCTTTTCATGTGAGCATCTATTCCTTTGTTATGATTATCTATTCTGTTGAGTAATTACTGGTTTCGTGTGATTATCCTCTCAATTTATTGCCTAATGTTCATTACTCCAATCTTGTCATTTGTAATTTTTATCGTTGCGTTGAGCTAGGATCTGCGGTTCATGTTTCCCTAGCGCAAAGCGAGGGATTATTCACTCTTTGATGGCACTGGCGCTCCCGGGCGAGCGAGTACTGACATTCTAGCAATTCGGCATCCGCTGTTTCTGGGGCGGGTACAAGCTAGAGTTCGCCGGCGAGCGCACTGGGACCTCCTAACCGTTCGGCATCCATGGCGTGAAAGGCCTTCCGATAGGCGCACTTTCTCTTATATGACCCTCCTCCTCTCCCCGCACTACCTGGTGCACGCTCCCTCACGGATGCCCGCTGTGGCGGTGGTGCCATCTGTCAGCCCAGCGAGGAACCTTCGCCTGGCGTGAGAGATGCGCACACTGAATGACACTGACTATGAATCGACATTGAATGAGTGGTGACATTGACAGTGAATGGACATTGCAAGCCCCTAAACAGCCCCGCTGTTAAAAATAATCTTCCCATCAACTTCTACACCTAGCCATTCCATGAGCCACTCTTCACCTTCCTGTCGTAGCCTTGTTATACCATTGTCCCTTTGATTTTTAATCTATGGATGCAGCTACCTTTGCATGCAAAGGAGCATCACGCAGGTGAGAGCAGAGTGCCTCGTCACTGTGGGTGAACTGCCAACAAGGTGACATGACAGAATTGGCTTTTCATTGTACGAGATCCTTGCAAACCAAATCTGCTTGCCTTGATCTTGTGCTCCCGGTAACTTAACAAGCCAATTTTCTCTGTTCTAATCCCAGTTTGACAGTCCCATACCTGCCAACTTGTGAACATTAAGATTCGTAAAAATCCTGCAGACAAGGCACCAAGGGTGGAATGCGGGAATAGCACACATTTTTTAAGCTTTCCCTGAGCAGATGCCTCTTGCGGGATATACATATGCACTTTTTTCACAATGATTTACTATTATACATAGCAGACAAGAAGCAGCAAACTTTGAACAGAGAATATTAACAAGCAACACACTGTTTTTAGATCACAATGACATATTTAACTGGATTTGCTGTTGCCAATTTCACCTGCTTCAAGTACTGTAAAAACCCGCATATAATACAAGGTTTTTTTCCTATTATTAGCGTCCCAAATTCTCATCTTGTACTATAAGCGGATCCAAACGAAAATTTAAGTCGGGAATTTGGGCTAGAAGTTTTGGTTTCATTATTACTGCGTGGCTATGGCTTAGCTTCCTTATTGCTGCGTGGCTACAACTTGGTTTCGTTATTGCTGCGTGACTACAGCATCGTTTCTTTATTGCTGAGTGCGCACCTTGGTAGCACACGTTCAAACCACACTTCGCCAAGTGCATCTTTTTTTATTCCACATTGAACGATCAAGATGTCCGGACCACGAAAAGAGCACTCGGCAACAGTGCGGCTGGGAGGCAGTTTGGCGTCAACAAGGGAAGCATTAGTATGCACCGAAACGCGAAGAAGCTTTCGCGGCCCAAACAGTGGGACATTCCCGGAAATCGAACTCGCCCCGACGGAGTTTATACGCCAACAGTGAGCCGGACATCTAGCTGTGAGCGTCAAGCTTATGCAGGCAAAAGCTATGAAGCTTGCAAGAGAAAAATTGCTACCGAGCTCCGCCTTCAAAGCGAGCAAGCACTGGATTTATCGCTACATGTGCCGCGCTGGATTCGGCAATCAGCAATGCTGACCACACGCCAGTTTATCTGGACAGGCCATCGCCCTTCACCGTGCACGAAAAGGGCTCTAAACAAGCTTATGTCCGGTCCACTGGCAACAAGAAAATGCAAGTTACCGTCATGTTGTCGTGCATGGCAGACGGGCGCAAGCTCCCGCCCTATGTCGTCTTCAAGCGCAAGGCACTGCCTAAAGGTGAGGAGCTGCCAAAAAATGTGGTCGTGAGATGCCACGAGAAAGGCTAGATGAACGAGAATCTTGTGCTCGACTGGATAAAGTCAGTCTGGTGCAGGCGGCCCGGCTCACTGTTGTCGTTCCCGTCCATCCTCGTGCTGGATGGATTTCGTTGCCATTTGGTCGACTCAGTGAAGAGGCTGTTGCATGAATCCGGCACTGAACTCGTCGTTATCCCGGGTGGGATGACATCTCAGCTGCAGCCTTTAGATGTTTGCGTGAACAAGCCGTTCAAGGATGCGGTCAAGCAGTGTTATGCAAATTGGATGCGCTCAGGTGAGCCTGTAGTTACGCCGACCGGGCGGCTGAAGCAGGCTTCGCCAACCACGCTATGCAAGTGGATTGTGGACGCATGGGCCAGCAAACCAGAGGACCTTGTACGTCACGCATTAAAGAAGTGCGGCATCTCGAACACGCTCGATGGCACGAAGGATGACTACCCCAGGGAAGATAGTCCGACAAGGAACTATCCGAAGAGAGCGCAGCTAAGGAAGACAGTGATTGAAGTGCGGAGTGCAATTTAAATAAATGTTTTCCTCGAGTTTTCCTAACTCATATTACATGCGGATAAAGCTTTTTTTTTTTTCCATTTTGCGTCCCAAAAATTTCCCCTCTTACTATATGCAGGTTTGTATTATACGCGGGTTTTTACGGTAAATTTATGAAACATTCAGCAGAGTTGGCAGGTATGCAATCACATCTTTCCATTTGGGGAGTATGGCCACCTTATCAATAAAATTTGTCTCGTGTGCACAAAATGTTTGTGTGCCAGAGGAAGGAATCTCCTACCACGGCGTGGGGTGCTGAGGGTGACCGTGCCAACACCAGGGGCAGGCCAAAGGCCGAGATGACGATGCCGGTGGTGATGAAGTAGGCCAGCTCCTGCGCTGCGCTTGAGCTCGCCACATCCTCTTTGAAGCGGCGCGCTATCAACGTGGGCAGCGGCGACAGCACGTAAAACAGCACCACGAAGAAGGGGTACCAATTGCTGCACATTACAATTGTACCACATGTCTCAATCCAGCTCTGACAGTGGCATGTCCTTATTCTGATACATTTGAACCTTGGTAATAACAAACACAAATATAATGAAGGGCGTCCATAATGTTTCTAGCCAATATCGGCACATAACCAATACATGCTTATAATGAAGCTACTATCATGTCGGATGCGACTTATAAGAAGATTCAACTGTAGCCATTCAATCCATTTAGTATATGGTCGCCCATACTGAAGGGCTGCAGCTAGATCATTATCTGCACACAGAGGCATGCTGCAAGAGGATAGCCACTTCAAGCAACATTCTGTGTCTCATTTAGCAGTACCACTGCCACCTGCTGCAAATGTGAAACTGAATTTCCATGTAACAACCTTAAACGCCAACTGCAATGGAATGTCACTTCTGCTAAATTGGTAATAAGTGAGTAGTACGTATGAAGCAATCATGGAAATGCTGGAGGGCTGGTAATTGTTTTGTTTTCTTATTATCAGCCTTTACATAGCACATAAGCAAAGAACACATGAATCTCGTGGTCAGCGGATATGTCGCAATTCCCAGCACGTTGCCTCCGAAATTTTACGGCACGCCACAAGCAGCTGTGGGCGGCACCCAACCTTCGAGGTCATGCCAAAGAATCGGGAGCTCCGAGTCATGTGTTGCCTCCAGCAAGCAGTAATGGCATTTTCTCCGGTTTTGGTATAAAAACTGTGTGAATCCGCAAGTTTTCTGAGACGCATCTGCTCACACTTCAAACATAAAATATTGCATAGAGGCTACTCTGTACCTACAATATATGAAACTGGGGCTTTTATGCAGCCTAGCTTTCTCTGCAGTTGGCCTTTAATAAACAGCAGCATGAAATACCAAAGAGGCCCATCAGCCTCATTGACTATGGCCGTGAATGGCACACAAAGACTGCAAGCTTTAAATTACGCTCTCTTACGAGAAGCAGAAGACAAACGGTTATTAAAAGCCAGCCCTCATCCAGTAGAGGTACGTTTTTGTCACTCAAAGAATAATCCACATATTCAGAAATGCATCTTAACTTTAAGCCCACACTTGACTTGATCTAAATGATGCCTGGCGTGAACGTGCCCAAGATGCTCATTGTGTTTGTTTCAGCAAGTCCACAACAGGCATTATTTAGATCAAGTCGAGCATGGGCTTCAAGTTAAGATGCGTTTTAATATGAAGGTCAGCCTTGGTTTCTTATATTCAACTACAACAAACTCAATGTTCTTGTGCAACACAACATTTCTCGTAGGATAATGTAAAACAGAGAAGCAAGACAGAACCATAACTTTAAGATAATCTTGTTTATGAAGGTTGCCTTGCTGCTCGGGGCAATAAGAGCTCTACACACTTTGTTTGAACAAAGCATTACAAGATGTCACCACCAGTACTGCAGCCTCACACTGATATTTCAGGCAGAGCTGAACCTTCAGTATGGTAAGCAAGCTGAATATGCAAAGCAGTCCACATGAAAGCTTTAAGTTTATTTTTCTGCACGCAGCATATTGAGGACAAGGCAGTAACTTGCAAAATAATAATAAATTACAAGGACAAGCCAACACACTCTCACTACAAACATGGCAACTAATATACAAGATACACATGGTAAACGATCCCACTGCTTGCTGCAACAATAATTCTAGAAACATTGATGATCACTGATGGCTTTTAATGGCACCAGGACATTTCAGTCAAACCGGATTGTGGGGCTTAACATCCCAAGGGCATGTTCCAATTCAGCAGAGACAGTCTATGTTGACAGCTAATAAGACAGCTTGAAGCCCAAGTAATAAAACGCATCTGGAATACATCTCTGTGACTTGATGCTGTCTCGCATCAACAAGAAAAAGCTAAGGAAAGCACATAGCGCTAGTGTTTAACTTTATTTTTTCATGTGCAAACCTACGAGTAGCACAAAGCGTGACAAGCACAGCCCGTCCACAACGTAGTGGCAATCGTGTCTGCCAAGTATCAAATGGCTGCAACGTGCAAAAGCAGCTGAAATTTCAAATGAAGCCTTGCGCGCCCTTTCCCTCGAGGGCATCCCGCTTCTGGCCACAGAGTCAAGGTCACATGCACAAATGCCTCCATGCAAGACTTGCAATGTCGCTGAATAGGGCATGCGACTTCGATAAACCATGCAATACAGAACGCACAATATCGCCCCTGGAAGTGCACCATGCAGCAATAACAGAAGAGAAAAAGAAAGAAGGGTAACTGTGCTCGCACCACAGATGGGACCTGGCCCCTCGACTCAGATGTGAGAGAAGGCAGAGAAGCAAAGTCGCTTGCAGATGCTAGTTGAGGCAGGAGAGAGTGCTGGCAATGCAGCATTTCATTTCTCCTGCCTCTTTTAATAATGAACTAAATATAAAAAAGATCCTTGTGGTAAAACACTCACTAAACGGCGCCTCACAACTTTCAGTACGTAACCAAAATTTCCGATAGGGCCTGGTGAGGGGCTCTTTAGAGCATACCCAAATCGTTTTGAGGGGCTTCTGCAAATGCACGCACAACTTCTTAATTAATCCTGGAAAAAAACTGTGAAGTATGTTATAAACAAATACGCCTCGGTCTTGTGAAAAAGTATGAGATTAACATGATACCAATTATAGTCATGCAATAAAATTCTGCTTATATAAGTGCCTGGTGTGTCTCTGGCATTTTTTATACTATATTGCCCAGAGCAACTTCACATCACGATAATTAACTTTTACCAGCCTTTGCACTGGTAAGTCAGAGCTAAAAATTAAATTCTGGGGTTTTACATGCTGAAACCATGATCCAATTACGGGGCACACCGTAGTTGGGGATTCTGGATTAATTTTGACCACCTGGAGTTCTTTAATGTGCACCTAAATCTAAGCACACAAGTGTTCTTGCACTTTGGCCCCCATCGAAATGCGACCGCTGTGGCCAGGGTGATACCTGTGACCTCGAACTCAGTTGTGCAACACCACAGTTGCTAATCTACTGCAGCAGCTGGTAAAGTTGGATTTATCGGAGCATGGTGTAATGTTGGAATCGCTGCCTGATAACAGCGGCCACCAGTGCTCCCTCAACCGATTGACTGCAATGCTTCCTACAGAAAGACAAGTGCCGATTTGCAATCTGTTCTGTGAAGCTGGAGTGCATTGTGTTTTGGCTTGTGGAATCATACAGTATTCCATTTCTCACTCACCTGGGCTGTGGCAGGGCACATCCCAGCACTAGTAGGGTCATGCCCACTGACCCCGAAAAGGCAAGGGCAACAAGCCTGGAAAAAGAAAAAGCACACACCTCCGTGTACAGCTCGTTCCTCTGCTTTTCTTTTAGTGTTAAAAAAAAACAATCTCCACTAAACCAGACAAATGTTCATAAATGCAGGTAATGGTGCTTAAAAAAGTCATGACACACATATTTTGAACTTGAAGAAATTCTCCCATGCGCTTTGTGTGCATAAAATCGTGACGCTTGGGAAGTGTGAAGGTAGTGAAACAATCAAAAGATATTGTAATTTCATAGTGAAGTTGCTCACGAAATACGGGACTTAGCATCCACATCACTGTGATGTCATAACACAGCAACATCCCTGACATTGTGTAGCAATAACATTATGGACGGGGTTTCTTATAAATAAAAATCCTTTGCAGATGTATGCCAATCTGAGCAAATGATACGTAAAAAAAAAAAAAAGCAAAGCTGTATAAGCGAGTTCTAAGTACTAGGGGTCTGTTTGATGGCTGCTTTTAGTGATGATACATCACCGATGCCCTGGTCACACTCGTGTGGGGCTCCCATGCAGGCTGCGTTGCTGGACCATACAGTCACTTTTCCAACGCCTGCGCCGTACAAACTCCTAGCTGATCACTAACACGTAGCCAGTAAAATATGACATAAGAAACAAGAGTTACAGGTGACCGCATCAATAAAAACCCCATAAGGAAGTTATTTGTTCTAGCGAGATATACACAAGATAAATTTTATGTTAGAATCACTGACAATTCATTTTAAAGCAAAAATGTGGGATTCTGCCATAGGTTGTTTGCTAGCTGTTGATACCAAGCACAGCGTCTTTCGTGAAAGAAAAAGAGTGCTGCATGCATTTCGTCCAGCTGCTCTCGCCCGTAGCAGCGACGGCTATGGCAGGTACGGCACAAAGCAGAGTATCATGTCATGGTGGATCCACCACGTATGCACCAAAACTTAAACTGCTTCATAGAAACAAATGGTACGTAAATTAATTAGGGTACTCTGACGCTTATGAAGGGTTTCGACCTCTATATAATGCAAAAAGAAAATAATTACAAGTTGAAAATATCATGTCGGTACTTCTTCAATAGCGCTGTGCATGCAACTTGCAGAGCTAGCCAGTTCAATTATTTCTTGCAGAACAAGAGATTTTTGGTTATTTTCAACGTAAGTTACCGCTACATTCCCATTTACTAGCTTTCTGCAAATGACAGGCTCGGTGTGTGATGCCAAGCCTTTTACAATGCATTTCCTCAGTTTACAATGCATGCTGCACACAAACACTCATTAACAGTCAAAACTTCCGAAGATGAAACGTTTCTTGGGCTTTTCCCTGCACAAGATCATTTGTATAAGAAAGCGTTGTCCAGTTCGGTGCTTGTTATTTAATCAATGCGCCAATGACAGCTTGGTACATTTGATGACTGAAATGAACGGGACTCTTTCCTGTGGCAATCTGCAATTGTTGCAAGGCGAAATTATTTGCGTCGGCTTTTTTCACTCGCGCTCCTTATGGCCTCCTGTAGTTTCAAAGTAAAAGCCAACGCTTAAAAAGAAGTATCCAGTTTTATGGCAATCTACTTGCCAAAGCAGACACCTGGATACTGCGCACAAGCATCATGATTTAAACAAACAGTCGATAGTATGGGTAGTAGTGTACAGAACAAGCAACAGGTGTCTTGCGCCAAATTAGCGGCGCGTAACTGGCAGATTGACTGAAAGCTGTGTATTCGCTACCACAGCTAAAGTGCACTGTCACTTTCCTGTCAAGCACGGGATAATAATAACGACCCGCCCATTGCACAAAGAGCGCAGTGCAACCAGGGGGGTAATATCCTTGTCTTTCTCAGTGGCAAGATTATGCGCCACAAGATAACTTTCTGCGCAGCAAAATGTCTCTATCTTCAACATCCGAAAGTTCCTCCTCGCAACATATGCGCAACAACCACACAAACAAAATAAACGGATTACTCACGCTGTGGTAGGCGCCCGGTGGAGAAGACCATGGGTGGCGCAAGGACAGAAAGGAAGTTCTGAATCAGTAACACCTTCACTGGACAAGTTTGTGTTATTAAAGTGGGCATTTTGATGTGAAGAGCGTTTGCCTGCCGAAGGACAACCTTAGCACCGAATAGGTTTTAATGTCACAAAACAATACAGCGCGAGTTAGTAAGAAAATAGCGCGCACGGTGTGCGACACTAGAGCAAGACGCAGCTCGGTTGGCGCATTCACATTCTTTTAAACACTTTCCTCTAACTAAACAAAAATAGTTTTATTGATCTGCTTTAACTAGCGAAAGCACGGCAGCGCAGACACGAATATAAAATTTTCGCGTTTTTTCAGACATACAGTCGTCTTGCAAAGTCGCCTATCGAGAAAATCTGACTCGTAACTACGCAATAAACGCGCAAATCGCTGAAAATACGATAGTTCTTATGAAAAATTACAAAACGACAGCGATTCCCACTCGCATCATACCTTTGATGCCCGCCATGATGGTACCAAACTTCGATCGGCGCTCCGCAGTTTGTCATTTTCTGAAATTATTTATAAAACTAAACGTTAAATTAAATATTTTGGACTTAAATAATTGCGTCTAAGTTTATCGCAATGTAATAATAATAAATGTTATTAAGTTAAGCTACATTTAAGTGCGATTCTGTAATGTCGTGTCGTTCCGTTCATTGGCGTTGTTGGCGTAGAGGGCCGTAGTTCTCTGTCTCTGTGCTGGGCTTGGGGTAAGAAAGCTTTGTTCATCGTCGTCAGCATCGGGAAAAGTCACAATGGCCGCGAAAAAGTACGTATTACTCTGTTTCTGTGTGTATGCCTAAATTTGATTGTGTGTCGGTAATCAAAGGTCATAGGCGCTAGACGAAGGATGCTAGTTTATCGCCTAAGTTAGGCTTAAATGCCGGCTTCTATTTTTCGCTAGTCATCGTTCCGTTTCTGAAGGTTGATGCCGCTATTTTGTTGAATATGATCGTTAATGCGATGCGAAACGCACAAGTGATGTTAGAGCTATCTTTGCGGACGCATATTGTGCACTTATTGGTTACTTTTTTTCAGCAAAAGCCCGCAGGAGCGCAGTATCGCAACTGACGCGCACTAGGAGTGCTATCACCTTGGATACGCTTATTAATACGCTTTCCTGTAAATTTTGATTGTTGGAAACCGCAAGTTAGAATGACGTATCTGACAGTACTTCGCGCGTAGAGCCGCACCTTGGTTGTGTGTTAAACAGTGCAGTCTTTCTCTCATTTGAAAGCACGCGATATTTACGCCAGCAACTGTTTACGTCAGCTGATATGAGGTTTCATCAATCATATCGCAATGATTGCACAGCGTGTCGTCAGGATCGATAGCCGACTTAAACGAAATTTATAGTAAACTTCAACTGGCGACTCGAATGCGCCACGGTGGTTCGTTGCATTATCTGGATGGCATTGTCCTCTCGTTCGCGGGTCACAATACACAACAAGCACTTGCGCGTTCGATGCTATTTGGGGTTTGCGCCCCTTTTAGCCTCTTGTGGCGTAACTACAGAAAGTCTGAAGGAACTACTACCCCACCGGTCTGTGAGGTAGCCTACCATCTGTCCACTCCATCATGGCCAAAAAGAAAGGGGTAGCCATCTTATGGCTACGAGACTGAACCATTGCGGACGGAAACTATCCAGATGCAGCTCTACGTATAGCAGCGCGAAATGCGATGAGCTGTCTTCGAGGCAACGCGACACAAACCAGACTTCTTAACGATTCTCGACGCTGTGGAGCCTAGTGTTTTCTGGCCGTGCGTAAACCGTGACAAAGTTCGATGTAGGCACACATACTGGCAACAACTAGCGGTTCTAACGAGTTTATCCTGTTCTTGCACGGCGGCCTTAAAATTTTACTTCGTGTGTCCTCGGAAAGCGCATAAGCAACATGCGCAAGCCCATGTCCTAAAAGTGAAATCACTCGTCCCTCTTTGTTTCCTTTGCTTGAACTCCCACTATGTGTCACGTTATGCCGAAATTTACATTTTTGAAAAATTTGCTTTCGTGGCACAGAATGCCTCCAACATTTGTGCCCGTGGTTGTGCTATTGAATTGAAAAAATCATTTGAATTTTCATAATTTCAGATTTCGTGTAGTACTGACTTTGGCCCTTTTGTTAAATATGCACTGCTACAAATGCAGTATAATAGCGAGGTAAAGCCCCTGTCAATATACTGTTAATAATTGTTATTTTTTGTAATAAGTAATCTTGGAAAGTCGCTGAACGCACTTGAGGCTGGGCATCATTTATCTGTATTGGTAATGATAGTGGCATTTCCTCATAGGAAAGGGTGGGCCCGTGACCCACATAAATGGGCTGCAAGCTGCCATTATTTAGGGAAACTAATACAGTATTAAGCAGAGTTAAACAGACTGGTTATTCGTCTAGAAGTCTATCATTGTTTCCTTTATGCCAATTCATGTGTGGCTTTGCTGCATAAAAAATTGCAATGGGAGGTCCTGCGACTACTCAATATCAATTGCCCATGCCAAGACAAACGAGTTGATGTAATCCCCACGCGACCTCCCTCTCTGCCACACACTGATGAATCAGCCAGTTCCAACGTCACATGAGGTACCATAGTGCAAAATAGGTGCCGCTACTTCGATTTTTCATTTTTCTCACGTACAAACGCTCCATTCCTGTTACAGATGACACATTCATTATTGCAGATGTTTCATCCTTCAAGGTAGCTTGACTTAATATTTTCCTTTAGTGTCCCTGTAAGTGACATGTTGAGAGATTTTGGTAGGTGACTTGTGGGAAATTTCAGATCACTTGTTGAATCATGTGTTTTGTAGGCTAGGTAGGCAAGCTAGAGTGCACGCAAAAACGATGAACTGATGGCATCACTGCCTTGAGTTCCAACATCAGTTTTCTGTGTGACTTCATGAATTGTGGCAGCTTGCTAGAGGCCAGCGGTCTTCCAAGAAAAATTAATTTCATTGAGTTTGCGAATGAATACAATCCAGCAAGTCCGAGGACATTTTCCTGTACAAAAGAAACTCAAATGTGAACTGATGCCATAGATAGCGACTAAGTGACCTTATTTTGGACATGTGGTTCAAGAAATGAACATTTTGATTTAATTTCTTCAGCTAATAAGCAGCACCTTTCTGCAAAGGAAATTATTTTGAGTCGCTTCCATGGCCAGACTTTATGTCTAAGTATGTTAGAGATCATCAAAGATGGCCTACATACCTGGAGCTGCATCTCCTAAATTGCATAAACCTAGCCTTGAAGTTGCAGTATTGTCGGGCGTTCTTAAATAAGGCAAAAGATAAGAATGCCGTTTTATTTAGCAAAATACTAAGCTAGGTACAAAATAAAAAAAACAATCACCTTCATCCTAACTTTTTCTGAATCGAATCACTTCCTGATGGTATATTTGAAATAAAGGAATACAGTATAGATTTACTCATACTGAGCTTCTGGTTTTGTGTCTGCAGTCCAGAAGATTTGGCCACAGCCATCCTTAAGACTAAGCAGAAGCCGAACCGCCTGCTTGTGGAGGAGGCCATCAACGATGACAACTCTGTCGTCTCCCTGTCCCAGGTAAGCCCGACTGCTCAGAATTGGCATTTTCTTTTCTCTAACGTTCTTTAAAAGCACCTAATAAATGTAATACATAAGTACTCCACAGTGTTCAAACCATCACGTTTGCAAACAGACCTTTCGTACATGACAATGTGACAAAACATAGAGTCCAACTCAATTAGCAGTGTGTTTTGTTTATAGTAGGTAAGCTGTAGCCAGCCACTCAGTGATAATAGAAATGTTAAGTATATTGCATCCAACCACGAAGGAAAATGCAGCTTCGCCAGTATCCAACCATGGTGCTGTGGTGACTTGACGTTTTTTGCCCCACTGGTTTTGCCATACCACGTGGCCACACCTCCAGTTTCTGCGATGCAACCCAGTGGGCTTGCTTCAATCTCAAAGCCACATGGCATTTCGTGCATGTTTCGAACTGGCTTCAGCAAAAAAAAATAAAAAAAAAATGCAGGCAATACTTTGCATGCTCAAGGACTTGAGACCACGGGCCATAGTTTTTTGGAATCTCCAGTTCTGAAGTTCAGGACCCAATATTTAGGTGCCACTGGCCCCTTTGATATTAGGATGTAGTCAACATTTTGACAGCCTGTTGTACCCCATTGACACCATTAATTATTGTACAGGTGTTCTTATATTTGCTGAACTACACAGAGTAGTGTTGTTATTTTTCTCTCCAACTCTGCATTAACAAGCTCTGCGATAACTTGAGCAATGTGCCACTGGTTGACTTTTCAGAAGTGTGCAGCCACACTGCGATTGGCTGTGGCCACTTAAGTATGCAGTAGTATTTACCAGGATGCTGAAGTGTTAAATTAGGAAGCCATACACGTAAAGGCATTTTTTTTATTATTATTATTATTGATTTGATTTTGTTTATTTGTGCTGTTTTGTATTACATAAAACTCTTGTATCTGGTTTCTCTTACTTCTGCTACAGTATATAACGTTAATATGGGGGGAAATGAGGAGGTTGCAAAAACAACTCTAGTCTTTCTTTTAATCCATCATCTTGTGCTGATAATTGGTTAGCTAGGTGAAGTGTGCAAATAAAAGCCTGCTCTGTCTTTATTATTACACACCCCTGAAATCCTCGTAACTGTCTTTAGAATTCTAAATCAAAACATTTTGTACAAGTCTTGTTTCCAATGTCCAGGGCAAGATGGATGAGCTGATGCTCTTCCGAGGTGACACAGTCCTGCTGAAGGGCAAGAAGCGACGCGAGACGGTGTGCATCGTACTCTCGGACGACACCTGCCCCTCTGAGAAGATCCGTATGAATCGCTGCATCCGCAACAACCTGCGCGTGCGCCTAGGAGACGTGGTGAGGTGAGACAGGACACATTGCAGCTAGTTTAGGCAGGAGCGCATCGTAATGCCACCTGCTGTTTTGCATTTCCTGCCTGTGGGCACTGGGCTCACTGGGCTTCCACTCTGAAATGTATGACTGATGTGTAGTTGTAGACTGCTTGTAATTCTTCCATGTAGAAAGTTTTTTTGTTTAGGAAGAGCTCAGTATTATTAGTGATTTAGCAAGGTGCTGTTTAATGACGAAGAATTGGACTGTTTAAGTGGAACTCGGCAAAGTGATTGTTTTCTGAAATCGTGGGCAACATTATAACTTATAGTGATACCCCATTAAGGGGGCACATGGCTCTCTGAGACGAAAAAATAGCAAAAAAGTCGACTTTTTGAAAATATTTTTGAAATCTGCAGCTATTGTTCCGCAACTACAAAACTTTCTTGACTCTTGAATCAATAGTTTAGCCACAAAATCACTTTAATTTGTCGATACCTGCAGAATTTCAACCGAAGTTATTGCAAAAACTGACCTTTCTTTTAGAAGTGCTGCTGCCGTTTCACGCATCGTAACGCGGACATCTTGGTGTCATTTGAAAGAGCGATCTTTCTTAAAATTCGCGCCAACTCCAGCTCCATGCTGCCATTGGCTTCCTCAAATTTTCACGCCAAAACAGAGTCCCAGCGCAGCCCCTTATTGGTTGTTTAGCGCATGTGACCTATAATTGGTGGGATTTCTTTCGCGTCATCTGCATCGCACTCATCAGGGCGGTGGGCTGTGCGCCATATTGTCTGAGCGTTGAGTTATTATGAGTGAAGTGACACCGTATTATGTGATGGCCCGTAAGAAATTTCATACGAGAAATAAGTTTGGTGCAAGAAAGGTGTTACGTGTGCTTATCGACAACTTCAAGAAGCGTAGCGCAACAGATCCAGATGTCGAAGTCGTCGCGGCCCCCTCCGCACCTGTGTCTGCTGACACCGCCGATGTAGCCCTAGGCCTAACAAGCCTGTCGCCGTGCGAAGGTGCCGAAGTTGCGATGTGAAGTTCCCAAAGCCCACAGAATTGGAAGAGGGCAGAAAAAGAACCCAAGAAAAGCTCCAGCAGCTGTTGTCCACTCCTGCAACGGAAAGAAAGCAAGATCTTCTGACTGATAACACTGATGCCACAGCTGAACCTGTTGAACCACTTGATAGGATTGTGTTTACTGTAGTAAGTTTAGATGCGGTGAACATTCTACTTGCGTGAATGAAGTGCAAGGTATGCAATGGTGGGGACATGAAAATCATCAGAGGTGTGCGGAAACTGTGGGGATGTGACGTCGACGTGGAGCTTGCCGCACATACGCGGTGAACAAAAATCAAACCCATTCGCTGCGAACATTCTCACCGCTCGCGCAATGCAAGCAACTGGAAACCGGCAAACAGCCTTCAGTGATGTGTTTTCCACGATGAACATTAGCCATCGCGGACTTCACACGAAGACGTGGCAACGCTACGTGAAGGAAAAGCTGACTCCCATCGCTGATCGTTCTGCCCGAAACGTGACGAGTGTGTGTGTTCGGTTCGCGAACTTTACAACGAATTGTCTCGATAACCCCTGGAGCATCATGGTGTCATACAATGGGTCGTGGATGACCTGCGAACACATCTCGCACATCGGCGTCGGCGCCGTGATTGTAATGCATACGGGTCTTTGTTTAGATGACGTTGTATTGAGTAATTTCTGCGCGGGATGCGAGACAGGCCCAAATGAAAATGATCCTGGTTTTGGAAACTGGAAGAAGAATCACCAGTGCCAGGAGAATACTGAAAAAAAATTGGGAGAAATGGAAGTGGAGGCCACCCTCATTCTGTTCAAGAGGCCCCAAGAACGGCACAACCTTCGTTATAGCACTATATTGAGTAATGGGGATAGCCGTACTTGCACTACAAGAGAAAAATGTTTACGGTTATATGAAAATACACAAGGGGACTGCGTAAACCACATCCAGAAAGACATGGATACGGCATTGCGCAACCCTGTTTCAAAAAACAAGGCTTCTGGCCTTCGGAGCCTCGGTGGAAAGGGTCGGCTCACAGCAGACCTTATTACAAGACAGCTCATATTACGCATTGGCGCTAAAAACCCACAAGCGAGACGTGGATGCCATGCACAAGGCAGTGATGGTGACTTACTATTATATCACCTCCAATTGAATCAAACCACACATTTTGCCCAGCAGGCCCCAAATCGTGGTGCCGTCAAAATGCCGCAGAGGCTAGGGGCGAGCCAGCACCAAAGCATCCTCGCAACCTGCCCCCTCATGTTTGCCAGGCCTTGCTGCCCATTTACGAGCGTTTGAGGGACAAGAAGTTGCTTGAGAGGTGCCAGAGGGGAAAGACCCAAACCAGCAACGAGAGCCTCCACTCGGTTATCTAGTCTCTTGCACCGAAAGATCGCCATGCCTCTGTGTTCACCATACAGGCAGCTGTGGCGGAGGCAGTCCTGAAGTTTAATGCAGGGAACGTCAAAGCGTCTGCATCTATTATGCAAGAGCTGAGCCTCAACCCCAGCTCATTATGCAGTGATCGCATGGCTGAAAAAGATCAGCGGTGATTGAAAGCTTCAGCTCGAAAGCGTGCATCAGCTGAAAACATGCATCAAGCCCTCAAAAAACGCCACACAGGCAACAATTCTCAAACTGACTATGTGCCAGGGAGATACTAACCAGTTACAGCTGGTAACCTGTAAAGGTTTTACAATATTTTTGAATAAATCGAGCTGTTTGTTTTTCTTGATTTTTTTCAAAACAAGCTTTTTACTCACCCTGCCCGTTCAGAGCAACGATATCTCAATCTGTAGGACAGCCACAGCTTTCTTTTCTTTTCTTTTTCTTTTTATTAGCTGTGCTGTAAACACTGAACTTCAGTGAGCTGCTAAATTGCTATTTGTTATTGGATTGAAAAACTGCTTGCAGCACTGCAATCTTTATACATTCTGCTTTCCACTCTTGCAGTAAATATAATTTTCTGGCCAGTATATCTTTATTGTATCACGAAAACATGCTAATGAACTTTTAATTATGTCATTAATTACTTGAGCCACAAAAAAAGTAATTTCATTTTTAAAAGCACAAGAAAATACTCACATCTGTGCATTTAGGTTTAATTTGTTTAAATAAATTAATAAACCTCCAGATGCCATGTCCCCCCTTAAACCGTAGTTGGCTGGAGCTCGGAAAAAGTATGTACTAAACCGTAGTACTGCCTAACCAAAATAGCATGAGATCACCCACTTATCTATCAAAAAGGAACTCTGAGAGAGAGCAAAAACATGCAGTATTTATTCACTTCGCTCGACAAAAGTCTGTTGTTTTCTTCTGATGCCATGGCGGCCTAGCAGCAACAACAGGGGCCTCAAACTTACTGAAGCTGTGAGCCAGCTCTTCAGCCAGCCCCCACTTCTTGGCAAAGACTCGCAGGGCAGATACCTCATTGGCATTGCATATTCTCCGGGAACGGGCACGGTAGCGCTGCAGAAGTCGCGGAGCCCCTTTTTCATTCCGGGCTATTCTTGTCGCGACGATTGCTACAAAAATGGCAGCTAGCAGAGCAAGCCGAACGTGATTTCTTTTCTTTTCGTCAGTACATTACGCTCATTGATACAGTTTCTTCCGTATCAGTAATGAACAATATCTTTAATATCAGCAAGTCGGCGGCGATAACACAGCCATGTCCACTTTGAGGGGACACAGAGATGGGTGTGCTTAGCTGCCAGTGACATAGAAACACATGGCAGGTATGCTGCGGAAACTGCGGCATTTGTCTTCACTACTATTCTAACACGGCATGTTTCCGCTAAGGGTGGGCGAATATCTTTGCTGTGTTACAAGCGTCGGCGTATGAATAGGGTACACTTCTAACGTATCAGTGTAAACGTGGCTACTATCGTTGTCGCTTGCGATTTGTTACGTGCCCACAAGTGCAGGCGAGAAAAATCGAAAGGCGCCTTTTTTTGTTGTTGTTGACCACAACCATTATAAAGCCTACAAATAATAAAACCAGGGCAAGTTTGGTTGTAGCCTCTTTTTTTTCTTTCTTTTTTTATGGAAGTGTGGAAAGTGATGAAAGGAATAAAATGGGGAATCTGCTTAAAAATGTTTGTTGCATGTAGACCGCTTGGTATGTCTTGAAGAGTCCTTCGTGTAGCATTTGACAGATGGTAAGCGCAATCATCATTAGCTAGACTTGGCACGCAATATATAGCTGCAGCAAGTTCAGGATGCGATCATTACATGGGAAAGAAAAAAACTAATTTTGACGACAAAATTCAGGGGTGTGATCATTATGCAAGTAAATACAGTAGGCATCATGCAGTTCTTTAAGGCAAACACCAGGCTGTTTTCCATACCTGTTTACAGCTGCATTAGTATGTAAATGCAAACAGGTACTATGTAAGCAGGAATTGAACAGTAGTATCTACATAATTAGTCGGTCGTTACCATGACCTCATGATGGCGCACCCTTACTTTTATGACCAGCATCCAGCCCTGTCCAGACGTCAAGTATGGCAAACGGATCCACGTGCTGCCCATTGATGACACCGTCGAGGGCCTTTCAGGGTAAGTGAACCGTGCCATATATTGCACCGTGGATAGTTCTGTCTTTTGAAATTTTTTTGTGCATGCCCCTCGTTCAGCTATCGCTCCATCACAAAGATAAAATGACAATACTTGCGAAGCTAGGGATGAGAGTATCCACATTGCTCGGTGAGCCAATGTATTGTCACTCCTCGAAAAAAGGAAATGCGTGTGCCTGTTGGTGGAATGGCAAAGCTGTACACTTGTTTCAAAAGAGAGACTAATGTTGATGCCAGCCCAACCAGGAGATTGCTTTAGCCACGGCTCAGCTATTGCAGCTCATGCTAAATGCAATAGTACACATACTTTAGCAAACATTACAAATAACGGGACATAGAAAAGGGGCACATGGCACAGGTGCTATGCTGCACTAGTACATTCAGCCTTTAGTTACCTGTATTTTGTTTATTGAATGAAATTTAGCGCACGGAACTGGTTACTTTCCATCCCATCTGCTGCACTAATTACAGTCTGTGCACATTAAGTTCAGAGAAGACCACCCCAAATTCTTTGTTTGACTTTCTGACTGAGCAAGTGCATTGCTCCATTTATTGTACCAACCTTTGTGACATTTGGTGCAGCCGAAATTGACCTCCACACTTTTTCACACAAATGGATCTGCGCAGCCTCTTGCAAATTCTGTATGCAGAGCTTTCTCTTTGTAGGGGGCAAATAGTTTCTCTACAGCTCTTCACTAAGGCAGTACCCACGAATTTCTCTGCATTTTTTGTAAGCTTCATAAGTTTGGCCTCATTTTGCTAATGTTCTTTCAGTATTTACAAAAAAAATACTTTGTGAAAAAATTGGCTCTTCGGTACCCAAACCTCTTGTTGCAAGTCTTCCGATGGTGGATGGATGCCAGGAAGGTGCTTTTTATACCGGCAAATTGCCAAGAAATGTCACCGAAAACTCAATTAAAAAATATGTTGCTTGCCAGTCTGTACTGTTCCACATTTGCTGCTGCCGTATGCTACACCTAGTGTGAATCACGGTTCATAAAATGCGTACTTATCCCTCAACTGGCATCTGCTCAGTGCAAGCTTTTTAAAAAAAGATGCGCCACAAGTTGACAGGTATGTATGGCATCTCTACGCAGTGCGCTGTGCAGATCTTGGGCGTAGAACTCCATCGAATGCTGTCGGTAACTCGTAATGCGCAACGCTGTCTCTGCAGGAGCCTATTTGAGGTCTACCTGAAGCCATACTTCCTGGAGGCCTACCGGCCCATTCACAAGGGCGACCTCTTCCTTGTCCGCGGTGGCATGCGGGCAGTCGAATTCAAGGTCGTGGAAACAGACCCATCGCCCTACTGCATCGTGGCGCCAGACACTGTCATACACTGCGATGGAGAACCTATCAAGCGTGAGGTATGCGACATGCCTTTCCTTGGTCGTTTCCGCCCGCGGTATGGGCCTTGTGTGAAAGTGAAGATGCCGCTGTCTACCAATGCTGTATTGTTTGTTGTAGCATCAGATTTTTTACATGGGCTTATAAACATTATTTTTTATTATCAACCACATGTTGATCAAATTTACATCAAATCATCAATCAAAGTTGATCATTTGTGTTCTGACTCTATGATTTCAAATATGCAAGTGGTCTTCCTCTACAGAAAGTAGTTTTTAAAATATTCGGAAATTAGTTTCTGTGTGGACTAGTTTGGAGAAGAGTCCTCTGAGAAATGCTGGTTGTTATTGACCAAAATTATTGCATGTCAAGCTTTCTTAGCTCCTGTGGAAAGGCCCGGGTTAGTTGCAAGGTGTCTACCAACTGGGAAAACCGGGAATTCTCAGAGAATTTTTGCTTCTATCAGGGGAAATTAGCAGTAATTTTATTGAAAGGGAATGAAAGTCGCACTAACGCTGGTTTCGAGTAACAGAGAGGGATCGTAACGAATAGTCTTTGATGCAGTGTCGTCGGCTGGAGGAGTTGCCAGTGTACAGTTGACAGATTTTCCGGATGGCCGATTTTTGGGACAAGCCCGATAATTTGGACGGCTTTGCGGCACCACCACGTCCCAATAGAGTTAGCTAATTTATAGAAACGTCTAAAAATTTCGGACGCAAGAACCCTTCAGCGTCAGATTTTTCCTGACTTTTTGCCGTTACCGCAGGCCCTAAACTGCATTAATCAAAGCCGCCGCCATTTTTATTATCTCGCCACCTAGAACCGGTGCTCTCGTGCGCAAATCCGCTGGCAGCCGTAGCCACCACTGCGGCGACGCTATGCTTAGCTGCTTTGACATTCGCTATTAAGCTTCTTGCCTGAGCATTTTCGGATGTGCCTGGGGCGTTTTGAGCTCTTAAGGACAGTAAAAGACATGCATTCATTTTTTTTCGATTGCCCGATTGCAGCCCCTAGGGACTCCGAAAAATCGCGCATTGACTACAACCCAAGAGGACGCTTCATATGGTCCGTAGGGCAAACACGCAGTGAACGTAGGATGAGAATAGAGAGGACCGACGCATTTTTTTTCAAAGATATCTTATTTACTGTGCATTTCACTAAGCCCTCCCTTCAGTTTTCTTTTTGGGTAAAATAAGTACTACGCCTTACTATTCAAACTGGATTAAGTCATTAATTTATTTTTTAACATGCTTACTAGAGAGCGACAGCATCGGGCGACATGGTGTCAGCTCGTCTTGATATAAACAAAGTTCTGTGACACTCAAGAAATATTGCAAAGGCACTCAGGGAATACCTGGAAAACTCAGGGAATTTGGAATTGGTAAACACCCCGAGTTGGCAAAAGTAGTCATTCAAGAACGTTTTGTGTGCTTTCATATTTGCACTAAACTTGTGATGATCATGTGTGTGTGTGCGCAAACATTACAGGAGGAAGAGGAGTCCCTGAACGAGGTTGGCTATGACGACATCGGCGGCTGCCGCAAGCAGCTGGCACAGATCAAAGAGATGGTTGAGCTACCATTGCGACATCCAAGCCTATTCCGCGCGATCGGTGTCAAGCCTCCACGCGGAATTCTTCTCTATGGCCCACCTGGCACAGGGAAGACGCTCATTGCCCGTGCAGTCGCCAACGAGACTGGCGCTTTCTTCTTCCTCATCAATGGTACGTACAGATGTCCATTGTTCACGCACCAAATTTAGGTTGACTAACTGGATGCTTGCAGCTAAACGTGATTGGACCTTGAGAATCTTCTCAGCTGATAAGTCTGGCTTCACATAACCCTGCTTGTATCGGAAGCTAAGAAAAGGCTCCTGTGATCCTCAGGTTACGAGTTAATTTTTATATCATATCATCTTTATTGGATTGTACTGGAATGTGAAAGTATTCCTTGCTAGGGGATCACCTTTTAAAAAGTATGGATAATCAAAGAAATGAAAAATATGAGCACTATCAGCTTAAAATTGCATACCGTCTTTGTGGTGTGCCATAACTTTGCATCTATTGGTGACTGCAATGATAGGTTGACCCAATGAGGTAGGTGGCTTCATTAGCAACTAAAGGTACAATGCTCAGAAATCCAAACAATAATAATCAGGCTGCAAGATGGCCGGTGCTTTTTGTGCCACCGGTGAACGCTGCGTGCTCACTGGAGATCAGTTGCAGTCACAGTGTGTCACTAGGGCCCTCGCTTTCATGTATACCATTATGCATCAGCTCAGTGCAAGGATATCTGACGTGGAAATACTCGCACATACACATTTTCGTTGAGTGAGGATATGCTCAGCATTGTTCAACATCATTGAAGGGGACATTTCCTGATGCAGTGATGCATTCCCCCCTTTTTGTTTTCTGACAGGGCCTGAGATAATGAGCAAACTGGCTGGCGAGTCCGAGAGCAACCTGCGCAAGGCCTTTGAAGAGGCCGAGAAGAATGCACCATCTATCATCTTCATTGATGAGCTGGACGCCATTGCCCCGAAGCGCGAGAAGACACACGGTGAGGTGGAGCGCCGGATCGTGTCTCAACTCCTGACGCTTATGGACGGCTTGAAGCAGCGCGCCCACGTCATTGTCATGGCTGCCACCAACCGACCGAACAGCATCGACGCTGCCCTTCGGCGATTCGGTCAGTTTGCGTTCACTTTACCGCTGTTATTATGAGAAATCCGAGTACATCATGTGTTGCCAATACTGCACCAAGTTTACTTTAGTTTACTTGTTATATCCATGTTTATTGTTTGGAAGTTGACCTATGCCTCTATAACAAGGTTCTTTAATTGTAAGCTAGTGTTCTTGTGAGGATTTTGGTTGGATCACGACAGTGTGGCGATGATTGTTGCAGGCCGCTTTGACCGAGAGGTGGACATTGGCATTCCTGATGCAACCGGCCGTCTAGAGATCCTGCGCATCCACACCAAGAACATGAAGCTGGCTGAAAATGTCGACCTGGACAAGATAGCGGCTGAGACGCACGGTTTCGTGGGCTCCGATTTGGCTGCACTCTGCTCCGAGGCTGCTCTGCAGCAGATCCGTGAGAAAATGGACCTCATTGACCTTGAGGACGACCAGATTGACGCTGAGGTGCTCAACTCATTGGCCGTTACTATGGACAATTTCAGGGTGAGTTCCAAGTACGTTTTTGCTAGGTCCTTGCAGCCTGGCCTGATATTGTATAGCTTTGCAGCATCGCAGCAGTGATTCATCTGGAGGGGGTGGGGTGTTGTCTGTGCACGTTACAACAACATGTGATAATCCAGTGAAAAAGGTTCGTTCCATCCAAATTCATTCTGTCCAAAATTACGGTCGCATATAGGGTTATGCAGTCAAACCTCGATATGTTGAACACGGTTATGTCAAACACCTTCTGTATCATCTGGAAAATTGCATGCATTTCTTTTCCTTCCTTCCTTCCTCTCTCTCTTCTTTCTTTAAGAGTGGAGTCGGGCGTAAAATGGATATATCGAACTCCGCAACCCCAGACCGCACCTGTTCAGTTGACAGGCGGCGAGCTTTCTCGCAACACCCTCAGATAGCGGTGGCGCAATGGGTGTTCCCAAGGGCTCCATTTGAACGCAGCGGCATACAGCGGTTGCTCTCGGCTTGGGTAGTTCAACAAAGTCAGTGATGCATTGCAGTTGCTGCACTGACTCCTCTTTCGTGCCGCATTGTGCGCCTGCCACGCGTCACGAGGATGTGCCACCTAATACTTTGTTATTGATAGTGTTTCCAAATGCTTAGATTGACGGATGCGGAGATCACATCAGAAGTAGCAGCCAAACAAAGACGCTGCCGAAGTTGATACCACAAGTGCTGATGCTGCCCCTCTCCCAACTTCAACTGAGGCAGTAGCTGCGATGGCCCTTTTACGCCGTTATTGCTGCGCAATAGAAGGCACCGGCCTATCACTTTTATATAGCTTGAACTATGTTGGGAAGGCGCCATGGTTGAGCATGCAGCTGCTAATAAGAAGCAGACTACACTGCTGCAATACATACATCCAAAGAAATACTTTGTGTGAAGCTTCGAGTATTTACTGCACCATGATGGTTCATTGATTGATTTGCACAAGTTTTTTATGCATTATTTTGTGGTTTTATATATCGAATTCTGACTATAGCAAACTGCTTCACAATCACTGTGCTGTTTGATATATCGAGGTTCTACTGTAGAGCTGTTATTCTTTCTAGAAGTTGTAGGAAGTGTTTGGGTTCATAAATGTGACAGTATGGTAGCTGGGAAAATACGCAGGCATGCGGGCACGACTTGCACAGTGTATCTGTTTGCGGTGCAAGAAAAGGCGACTTGAATGATACTCGGCATTACTGTCATCAGTATGCTGCCAGCTGTAACAGCTAAAAGCTGCAAGCTATTATTCTTTATTCATTGGTTTTGCAAACTGGTGAGGTGGTTCCATTCATAAGCAAATGCATTTGATTAAACATATACTACAACAAACGCGACCTGTGTTCTAGCATTGTGCGCTTGTGTCATGGTGTCTTGCATTGCAGTGGGCCATGGGCAAGTGTAGCCCAAGTGCACTACGCGAGACTGTTGTCGAGGTGCCCAACGTGACATGGATGGACATTGGAGGGCTGGAGAACGTCAAGAAGGAGCTGCAGGAGATGATCCAGGTCTGTGTATCTTTACTTTGATCTGCTACTTTGCTTTTACAGTGAAACCCTGTTACTCTGAACACCACGTTAATGAGGGATGCAGCTTTCGTATCGCAAGAAATGACAAAAAAATCAATTTTTTAAATAACACGTAGTCAGTTTCTGTAACTTTCTATTTATCTGATTCCGAAATACGAGCACTAACAACCGTGTAGAACTGCTAAAAAAATTTTACGTCAGCCAATGTGGCGAAAAAATTCCACGAAAAACCTTATTTTCAAACCACGATATCTCCGCAGTGGCTCAACCGAGCACCGCCATTGTGTCATTGTTGGAAAGTGCATTTTTCCATCTTTAGTTTTGCCGCTTCGGCCATCTCCTCCGTTCAGAAGCAAGCGCACAAAAAGCAAAAGATTCAAGGCCGTTCCGAGGCCCCCGGTTAGCCATGCCCATCACATGGCCAATCGGAACTTTTCCATTGATCTTGTTGGCAGTGCGCATCTTCTGCTACCGCACTGCTGCTCCTCTCGGCGCGCTATGTTTGTCTGTATGTGCGCTGTATAATTTAGAAGCTGATATCTGATATCGCCTGTGACTCGCACGTCTGATGATAGAGCATAGTTTCGGCAGTAGACTCCACAAGTGATGCGTGTCTCTTGGCATCTCGGCTCTCCAGTAGTTTCGGAAGCTGATTTGTGTTGTGATATGCTACTCTGGACATAACAGCTCGATGCATTCATCAGTGCTTGTGGCGTGTAATTTTGGAAGTTCACTGGTGGCCATGGGTCGGCGACCGCTGAAATACAAGACTGCTCATGCTTACGGCACTTGTAAGCAAAAATTGCCGATGGTAAAAAAGGCTGCTTCAAGGTCGCCTGGCAGTGCTGTGCCGCATAGCACAGAAGCCGCAGATGCGCAGCCGAAGACTCCATACTGTTATTTCATACTGTTATTCATACTGTACATGCCCTCTCCCCGCTACCCTTCGCAAGCAAGCACGTGATTATCGCGTGATCAACGCGTGGCTGCTTCGGAGATATCGGGATGCACGTGCGGTCCCACAAGTGGAAACTGATAAGCTGATAGGTTGATGGGCGAAATGGTTCATTTTGGGGCTTTCACTGTACCGACCTTTCACAATAACAAACAATTTGCCGCAGTCCGCTGTTGTTTATTGTACCGAGACTTCACTGTATTTTCTAAAGCAAGTTGTACTTGGTGCTTGCGTTGCATTGTAAAGCCTTTCTTGTGCGACAAGTGCCTTTGAGATTTCCAGTCACTCAAAATTTTACCTGTTAAACAACTTATTCTACAATCAGAACCTGCGATAAAGAAATCGCGCTACTATGAAATATTTTCTTCCCTCTCGACAACGGAATGTCACCGTACCACAATCCCGCATCAATGAAATTTGCCGGGACGTAACCCCGCATTTTACCTACTCACGCAAAGCTAGCAGGCTCTGAAATGTGCTCAAATGCAATTGCTTTGCACTAAAATCTCGTAAAGTAACACCACATTACACTAGCATGGGTGTTGCCATATTTGTTTACAAAAACAACCAAGTGCCTGAAACATGTCACGTCCACCATCTTGTTTGTTGATCGCCCATTTGAAATGGCAGCATGTTGCTACCGACATGTGACAACGATTTTTGCGTAGGTTGTGCAGTACATATGTGCCTCGGCGAGAAAAATGCAGCAAGAACAGGGAGATCCACATCCCACCCACGTGGAATTATTTATGGCGCTTGAGATCGCGGTCGCAGCATGATGTTCCATGCATCAGGCAGTGATTGCACGATCGTCTGGGAATACGCATTCCTTACTTCAAGAATGCTAGCTTTAGGGACACCCGGCAGGTATCGCGTGTGGATTCAGCACTGGACGTAGATTTGTGCGAAGGGGCCGTAATCACAGTATACCTATCATATCTGTATACCTTCAGGTATACAGATATGATCACTTTCGCACTCGGCACTGGCCGTGTCGGCACCTATGGGCAACAGCGTGCATTGGAGAAATGCTGTTGCACTGCGTCCGGTGCCCAGTTACGCAAAATCTCGCAGAAGTGGTCACATCCGAAAGCAGTTGACCAAGGCTACGGCTCCACGGCAGTGCTGCCACAGCTGATTGATGCATCGAACACTTTGTATTGTCGGCAATGCGGTTCTACATCCTCACAAGCTTGCCAAAGTAGGCTAAGGGAATTTTGACAGTAAAGTTTCGTTCTGCGACATATTACCCATCTGTGCTGTTTCATTTCACAACAATGAAATTCTCGCAGTCTGCGTTCCCCGGCTGATTTCGTTATTGAAAAGTTCAACTGTATTTGCTCTTGTCTTGTCTGAAGCCCCTTGTATGGCAAGTGTCTAATCGTGCAAGAAACGTGTGCTTTGGATAGAGACAGCAGCTGTCAGTAGCCAGATGGCACCGCATTACCAAGCAGCTGCTAACCAAGGCCATGCAGCTTTTTAAGCAATGTTTTCCATTTTTTTGTGCACTACTGTGTGACTGCTAATTGCGCTTAGCAGATGAATTATAATTGCTCCGTTCCCTTCTTGTGCTTTCTTCTCTACACAGTACCCTGTAGAGTACCCAGACAAGTTCCTCAAGTTTGGTATGACCCCATCAAGGGGTGTACTCTTCTACGGACCACCTGGCTGTGGTAAGACGCTATTGGCCAAGGCTATTGCCAACGAATGCCAGGCCAACTTCATCTCAATCAAGGGCCCCGAGCTGCTGACCATGTGGTTTGGAGAGTCTGAGGCCAACGTGCGAGACGTCTTTGACAAGGTGTGTGCACACTGATGGATGTCACTTGTGTTCTCATAAAAGAAAGCATTGGTCATAAATAGGACTCAAGATTAAGCTGAGATTTCGGATTAGAACATTCACTGCAATCACCTGACCAACTCTCTGTACATTAGTATTGCATCATGGGTTTGAATTGTAACATGCAAAGCTTCCATGCTTCATTTCGGCATAATAATATGTATGCCATTATTTGAAAATGTATTGTAAGCAATTCGTGGCAGTTATAATTGTCTCCTAAAGTGGCACGGATAATGTGAAAAAGAATGCCAGCATGAATCCGTTTATCCACGTAACTTTTAACATGGTGCACACCATGCGCATTCACTGTTCTAGTCTATCCAGAATATCTAACTGATAAATATTCCTATGTCAACCTTCGGCACGTAGTGACTTGTATTGCTAACCCAGTGCGAACCGTTTGCAGGCACGAGCAGCAGCCCCGTGTGTGCTCTTCTTCGATGAGCTTGATTCCATCGCAAAAGCCAGAGGTGGCAACGTCGGCGATGCTGGTGAGTTCAGGTGCATTTGGTTATTACGCCAGTAGTGTGGAAATCCGAAAGATAAATCCAAGCAGTGGAGAAATGTAAGGGTATGGAGGGGTGGCAGGTTTGACAAGCTCCAGGCATCCAAATGTTGCTGCCCTGCTTGGCAACCATGGGTTCAGTCAATCTCTAAGAACCACTGTAAGGCAGTTGGTTCACTGTCATACTGTCAATTATTATACTTGTGACTAGCACTTCAGGCTAGCTAGCTATAAGGATCAAGTTATTCCTAGAACAGAATATACTGTATTTACTCTAATCTAGGCTGGCCCCAATTCAAAGCTGACCCCCGAATGTCCGAAGCCAGAAACAAATAAAAAAAAAACTTCCCTGGTATGTAGGCGAAATAAAAAATGTGAGGACAAGGTTCACAACATAACAGTGTTTATTTAATATGAACATGCTCTACGTCACCGCCTCGCCTCGTCCCTATAGCCCAGATCACGCATGCTCTTGTTGATGTGCGCAAGCTCTTGCCCACACGCCCACGCAAGTGAAGACAGTGCGGCATCGCACGGGTCGAAATATGGCACGATCTTGGTGAACAGCTCCTCTCTGTTATTGCGCGCTTATCTTCCTTATCGCTGTCGTCTCCTCATTGCGGCACGTGCAAAAGCATCTCCCGTTGCCCCTTCCGACGGATGTTTTTCTCATCGATGCTGAAGTCCCGCCTGGCTTGAACCTTTCACAATGTCTCTGCAGCTAGCACAAGTTTTCGTTTGAAAGCAGCACTATAGTGGCATCGCCTGTTTGGTGCCATTACGAAAACGCCACACCGCACACCATGCACGCAGACACAACACAGAATAGCAACATCATTCATATACTTCAGTTGACTACTGGCGCGGCTAATAGCGGCTGCGCTAGGTGATGCTAGCTATGCACCATATTTATCATTTTCAATTACAACTTGGCGCGTTTGAAATCCTCCAATCCACGCGGGCTCTAGAGTTTGGCATATGATTATATGAAGAAAAAGAAAACTATCGACCTAGATTCAAATAAATATGGTACTAGGTAAGTGCAGAAATATACTGGGGTGTGTGTCATGGCATATAATTACCCAAGTTTAGCTAAAGGTTGAAGTAAGTGGCAGTGAATAAGGTTCCGAAGATAGCCTAGCAAAGTCATTGAGAATTCCATGTGACTTGTGGCTCTGGCAGGGCTTGTGCTTACTGTGCACAGCCTGCTAGAGGACTCGCTCAAGCCAAACTGTCCCATGTGAGTCTGCTGTGGTTTATGCATCTACGTTGAGCTCTCTGCCTAGTGGTGTTCCTGTTTAGCTGTGTGCCATATGGAAGATGGCCTTTTGGTGTCTGGGTATAGATGTCACATTAAAACGTGCTAGGACAAAGGTGGGTGTCCTTACTGTTGTACCTTTTTCACAAACCAGGCGGTGCTGCTGACCGGGTGATAAACCAGATTTTGACAGAGATGGACGGCATGAGCAGCAAGAAGAACGTTTTCATCATTGGCGCCACCAACCGGCCTGACATCATTGACCCAGCCATTCTGCGACCCGGCCGCCTGGACCAACTCATCTACATCCCCCTCCCAGACGAAAAGTCACGTGTTGCCATCCTCAAGGCCAACCTGCGCAAGTCCCCACTCGCACCCGTGAGTCTTGACTCTTATTGCTTCCGTACCTTCGTCCTGTTTCAGCATATTCGTGGCTCTCATGTGAATGTCAACATTGCTTTCAGGATGTGGACTTGAACTACATAGCCAGTGTCAGTCCAGGGTTCAGTGGTGCCGACCTCACAGAGATCTGCCAGCGAGCTTGCAAGTTGGCCATTCGGGAGTCCATCGAGCAGGAAATCCGCAGAGAAAAAGAGCGTTCCCAGAACCCTGATGCAAACATGGTAAGGAGTGGCTTGACTCTCCCTCTCATTTATCTACCATTCCCACAAATGTATGCAACTTTATCATAACACTTTCACAGCCACCACGTAAATCCAAAGCTAGTCCTAATCATGGGTTGCTCGAAGCTACAAAACGAGGCCAAAGGGCATCTGCGAGCAACGTCTGGAGCGAGAGGTCACCATACTGCGAATATGGCGGCCATGCACAACTCTATTGGCATTTTGTGCACTCGTTTTCATTTGCAGTGTGGTTTGTTGCCTTTCCAAGTGTCGCGCAGGTACTGTGAATAGATCTGCATCAGTTCAGCACCAAACCGTAACTGGCACCCAATAAAGCAGAGCTGGTTAGGCCTAGGCATTGCGGCTGTGACGAAAGTGGTAACGGGCTAATGATAGCAATGTGGTAACGGGCTGCGAGCCCTCGTGGAATGTTTGCCATTAGTATTTTCGTGCATGTAGCTCATCAGTGATGGGTCCCGAGTACATGCACACAGGTTAAACTGACGGCTGCTGGAGCAGCGTGAAGTTCGTCACCACGTATCCGACGTGATTGGCGGCTAATCAGCCTGACCTTCACACATGCTTTTGCACTTTATGAAATGTGTGCTGCTTTTGTTGCCATTCTTTCCACCCGAGTCACATTATCATTTCGATCGTTCTTGTCGAACCTGACAAACCTTGTAGGCAGCCCCAGCCGACACAGTGCTGTTTTGTGAATTGCAGCATTCGGGCGCAGTGTGTGCAGTCTCCACATTGAGCCAACATTTGGGAGCCTTGTAGTAAGGAAAAGCCTTGCAGTGATGAAAGTCCGCTACTCATTAACTGGGGTGACCCTTCTGCAGCACGCTCTGCGCTCCATTTGCACTGAAAACTGAAAAGGTTAAACGCTCGCTTGGGCCGCATTGAGCACGTGGGGCTTCACGGCACACACAACATGGGGCACAAACATAATTCTTGGGGACCATGTTTTGTAGCATTCTTTTCTCAAGGATGATAACAGTGGAAGATGATTGTTACATATTTACCTTTCACAGCCTCAGTGCTCTTCGGCAGCTCTGCCTCTGGAAATGCTTTCAGGTTGCACGTCGCCAATGTTCATTGCCTGCCTCATAGGCAAAATGTGGGCTTGACCTCATCCACACAGTCGCCGTCTGTCCAAACTCATCAACATGGGTTCTATTTATCGTGGGTAGGGACTAAGACTGATTCAAGTTACGATAGCACAGTGACTGGACCATGCCCCATCTGTCGGATGTGCTTCAGGCTTACGTATAAGGCCGGGGTGTACTAATACTGCTGGGGGCTTCCCAATTTGAGAGCTCTTTATTGTTAGCGCCAGTGACCGCATGGAGCGTTGTTAATTGACATGATGTGCATTCCCTACGTTTGTCTCTCGTGCAGATTGGCATGAACGAACTGATAACTCTCAAACCACCTGCCATAATAAGGGAAAGATCCTCTTGTTTTCTGGAACGGGAAATCAATACAGTCGAACCCCGCTACAACGAACGTCGCTTCAACGAAATTTTCGCTTCAACGAAATATTTCCAATTCCCCGTCAGCTCGCTATACAAAGTAATGGAACAAATTTCTCATCACAACGAACCATTTTTGGGGCGCGTTTCCGCTTCAACGAAATTTTTGCTATGCGAAGCTCGATTTAAAAATATATCTTACAATAAAACAAGCATATCGCCGCCCATCTATGTACTTCCATAGGCCCACGCTGCTTTGTTTCGCTAAACATTCGCTGGACCAAACTAATCCACTCACTGAAACGCACATGATCACCGCCATAGCTTGGTGTTGATGACTATCGGGCTGGCTGCCTTGCGACAAGGCGCGGGGGCAAGCTCCCGTTTTCTTCCAATCCAATTCAGAGCCGCAACCAATCCGTTGCCAAAGGACGCAGCAGCCTGGCAACAGCAGCGCGTTTGCCCTAGTTTTTTTCACTCGTGCTTGTGCTGCTAGTGCACTGTAATGAATGCGAGCATGGCGACTTCATCTAGAAAGCGGAAGTTCCTCTCGCTTGAAGAGAAGGCACGGATTATCAGCGCGGCATCCAGTGGCAGGAAAAAGGGAGATGTTGCAGCGGACTTCGGCATCTCACAGAGCACGCTGTCAACGATCTTGAAGTCGAAAGACGCGATAGCGCAAGCTCTTTCTTCGGGGACATCCGCGAAGCGGAAAAAGCTGACGCAAGCGGCTCATGAGGACCTTGAGAAGGCTCTGTACACGTGGTTCCTCGACGTGCGCGCAAAGAAGATGCCGGTCAGCGGAAACATGTTGCAGCAAAAGGCACTTGGCTATGCCTGTATGCTGGGCATCAATGATTTCAAAGCCAGCTCAGGGTGGCTGACCCGTTTTAAGGCCAGGCATGAAATCGTCGCTAAAGTGCTGTGTGGGGAGTCGGCCTCATCAGACGCCGACGCTGCATCTGCTTGGGCATCAGCTACTGTGCCGGAATTAATGGAGAAATATGCCACATCAGACATATACAATGCCGATGAAACGGGACTTTTCTTCGAGCTCCTCCCCTCCAAGACGCTTCACATGAAGGGCCAGCCATGCAGCGGAGGGAAGCATAGCAAAAAGCGTGTGACTGTGCTCCTGTGCTGCAACATGGACGGGTCTGACAAGCGCTGCCCACTGGTGATAGGCAAAAGTGCGAAGCCGCGGTGCTTCAAAGGTGGCAAGAGCCTGCCCGTCAAATATGTTGCCTATAAGAAGTCTTGGATGACACGGGCCGTTTTCAAAGAGTGGCTAACCGCTTTCGACCGTGACATGACGGCAAAGAAACGTAAGGTTTGTTTGCTCATCGACAATTGCTCAGCGCATAACGTTGAAGACGTTCAGCTTCAAAGCGTGGAAGTAAGATTCTTCCCGCCGAATTGCACGGCTTTAATCCAGCCGCTGGATCAAGGTATCATCAATAGCGTTAAAAGCGCTTATCGACAGCGACTGATTCAGCGGCTGGTGTTAAACATCGACACCGGTCGGGCAATCGAAGTGGATTTGTACATGGCTGTACAGATGGTCTCAGCAGCGTGGACGGCAACCAGTCGCAGTATCATCTACAACTGTTTTGTGCACGCCGGCTTTCACTCCGATGCTCAACTGGCAGCGAACTCCACGTCGGACGAGGAAGGCTGCAGTACAATTGCTCCACCCTCCACAGAGGCAAATGCGGCATGGGCAGCCCTTCAGGACTCCGGAGATGTGCCGGCCGATGTTCACATCGGCGACTACATCGCTGTTGACAGTGAAGTGCTAGCTCACGAGGAGCTGAGTGACGAAGCTATAATTGAGGGCGTTCGCCACAACGACGCATCATCGGATGATGACAGCGACGCGGAGGACTTAGCGCCACCACCTGCAATAAAAGTGATGGATGCTTTTGATGTGATCCGCAGATTTTTCGGTGCTCACGATGACGACGTCGCGATGCAACTGTTCACCGAGTGCGAAAGCCGCGCCACTGCACTCGTGGCAAAAAAAAGAAGCAGAAGAAGCTGACCGACTTCTTTGGAAATAAATGATGTTTTGGGACTATGTGGTCCAACCTGACAGTGTTTTTGGCCTGTTTTCGCCTCAACGAAATTTCGCTTTAACGAAATTTTTCGCGCGCCCCGTCAGTTTCGTTGTAGCGAGGTTCAACTGTACTTTCTAACCAATAGACTATTGCTATTAAGCGGGCCCACTAATAAACTGAAAGCACCATTGATATTTAGGACAACTTCGCTATTTCTTCAGCTTCGGAGGGGAAAAAAAGCACTTAATTCTATTCGACAGACATTTTATCAATAAAATATTTTCCACACCTTCATATGTCAACTGTTATCAGTGCTGGCACATTATTTTGGTGTTACTTTTAATAAGATAAGAGCGTACTACACATTTTGATTCCTAGATACCTAAGTTACTGATACCTACTAAAATTCTTGTTAAGTAATGTGATTAGCCTCCTCAGCATGTACAGCGCTGCTGTACAAGTTTTGGTAGTTAAAAGTTTATGTTGAATTTCCTTGTATTTGGTTCGATATGCAGCTTTTCTTTCTTGATTTGATGTGATGTACAATTCAAAATCTGCTATTCAGTATTGACACGCCCCTAGTATATGGTATACATTTGTTCACCGAGGTGCATCAGAAATGTCTGAGCTTCCCAATAAAAGAGGAAAGTTTGTGCAGGTTCTTGTCAAAAACAATCTTTAATAGCCTTTCCTGGGTTTGCCGAAAAACCAGGGGGAAAAAATTGGTTTGATCTACCTTCATTCCCTTCACTTAATGTTGGGCTATACTGCCTATGACATCCTTTTTGCCATGACAGTGTTGTGATGGTACAGAATGCACATGTCGGAACTGTCTTGAGAGAACAGCTAGACGCCGTGAGGCTTCAGGAGAGCTGCGGTGCCTCTCTGCTTGTTTCAGTGGCAGTGGATCTGTGGCTGTTATCAGGTCCCTGTAAGTCGGTGGCGCCCCTCACCGCCTAAGTCAGTGGGAAAGAAACCGCCCAACCACATTAAGGAGTTTTAGCAGGATCATTGGTCTAGCCGTTTTTGTGGAATGTTGGGACTGAGCCACAAGCGGGAGTTCTGGTGATGAACCTTACAACACTGTACTCAAAGAAACCTTTCAAGCCTGTTGCATGTTGTGGCATAAAGTCTTTCATGGTGGCACAAACTTCTGATGCTGTGCTTTCTTTCTAAAATAGTGTGGCACAACTGAACATTTTAATGCTATCCGTTGTTGTTTTTTGTTGTTGTTGTTGCTTTCACATTGTGTCAACGAGTGCAAACACTTGTGCTGCTGTTAGTGTTTCTGTCCCAATATTCTGCTAAAATGGTAGCGCTAAAGTGTTGAGGTACCGGCTAACACCCTGTAATGTTGGTTTGGGCTCCCTTGTGTAGAACAGTTGCCGAGATTCTATGCACCCTTCCTTGCAGGATGTTGAGGAACACGACCCTGTGCCTGAGATCCGCAAGGACCACTTTGAGGAGGCCATGAAGTTTGCCAGGCGTTCGGTGAGCGA
The DNA here is from genome assembly GCF_050947875.1 of Dermacentor variabilis. Classification (NCBI taxonomy): domain Eukaryota; kingdom Metazoa; phylum Arthropoda; class Arachnida; order Ixodida; family Ixodidae; genus Dermacentor; species Dermacentor variabilis. The sequence continues at coordinate 49,072,966 of NC_134577.1, forward strand.
GAACGACATCCGCAAGTACGAGATGTTTGCCCAGACACTGCAGCAGAGCCGAGGATTCGGCACAAATTTCAGGTGAGCCTCCATCCAGCTTGGATTGCAGGTGCATCGCATGTTGCTGTGTGTCACTGGTCATTGGCTTAGCAGAGCTAGATTCAGTCAAGTCGGCTTGGAATTCTTTCTTCCCCCACATATCAGTGATTTTCATGCCCCATCACTGTGGTACAAGGGGCTGTGCTGTTTGCACACAGCTTCATTTATTTGTACTACCGAATTTTTAACACATTTTCTATAACCTGAGTATTCTGAATTTCAAGCACTATCTTCAAATGTGTGGCCTTTTGAGATAACATGGCTTGGTACGTGCATCATCCTGTAGGAAACTGGGAATTCTTGAAGCATTGCAGGACAAGTGGCACATTCCTGAAGTGGTATGACAAATGCCATACAGGAAAGGGCAAAGCTAGAAACAACAAAATTTGTTCCTCGTTGGACCTATCTTCACATTAGTAATGGAACAATAAAAGTCTGCTAGTGATATGCACTAGCAACCCTTCGTGCCAGAATATCTTCACCCCACATGTACAGCAGTAAATGTGCTTGTTTGCCCGGCACTGTTATATCTTGAGAATCCTTGCTGCACCACTAGTGTCATACTACTAGCACCCACGCAAAAAAGCACACGTCATTGTTCAGTGTAATGAATAGCTGCATGAAGTCAATGGTGGTGTTCTTATTCTGCAGATTCCCACCATCCCAGCCGGCTGGGACAGGCGGCACCAGTGGGAACAATCCAAATCCGGCGTCGAACTTCCAGGAAGACGACGACGACCTCTACAGCTAATGGGGATTTGGGAGGCGAGAGAGAAGCCACACGGTGTACATATAAGCAGCGGGCCCTTGTATTTAACCTGCGCCCTTGGGATAAAAAAAAGTGGGGGGACCGCCACATGCAGCCACGCGCAGTCTCAATAAAACAGGAGTATTTTCACTCGTTGCCCAAGTGCCCGGCTCCAACCTTGCTTGGTTGTGGTACTGTCTGTCTTTTGGTTACGCTACAATTTTAATGGCCTGTTGGTTGTAGAGTTTCCTACTAAATTTACTAGTTGAAACTCTGGCGCTGTTATTGTTCTGCTGCGGTGGGAATGGGGTACTCTGAACTTCATGCTTATGGCTTTCTTTACTATGCTTTGTCTGCCTTTATTGGCCTAAATTTTGAATTAATCCTGTTTTTGCATATGCGCAAGGCAGCAAGACTGCAAACGCACATAATCACTCTAAATTTGCATAGCTCAATAGGCACTTCGTAAACATGGCTGCCATTAAGCCCTAGGCATGCATGAATTTAACTTGTATGTCCACAAAGCTTAGGAATGAGGGTCAATGGTGAATATCTCAACAACCTTCTATTTGCAGTTCAGAAACACTGAAGATGAATTGCAACAAATGGTTGAGTACCTTGACCAAAAAAGTGTAAGAGCAGAGTTGAAAATTAAAATGCTGAAGGCAAAGGTGATGTTCAATAGTCTGGCAAGGAAACAATTCGTTATCACCAGTCAGCCTCTAGTGTCGGTGCAGGCATACATTTATCTAGGTCAATTATTTGTGCAGACTTGTGAGGAGGAAATTTCAAGGATAAAAATAAATTTGAGGGCATACGGCAGGCATTGCCGAATCATGACTGGGAACTTACTGCCGTCATTGAGAAGTGTTTAGTCATTGCATTTTACCAGAGGTTAACAAAGAAGGACCGCTCAAAGAATGATGGGTCCGAAAATTCTAGGCGTGACGTTAAGATTTTAAAAGAGAGCTGTGTGGATCAAAGCAAATGGGGCTATCCGGTATCCTAGTTGACATGAGAAAAAAAGTGTAGCTGGGCAGGCCATGTAATTTGTAGGTCAGATAACCGGTGGACCATTGGAGTTGCAGAATAGACGCCAAAGGAAGGGAAGTGCAGTTCAGGATGGCAGAAAATTGGGTGAGGTGATGAAATTAGGAAATTTGCAGGCACAAGTTGGAATCTGCTAGCGCAAGACTGGGTAATGGGAGATCGCTGGAAGAGGCTTTCGTCCTGCAGTGGACGTAAAAATAGGCTGATGACGTCTATAAGAAGTGTCAATGGTGCATCTTTGAAGCCGAGCACTCTAGATTGTAGCTGTCTCCAACTTTCTGGCTTATCAATAAGTGCCAATTTTCCTGCTCCGGAATCTCTTCCAGCACATGCAGCTTGCAAAAACATAGCAAGATTGGTTTTTATTAAGAGGCTTCTCATGGTGTCCATTGCACAAGATCGGCACATTGGCTTACTAGAGTTCCCTTTGCCACCGAGAAACTCGTTACCCTTCATTCTGAGCTTATTTTAGATGTAGAAACATGGGAAGGTAGGCTACATTTTTATGTTCCGTTGAGTTTCTATGTCCTGAGCTGTGCCTAAATAAGTGGTGCAGTATATATGATAACATGTACGGTGTATCTGAATCATTGCACACATGAAATTTTCAGCAACATTGTTTTATCTGCCACACCCCATTTTCTTCTGGAAGTTGGGAATATCTTGGTAGGCCTTTCTGAATTCTTGGTTTAACAAGTGTACTAAACTTTATAAAAGCAAAGCACTTCATAAGTGCTGCTTGATGAAAAAGCCCTGTTATGCTTGAGGCTTCAATTTATATATTGTAATTTATCAGCAGCCTACCAGATGAAAGCAATTTCTTGTGGACAATATTGCATTCCGTTTGTACTGAACATACTCTATATGGAATTCTCTTGAAACTCCTAACTTCCTGTTGCAGGCCAAAACTAGTTAGAGCAATGTGCCAACACCATGCAAAGAGAATCCATCCATTTCAGACAGTGTTGCACCATTAATATACAGAGTTTTTGGACATAGCACCGTTATCCACCACAGCGACTTGGTGATGTAGGGATGACCTGCATGTGTGTATTTGGCCTTCCACTTCACGGTTTCAGTGGACCTCATTCTTATTACGAAATTACGAAATCCAATATACAGGAGGAGGTACCGGAGTCGGAGACATTGCATCAGCTCTTCCTGCTCGAGGCATGCGCGATTGTTGCATGTCTACAAGGAATGTGGTCGGGGGTGAGTATTTAAAGCCGAGCACTCAAGATTGTAGCCTGCAGATTTTAGTCTTATAGGTGCCGATTTTGACTTTCGCCAATGTCCTAACAGACCAGCTTTCGAATATAGTATAAACTGAACATCTACCGATTGATGCCAGAAGCAGTGGGCACCACTAGCAAACATAAAATCATTTGATCTTCCAAGAGAATTCTGGGTGGAACTGTTGAGTAGGGGTGTGTGAACATTTGAGACAATCGAATATCGAATTAATAGTCACTGTTGGAAAATCTGGAGATTTCTGATACTCCACGTCAACTATGCACTATCAGGCTTGCAGTTGAAGCAAAAGTTGCAATAGCTTTGCTACCATCCACAGTAGACAACGCACTGGAGTAAGCTGCATTGCTTGAGGGCCAGTCTTTTCTGGCTAAAACAGCCTGCATGCTGTAATTTCTTAATATTTTTTTTAGATGTAGCATGCGGCAGTGGAGAGTGTGTGGTGCTCTATGTAGATGCATTACATTTGTCTTTGGTTGCATTAAATATGCAAATGTACGGTCTTCCGGGACCATCCGAACTAGTGAAATAAACGCACATTTCTGGTTTGGTTACCAAGTTTTACACAGAAGTTAATATGCACTTTATATCGTAGTGCATATGCTTGGAAGAGCCTCAACTTTGCAAACAAACTGCTTAGTTGCACTACTGCCTTTGTGTTCCAAATGAACTGCGTAGTGACAAACTAATGTGAATACCAGGATGGTAGGCGTAATTGTGAGAAAGCTGTACATTGTTTGCAAACTACTTAACGAACACTATCCTCGCCAAATGACACTTTGCAGCCAAGCTGACTGCATGCATGCCATTGTCGTGATGTCTCAACATTAGAAATGCAGAACCGGCAGCAGTTCCTAAATGTCCGAACCAGCGAAATGTGTGGGCACGGTGCACCGTAACCAACGCTCATCGCGCTGTAACAAGAATAAAATTGGTTCCCCTCCTTTTTACTTTGCAGATATATTTTTCTAACATTCTGCCAGTTTCAATTTAAAGCAGCAGTGCCATGTGTTCTGCATCGCTTACCATGTGTCACTGGCGAAACTCCTTTTGGTAAAGGATCGTCGAGCACAATGGAAAGCAGGTTTCATAGAAGGACATGTATCAAGGGTCTCCTATCAGGCTTGTTGCAGTTTAAGGTTCCTGTCACGTCTCGCTTGGGGCCTTTTCGATAATAGGCATGTGTCCGGTGGAGGGATTTGAGCCATAATCCCCTAGCACAGTGGCCCAGTGCTCAACCCCCTGCCCCATAGATGCATGCATGGTACGAGACTGCTGCATTTCTTCTCTCGTGCAAGCTAGCACTTTGGGACTATTGGGACACGCACCTCATAGCAGCGATTGGCGCACTTCAGTTGATAATATCGGTTGATTTTATTGGCAGGATAAGGTAGATATAATTGGAGCGGGAAAAAGAAAGCACAAAATATGTACTTACTGTCGATTTTCACATTTCTTTTATTCGAGCTCGGCATTTCGTGTTTTCGGCCCCCCCAAACATGTAAAGCCTGGAATAATTGCCTATTATGTTTTCAAAAGCGCGTTCTGATATTAAAGCTTGCATGTTGACCAACGGGTCTCCGCCGGCTAGTCCCTCAGGACCTGAATAAAAGTTCATTGTCTGTCTGTCTGTTGTGTACCCTGTCAAAAAACACCCTTCCAGGTTCGCTTCCCCAACTAACTCGGCATCCATCCACGGGTTGCTTTGTTGCCCCGTGAAGCCAACTTTTGACGCGACCTTGGTCGTAGAAATCCAGCTTTCGACCCGTCCACCGGTGATAAGCCTGGACTCGTGTATGCGTGATTCACAGCTTTCAGTTGCCATGCGCAGTATACAAACTTCACTACTGAACGCTATAACACTGTCCAGAGAACTCCTGAAGGGAGTTGTGTACAAGTAGGCCAAGCAGCAAGTATACCTGGTCCTCCATGAATCTAAAAAACTCGCCGACGATTACGATACTCCCTAATGCAAAATTTCAGGGCAGCTCTGTACGTGTTTTCATTTCGCAATGTATTGGTTGGCATCGACAGCCTGTCTCTTGCGGCACGTTGCAAACGGAGCGAAGTGTGCGCGACTGCCTCTGCAATCGGGAGATCGCGAGAGGCAGCGCGTGGGCAAGATTCACAGCAGCCGCCGCCGACGAACCTCCCAGACGGCGCGAACTACTCTGGCGCCGTCTCGTAGCCACCGTGGCCGCACTACGCTTTTATTCTCGCGCTTTTGCCATACCCTCCTCCGCTTTCCTGCTCGCGCCTCCTCTCTCTCGCCGCTTTTTCGTCTCCCGCTGTGCGCAGCGTTCGCTCTCATCTTTCGCTGTGCTAGTTCGCTCGGTTACGCCGGGAACGCCGATGCTCGCCGCAGGAGGGGGGCGCTAAGAGATGCGCTCTAATACGCTCTAAAAGGAATGTCTCTAGCTCGCTGCTTGCACTTGGCACATTTTGCTTTCTTCGCTTACGCAACAACAGCGCTGGGGTCAGTCGTCGATCTGCTGTCCACTGCGACCGCATCAGAAGAGTGGCATATGTTCTTCAGCAGCATGTCTGTCATGTATCCAATCTACAAAGATGGGCGCCTTGATTCGGGGTGCCATGTAGAATAGTTATCGCACCACGAGCGGCAGAACCACGGTAGAAGCCCACGCTAACCAGCAGCGAGGATTTTCATGACGTTCACGAAGAATGCACGACCTGAAGTCTGCAGGATATTGGGAACAACAAGGCCTATTCTCGCTAAGGAATTCATTTATAAAAGCATGAACTACAAGATGCTCACACTTTCACGCTATATACAGACGGGGGGGAAAAAAAGAAAGCACCGTTTCGCCTCCACCGGCAGCCAGTTTCAGCAAGTATGGAACGCACAGCGGCACCACGTCGATGAGTTCAAAGTTCTTCCATCACAAGTAATGCCAAAACAACAAACAACGCCACGGCTCGAAACGGGAAAGAAGTTCCATCGGCTCGTACGCCGGAGAAGGCGAGTCACGCGACGCTTTTGTCACGCCACCGACGCCTGGAGGGCGCCGGTCAACCGTCGTTCGACTGTCCACCGTCGCCACCACCGCAGCAGAACAGGGCCGCGTATGCCCGCCGGTAGTCCCGGCTCATGGCCACGTAAACGAGCGGGTTGATGCAGGGCGCCGCGTAGAACAGGCCGTGCACAACGAGCGGCGGCGTCTGGTTGAGTCCGACGCTGATCAGCAGCGGCAGGTAGCAGATGCAGAAGGAGCACAAGATGGCGCCCAGCACCCCGAGCAGCTGACGCTCGCGACCGCGTCCCGCGCAGATCGAGTTCGAGCGCGTCGGCTGCATCGGCTCCCGGCTCAAGTCTGGGGCGCTGGTCGAAGGCTGCAACGCTATGGACCTGCAAGCGTGCGCGCCGGAAAAAGAATTCCGCTGTCACCTAATATAGAATACGTAATTTTCGAACTCGAAAAACTTCGAAGCGCAATAGGGCGTAATGCCGCACAAAACGCCCCTGACGCACCTTCGTTTTCGGCATTAGCTTTGTTATAGGGCGGAACTCTGGCGAAAACCTCGGTGTTGCACCATTAGCTGATCCAAGAGTGCACGAAAGGCACATTCTTGCATGTGCCTTAGGAATAAGTAGGAGTGTTTTATTTTGCTAATGCAATAACACTGATGATTGTTACATTATTTCTGCGAGCACCTCTATGGATACAATCCTGAATTAACAATTACGTATTAACCAGCACGCGAAAGCGTGTACAATAGATTGCGGGAATGTGGACAGATTGGCAGTGTAGTGGCACCAAACGCACATGTTCGGCGCCCTCGAAAGCATGGCTATAAATACCGATTCGGTAGCTACTGCCACTTGTAGTCTACATGGCGTGCGTCGTAAAATGCGGTACGTTGTTACCGCATGATAAACTTGGTGACTGCATAAACTGCCTTGTTCTTTAACCGAACCAGCGCAAGAGACGTGACTCGGCGAGTGGCAAGCGCTGACGCGTTTAAAGGGGGACTAAAGGCAAATACTAAGTCGACGTGGAATGTTTGAATACCATTCCAGAAACCTCGCAGCGCTTGCTTCGTGCCAAGGAAATATATTTTACGAGAAAATTGCATCCGAAGTGTCCGTATACCTTTATCGCAATTCAAATCTCCCGCCACCCAACCGGTGGAGTGGTGACGTTGCATACGCCATCACCACCTTTTGATCCCTCACGGGTTGCAGAATCAAGCGTCTTTCCTTTCTCTAGATCACTATCGTCATCATCAGGCGGCGGTACCGAGCCAGGACAGAGTGGCGAATTCGCCGCTGCAGCTGCTCTTCGGTCAAGCGGCGTAGACCGTTCGGGCATCCCGCGACATCACGTGGAAGTTGAATTCTCTGCTACTTGCAGTTTGTGGGGAGTTCGCGAGCCAGCAAAACCAGCGCAGCACTGCGCGATAACTATTGAAAGGCGAAAGCGCGGGCGGCGCGGAGTCGAGCGAAAACGAAACCTTTCGACCGCCCGCGTCGTTGTCGGGGTTATTTCAATGAGTTCTTTTTTCTAGAAGTGCAATATGTACTGTAGAAATAGCATTTTATTTCGTCCTATATTACAGTACAAGGATGTTTTGTGCAACGAGTGGTTGAGTACTAGTCAGATAATTTAACTGAGGAGTGTTTTCGTCATCGGGCAAGCACACCCTTAAGCGAAATTACACCCTTTTGCCACACAACGATAATCATCTGTCGTGCCCGGTACTTCCCAGTAATGAACGGCAAGCGCGTTATCAGCATGACGACAGGAAAGTAGAGGGGGCGGCGTTTTCAAGAAAGGACACGCAAGCAAGGCAGATGACGATTATCGTTGTGTGGCATCATATATACACCCCAAAGGGTGTACCTTTGTCTAAGAGTGTACTTGAATGCTCCGGGGGAGTCTCTAATCATGTCTTGCATTTACCTCTATTTCTCGATAATTAATGCTCTGTTCGCGATAATATTGACACGTGCACTTGTCTTTATCGGGCGACACGTTTCACCGCCTAACAAATGTTATCGCACAGCGCAGGACGCGCTTGCATGTGTCGGAAGTTTCTGGAATGTTAGCGATGGTTCCATCCGCTGTCTGTTGTCGCCGAACCTCGTGTAATCTGATTGCATGCATGCGGGGCGCGAATGGCGTAGAACTTTGTGGAAGGCATGCGGGTGCCAGCGATTGCTCTGGAATATTCGACGACTGATCTATAAAAGCCGACGCGCTTGACCCGCTGATCAGATTTCGACGACCGCCGATCGTGTTCGCCGCTCTTTGAGTGTAGCCTGTTTTTGAGGGCTCGCCCAATAAAACGCTCGTTTCATTAATCACAGTTTTGCTGCCTTCTTAAACGTCACTACCACGTGACAATATTGACGCCTTAGAGATTATCGTGGACTGACCTGTCACTTTAACTTGACTTATTATTTGCCTTCAGTGTCCATTTCAAGTCCACTGCGCATGCTTACAGTTCTTTTTTTTTTTTTTTTTGCAGTTGTTGCGTTTCGCCTGCGACACGTGGTTTTGCCGGCGCGACTGCGGCGGGGCGGCAGACATTTTGGCCCGATCGTCGTCGCCGCAACGCTCCCCGCCAGGTGTTTCCAGGCGCGACTGCGGCGATGCGACCGCATAGGGATCATCCTCTCATTACAGTCATTGTGCTCGACCGGCAGCGCTACAACAGGGTGCTACGAGATCGTGCTCGACATGGTGCTACGGCAGCGCTACGACAGGGTGCTACGAGATCGTGCTCGACATGGTGCTACGGCATCGCTACGACAGTGTGCGTCACCATTAGCCCATTGTACATTCACGTGCTCGTCTTTTGAGGGGTTCCTTCTTGCCCTCAACTGCGAGAGTATAAAAACAGCTGCCCCCGGACGCCAAAAGGAGGGCTCCGATTTCTTCTGTTGAGTAAAGTGCTCTCCCGTCTCTCTACTTCGGTCAACCTGACCGCCAACTCTTTGCGATGTTAAAATAAACAAGTTGTTTTGTTGTTACCAGTCGACTCATGCTTTGCCGGGACCTTCGGATGCTTCCAGTTGTACCCCACGCCGCCAGGCCAACGCTACCCTTGGGGCTTGCGACCCAGGTACAACCACGGGCGTCAGCGCCGAGTTCCCAACAGATCGTACCAGCGGTGCGATCCAAACACAGTGGAGAGTCACTTGTCAAGTCACTGTAAGATTTATTAACGCTCGGGCAGATTTAACAGAACAGGAGCACCTTGATAAAAACTGAAAATGGTGAAAGAAAGAAAGAAAGGAAGGAAGGAAGGAAAGAAGGAAGGAAGAAAGCAATAAATAGCTCAAAAACGGAAGATAGTCAGAATGTAACGCTAACAATGAAAGAGAGAGAAAGCAAATCATTTTGTTGTTCTGGTTGTCGTCGTTGTTTTTGAGCAGCTAAGCAGAACATCGCAAGGTGTTGGCCCCACAGGTGCTGCTCGCAGTAACTTCTCAATTCACGTTTACGTACTTAAAATACATCATTGAAATGAATGTTGGCTATTTCTTTTTAAAGGTAAGTCGACAGTTCTGACTAGGCCCTTAATCCTCTACAAGCCCTCATTGTAGGGACCAATGCGAAAGACGGGACTAGCAAGCAAGTGGCAATCACATATTTAAGGTGCTTACAATTCCCAAGAGCTGGAAGTCAACTGTCTGCCACTCGCTTATCGCGTCTTTCGCGCTGTTTCTTGCAGCGACGTTGCCTTATAACTATAGCTCGGATTCACACCTTAGCGCTCCCCACAAGGCAGTATATACAAGGTCGTGCCTCCGCAGTAAACTTAACGGAGAGATATCTTAGAACGACTGAAAGCTGAGCTAGTTGGTAAGGATTCATTACGCATAACAAAGATGACGCGTGCAGACAGGGCACGAAAGCTGAGCTAGTTGGTAAGGATTCATTCTTAATGGACAATGCATAAAAGTGGACAATGCATAAAGTGGACAATGCATAAAAAAGGTGAGGCGTGCAGACAGGACACAAGAGAAGAGAAGTGGACAACTTGTGTTGTCCACTTCTCTTGTGTGTTGTCTGCACGCCTCACCTTTTTTATGCATTGTCCACTTTATGCATTGTCCACTTTTATGCATTGTCCATTAAGAATGAATCCTTACCAACTAGCTCAGCTTTCTGTTGTTCTAAGATATCACTCCGGATCCATTATGCATAAAGAAGGTGAGGCGTGCAGACAGGACACAAGAGAAGCGGACAACTCGTGTTGTCCACTTGTGTCCTGTCTGCACGCCTCACCTTTATATTTATTTTTTTGCATAAGGAGTGATATCACAGGGTGCAATTACACACTCACTGCAGCGTCCCCAGGTGCGAGGTGAGCCTCCGGCGAGAGTGGCGCAGCGCCATGAAGAGCCGCGGGTAGCAGGCGGCGAACAGCAACAGCGGCAGCAGCGCCGAGCCCAGGTACAGCACGGGCCGGTACACGAGGCTGGGCATCACCGTGCAGCTCTCGAGCCGCTCGTCCCAGCCCAGGCTGGCGCCGGGCACCGACAGCGCCGCGGGGAGCAGCAGCGCCGCCGGCAGAACCCAGCAGAGGGCCGCCAGCAGGAGGCAGCTGCCGGGGCTGAAGATGCGGGCGTAGGACCTCGGCCGCACCACGCTCGTGTACCGGTTGAGCGTGATGAGCTGGATGCTGGCCAGCGAGCTGCCCACGGCGACGTGGCGCATCAGGGCGGCCGCGACGCAGAGCCGGTCACCGTGCGACCAGCCGCCTGCTCGAACCGGTGGCCGAAGGTCGATGTAGTGCAGAAATGGAGAGGCAGTAGGTGCATAACAGGTGAACGGAGGAAATAAAATGGGAGGAACCAGTAACGGTTCGGTTCGCTATACACTGCACGGGAAAAGAACGTGCGCGAGGGTTGAGGGGTTAAGGAATACAGGAAAAGAGATTTAAAAAAAAAGAAAGAGTGGTTTGAAGGGGTAGTAATTGCGGGCGGGATGCGAAGAGACGCGCAACGCAATCACAATCTGTCAAGGGTGTCGCGTTGTCTTCGAAAAGCGCAACACCGCTATTAAAAGCCATGCAGTGTGGAAGCCGGTCACAATCGACGTTCCAGAAAAACTCTATTTTGAATGTGGATATAATTATCCGGCTCATCGAGCACGATGGAAAGCATTTGTCTCTGCGCAGGTAATGGACGAACCTCGCATACGTGATCGCGATGAATAGCTGAGTACATTGTGTATCGGCAACTGAACAGCCAATTATTTAAGTTACACATCCATATTGGAGCACGAAAAGAAAACATAAGTATAAAGAAATCTGTCCGGCTTGCGCTAAACTAAACAGTTTAGCGCAAGCCGCTAAACTGTTTAGTTTAGCGGCTTGCTAAATTAGCTAAACTAAATCGAGCCCTCCCAAAAGCTAGCAAGAAAAAGAAAGAAAAGCCCGTTGTTCTGAATCCTTAGGTACGTTCGAGAATCGGGGACATCGGTACCCGGTTCAAAAGCCTAGACAGAGCCGGGCATCGATCCTTCGTTATGCCAATACGGTAGAAGCATGAGTAAGTAAGCTGGCGGAGTACTTCATGGGGGATTTTCATGAAGTACTCGGGTCGACTCACTCGCGAGTCCTGACGCACCACGTCCGACAAAATCAACAACGCGCTATACACCCGTGCTCTGCACACGGTGCCTCATCATGGCACTCGTGCATATCCCAGCCAGACTGTGACAAAAACTCCCGAAACTCGGGAAACACCTCGAAGCGTACAACGTGCACCCAGGACCTTCGGAATAACCACATAGCTGCTTTATTGCGTTTCCCCTTACAAAAATCGGTTTGACCTTTGAGTCACTGATCATGAGTCACCTATCAGTCACCCCTGTCACCTATCTGTAGTCTCGACCTTTCTGTATACTAAGTCCGCAGAATGTCTGCAGACACCGTGCGGACTGCAAGTAGACTTGTCTGTAATATGCGTGCCCAGTGAGTGTGTGTGTAAATATATATATGTATCTATATATACATACATATTCTGAACCATGACATATTTTATAATTACGGTTGAATACTTTTGACCTTTCAGTCACCCATGAGTCACCCACCAGTCACCTCCACGTAGACCTAGTCTGCAGAATGTCTGCAGACACCGTGCGGACTGCAAGTAGACTTGTCTGTAATATGCGTGCCCAGCGAGTGTGTGTGTGTGTGTGTAGATGTATATCTATATATAAACGCATATATATACATATTCTGAACCATGACACATTTTATAATTACGGTTCAATAGGTCCGACCTTTTAGTCACCCTTGAGTCACCCACCAGTCACCTCCACGTAGACCTAGTTTGCAGAATGTCTGCAGACACCGTGCGGACTGCAAGTATATCTCTTGTGAACTTTCATTTCACACTACGCTTTAGACTTAAAAATATATATTTATGACTAAGTGAACAAAGCAGGCGAGCAGACATGGTCCTCTTCCGATTTCGTGTCGCAGCGTGCTCGGGCGAAATGTGCTTTTGCGGAACTAAACGGCATACGGAATTATCTCGTCAGCTGCATCTATAGCGGCACTGAAGAATGGATATTGCTTTCGGTCTACAGGCCGTTGCTGACGTAAATGGCTGTTTTTTTTTCCTCTTCTTTCGTTTCCTTCCAATCGGTTATGGTCTTCCGCATCTCTTCGTCCATGCATATGCTGTGTGCCGCGTCAAGTTCTCAGATGACAAACACGTGACCCATCTCTCGTTACAGGTCCGCAACCTTGGCATTCGCATCCGGCGCAAGGTGCATTCCTACACGACACGCGCCAGTGCGTCACAGACTATCCTACCCGTGTTGTCCCCAATGGCACGTTTGCATCCGATCCTCCTGGGGCATACCGTGTTCGATATCTTGCTCATGTCTCTCGCCGACAGCGTCCAGATAAAGAGGATTTCGCCCCGCCGCCTTGCACTACCTCAACTGTATACCGCATACATCCGACAAATACTCCGACGGTTTTAGTCCTGTGACTAACAAGTGGTCCGTTTATCGTTTCAGGTCTCCACTCTTTGTCTTCGTATCTGGCGCACGCGTGGGATGTTAATTCCTGCGCGCGCCCATAAACGTAACGGACTTTCTTGATTACCTTACACTGGGGAGCTAAATAACATCCACTGCAGATCATCCTGCGGCAGACCGTGCATCCACAAAACTCTGTCTTCGGACTGCTGCTTCCGAAGGTTTCATTCTGTAGCAAAAGTATTTCGCCTGCACGACCGGCTGTGAGTGAGTGAGTGAGTGAGTGAGTGAGTGAGTGAGTGAGTGAACTTTATTGCAGGTCCGGCGAGGACGCGAACTCGTTACGCACCCGGCTAGGCTAGTCCCACGTCGGGAGCGGGAGGTCTAGCCTACTGGCCCGGTCGCGGGCACGCCGGACAGCCAGGATTTGCTTGTCTAAAGCGGGGCTACGCAGAAGCGAGTCCCACAACTCCTTGATGGACTTGGGGTATGCCGACCCGCACTCCCACAGCATGTGTGCTAGGGTGGAGGTCAGACGACGTATGTGTGTAGTTGCCGTGCGCTCTGTAATTCGGACAGTGCTACCGCATTTCTTGATTGTGTACGATGGGTTGGGCCCCGTTCTTACCGTGGCGATCAGACGGGGCCCGAACTTCGCTGAAATGCGGTGCATTTCCAATTCATACGTTAAAATTCGGTGGCGTATCTCATATATAATGTGTGTGTGTGTGTGTGTGTGTGTGTGTGTGTGTGTGTGTGTGTGTGTGTGTGTGTGTGTGTGTGTGTGTGTGTGTGTGTGTGTGTGTGTGTGTGACTTGCACAGTTCGGAAGCGTATTCGATGGTTAAGGGGCGATGCTCGCGAATCATTTCGTGGCCACTCGGGTACGTTTGCATCGAACTGTAATAACGAACGGCTGAATGGCTTACGCAGAAACACGAGTTCATATTACTAGTACGTTTGGCTATATTTGGTTTCACCTACATTCGGCAAGTGTGATATCACGACCAATACGCGGCCAACGCGACATAGCATTGACGTACACAACACAAATCACACGGTGTGAATGAATAATACCATGTTCGCCAACAAAGTTCCAGATTATAGCTTGTGGTGGTGATTAAATCACCACTCGTTGCCTTTGAAAAGCGCCTGGGAGCATGGTGGCGCATAAGCTTGTTATATTTACGTTTCTGCTGTCTCCTAGTTATTAAATACTTACATAATACCAGTACAATCATCTGCCTGGCGGCGGAAAAGCGTATGCACGATTCCTAATACAGGTGCAACGCGGTGTGTTTTTGTAACTTTTGAGTCACCCATCATATGTTCATTGGACAATGACATATCTCACACGCCTGTCTGTTCTGCTGTATGTTCACAGAGTAAAGCACCCATTCCAATACTAGTTATTCAGCGCAAAAGCACGCGGTTTGCGACAGCTACAAATTGGCTTTACCGAAAACATTGGTGAAATTTTTCAAGACCCGGGCCACGGACGGTACAAGTATTCTAGAGATTTCGGCCGGTGCAAAGATTTCTTTTTCTCGATTAGATTCGTTCCTCATCGTTCACCGTTGACTGACAGAACCCGGTGATAAGTGGTGCGGGCAACAGCTCGGACGCCTGACGGAGTGCGAAAGGGTACTACGTCTTCGCCTGGTCAAGTACTGACATGATCCCTGCGTTATCCTTTTTTTTTTTTTGTATGAGCGTTGCAATTTAGTAGCGCATAACTGATCGAGCTAGTTAATGTTGAAGCATCACCTCGCGTCTCTTGTTCCAGTCTCGCAGTTAAACGCTCGCGCTACCGCACAAGACGAAGCGTTGCAGTGCTCCTTTAATTAACCGGCCGGTGAACTAGGTTCTATGGCTAAGCCTCTTTATCAAACTAGCAGCTCCTTCGACCTCTCCGGCGACGCCCACCCCAGCGAACAGGGCGCAACAATGCGCCCACGAGATTCGAGAAGTAATCGGCTGCGCGATCGTTGTCGTTCGTGTCCCGACGGGGCGTCCCTAGAACGCGGCGCTCATCCATCCACCTTCACGGCGACTTGGGGGTCCTGTTTTTTTTTCCCAGAAACGGCGACAAAGCACGGGTGCCGGGTGTATACGCGTCGGAGAATGGCAGCAGAAAGTGGGGGGGGGGGGGGGGGTAGAAGTGGAGGGTTGGACTGTACGCGTGCGCGGCACTGGTTGACGCGCTCTTTCTCGTCTTGTGTATGACAACCCGTTAAAAATTTTTCAATGGTCGGAAAAGAATTGTCGAAGTGCGCACACACTTCGGACCCCAACTTCGTCCGTAAGCACCGAGACCTTTGGAGTGCCGTATTCAGGGGTCGCCGACCCGACCGCTCCGCGACCAAACGCACCTCTCCGCGTCAGAGAGGTGCATCCACTGTGCCTTGACCCGTGGCACAGCTGCGCTATTGCTTCGACACTGTGTTTCCTGCACTTCTCTCTTTATTTTTTTACCTCGCCAGCGTGAGACAGGTTGGAAACCACGAAGGTATTAGTCGCGAAACGGGCTTTCTTGGAAGGAATAACACCACCGGGTATCCTTGAAGCACACGTTTCTCGCCCCCCCCCCCCACCCCCTACGAGGATCGCACTTTTAAAAAGTACGAAGATTGAGAAGCACAAAATATTTCAACTAGTTTCTAAAGTCGTGTCGCAGTGCCAAACCGGGCGTCATCGGCGTTATCGTGCCGTCATGACACGAGCACGAAATTTGCTGACGTCGTGTAGAAACACGGGTATACAGTGTAAGATGACGAGCCGTAGCTGGTTCGTCGAAACAAGTATCATAGTAAGTCAATCAGAGCACCCCGATATGTCGTGCTTTCGGTTCGCAAACTGTCACTGATTAGATGCAAGCAAGGTACACTGTAAATGTCACTTCGCACAAACCCGTCGCTCACGTATACACGAAAACAAGCCGCGCATTGTATCGCATCCGCAGCTTCGTCAGAGCCGACATATCACTGCACAGATTTCATCTAAAACAAGTATCTGGGAATTTGTTTCAGCAGAAATAAAGGGGTGGGGTGGGGGGGGTGTAAATGGTAGGGCAGAGCGCAGAACGTTAGCAGATGGACTGAAGCGTATAGTGGGCCCACGCACAAGTGCAAGCGACTTATTAGAGAGCTTTAGTTTAGGGGACGCAAGAGACTTGCGTACGCAATTACTAGGGGCGACAGCACTGCGCATGCGCAGTGCTGTCGCCCCTAGTTCTTGCGTACGCAAGTCTCTTGCGTCCCCTAAACTAAAGCTCTCTATTGTGTTTCCGCGAGACCACTCTTTACTTAGAAGGAAAGTGTTTGTGTAGGTGGGGTAGCAAGTAGAATCAGGGTGAACGGCGCGCCGCCTTTGGCGCCCGTTCACCCAAACCTCGCCCCGTTCAACCTCATCCTCATTGCCCATTATGCGCGTTGTGGCCGACTTCACAGACTCTGCCGCACATGAAAAGTGGCACTCGGGTGGAGGAGCCATTGCCAGCAGTTCTTGCAAGGCTGCGGGTTCGCCTGCAGGATGCAACACTCAGCCTCCCTGACTCTGAGGATGTATGCAGTCGTAACAGAGGATATGCATCCATGAAAGAGGACATGCAGTCATAGCAGGATATGCGTGATTCCAGAACACGCGTGAATGTCGGCCGTTGCCCGTTATATCTGCATTCACGGAATGGGTGTCTGAGCATCTGGTACCTGAGCTAATTAATATTCATTTGTTAAGCAACTGTTCTAATCTGACCTCTCATGTGATACCTCCGGGTACGGTTTTTAGGAAAATAAAGCGAAATATGAAAAAAGGCAAAGCAATAAATAAATAAAATACAAGATTCCCGCACTTTCGGTTTAATTTCACTACCAATGTTAACCGTGTAGTAATAACATTTGACTGTGCGCAACACACACACACACACACACATATATATATATATATATAATATCATTGCGTGCATGCGTCTGTTCAATGCAGAATTCCAAACGCCTACTGTAATTTGTTTACACAACGCTCGATTAAGATCGTTAGAAGCTTTCAACGCATTCGTAGTTCGTGAAATACACAGGTAAAGAAGGCATTGAAGACCTATAATGGCTATAGCGCACCAACACATTTACCCGCCACACTGCAAAATAGTTTACTCTTAAAAGTGAGTAAGGATTTAAATCGGCCTATAACTCACACTCTTGTATACCCTTTTTTGGTATAAGGGTATGTTATAAACCGATTTACACATTTTATTCAATTTTATGTGCGCAAACTATTTTACAGTGCAGGTCACGGTTTCGATTCCCATCCGCGGACAACCGACAGGGAAAAGTGAGTACAAATTGTGTAGGAAGGCCGGAAATGCGATGAATTTGAGGCAATTCACCGAGGGCTGAAGCAAGGATGCTTTCCATTGCTGTCCACGCTTTGTGTTAAGCGCATATGAAAGACGATTTGGAAACAGTGAATGATCTTTTGATTAATCGTAAATCCGTAATGGGGCAACGCGTGCAACGGGAGTTCCTTGGGCTGCTATATACGGACGACGTAGCGCTACTGTGTCCACATGCGCTATGTGGACAAAACCAAGAACCAACTTGCGGTTTTTTTTTTTTTTAGCTGTGTGCCTGTTCTATAGCTGATACCTGTTGATACTAATTTCGCCTTATCGTGAAACACTCTTGCCCAAACTATAATTTCCACCAACAGTGTATAGAGACAGCGTTTTTTTTTTCTTTTTTTTTTTAACGCGAGTTTCACACCGAGCATGGTTCACGTTAGATTATATACCGACATGCGAAACAACTGCAGCTAATACCCGAAACCTTCTCTCTCAGCTCAGGTTGAGAACCTGCGCGTTACGGAAAGCGCCAGTTAATGTGTGCTTCGCTTTTGGTTGGTTGTGTGCATACGCGTGGGAGAAAAAAACACACACACACACAACAACGTGTATATATACGTCAGCAGACGCGCGGTCAGTGCCCTTGCGCGCAGTGTAAATAAAAGAAACAGTTTCCAGCGCGGAAACCGTGGGATCGCACCTCCCGTCGAGGCATCCGGCGTCGTATAATGAGTTCTCCGCGCACGCAGTCCATGTATTCTAATGAGGCGGCAGGCGGTCGAGCCGGGCACCGCGTTCCGCCAAGCTAAACGAGCAACACTGATCTGGCCGAATTTCACGGAGCGAGAAACCATAAGGTATACGTCCGTATGTGTGTTACCGTCCGATCGCTATCGGTGACCAAGTTTTTCCCCGCGCGCGGTGTCCCGCTCGACTCGTCCGAGAAGGTGCACAGATGTCCAGCGCAGCCTTTACTTTCCCGCGGTAATAAAATACGTTCGCGCGGGAAAGACACGTTCGCATCTCTGCTGGGCATCATTTAATATACTTAAAAAAAAAAGTATGTACAGTATAACGTGTGCTTACTTTCGACAGGGTCAAAGTTTCGAATAAAGAAATAAACGCACATTCGGCGATGTTCCCTCGAAGTGTGCTGCTGAAGTATGCACAGAATAACCGATCTTTGGAAGCCGCGATGGAGTTTTAATTATATGTTCTTAACGGCGTTTTTGCCCTATATATATATATATATATATATATATATATATATATATATATATATATATATATATATATATATATATACTACAGAAATTGACGTTTCAGTCTTGAACAGGTGTTAGCAGATAATCTGCGCTGACTGCGGTTAGCCGCATTCACCTGCATACAGAGACGGCGCTGACAACTCGTATATACCCGCATTCGTTAAACCGCCTGCCAAGTGCGACGCAGTCACAGCCCAGAGCAGAAACTCATTACGTTTCTTGGCAAAGTTCCTCGCGGTTCTCGCACGTCTGTTATCAGCGCACGCCACATTTATTGATAATTAAGTCACACCCGAAGCAACAACAGACAACGTTTGCCAATGGGCTGCGGACATATATGACTGATTGTATGAGGCTTGAAGCAGCTGTGTCGTTTGGTTCTCCCTCCAGGGTATACACTGGCCAGTAAGGAAGTCCATCGCGTATATAATATACGCGTAGCGTGCAAACTTGTATAGTGGCCTTGTCGGCAGTACTCTCTCTCTCTCACACACACACACATTCTCCGGAAAGGCTAATGCGTCCATGACTAAATGAACGGCAAGGAGTTGGAGGTGACACAATGATTGAGAAACACAGCCGCCCGGTGCCAGCAACTTCGTCGCCGTTGGCCGGTTCGTTCTGTGAGAATAAGAGCCCGACAAGTTTCCCGCAGCCTCTCTGAACCCGTACTCTCAGATCTACTTGCAAAACTGTGTAAGCAGGGGCCCCCTTCATTTATAAGGATTAGAGGCTAGGGGGAGGAGGGAGAGGGGAGTAAACTTGCTTTTCACAACCCTTTGTTCTGCTGTGGTTGGGGACAAAGCGTCATATATGGCAATTATCTGTAGCGATTACACTTGTGTTGTTTCCGTAACAGACACACATTCCCTAGCTATCAGGGCTGCAATATACGCGCAAGCGCCATTGAAGCGTTCCATATGCAAAACCGTAATTTCGTATCTTTGCCGTGCTAATCAAGCGGCAAACATGCGGAATAAATTGGTATTTAGTCAGTCTAATTACAGTATACTGCTTCGGAAGTGCGGAATACGCATGCGAAATATTTTCGCCCGCTCAGCTCGCTCGCGCACGATTTTACGACGCTAATGACAAGCCCGAGAATGCAAAACAAACAAAGTAAACGAAAAGAAAAAAACAACGAGGGGTTAGCTGTAAACTCTTTCGTTGGTAATGAACAACCGTGAAGAAGCATGCGACAGCGCACGATCAATGCAAGACTTCTCACCGTAGTAGAAGACGGCCGAATCCAGGGGCCCGTTGAACAGACTGAACGCCAGGTCCGCCAGGGACAGGTTGACCAGGAAGCAACTGGTCGCCCGACCGCGCAGTCGCGCGTCTCGGAGCAAGGCCCAAGCCGTGGCCAGGTTCACCACACTGCCCAGCACCGACAGGAAGGCCAGCAAGGAAAACTGCACCGGGTTCGCAGGCGCAGGCATGTTCCAACCTTTGCACTTGCACCGCGCCAGTTCAGCGCCATCGAAGCTCAGCTTGCGCCATTTTGATTTCTCTGTCGGCGGGGATATGTGTTTGTTGGCTGCAACGCTACTCCGTTCGGCGGTTTACAAAAACTTCTTGGATCGCCGTGACGCCACGTTGCATGACTCTAGCACGCTCTGCAGCTGTTCACCAAGTGCCCGAAGGCCAAAGTTCCAAATCCAGAGTTGGATGTCACGTATGCGGGAGGATATGTACGGAGATGTTTAATAAAAACGAACGGTGGAGATGCTGCGAGGAGGGCTAGGCGAAGCCTTCGTAGCCTATACGGCTTGTTTGGTCGTGCTGAAGGACTTACGAAGTTTAGTAGGTTCTTTTTGCAACGTCGCGTGGGCCACTATACTTTGCCACAGAAGCTAGGGGGTTCTTCAAGTATACTTGCAGCTATGCCGTTACAGCCTTCTGCGATTCCTTTGCTGGCTTCCTCAGCTGTACTTCCACGCTCCGTTTGCAGAGTCGAGCGGTACGTGTACGAGACGTTGCACAAACTCGGTCGCGCTCCTCCGAGTCCCGTTGCCACGCGCTCGCAGCTTCTGTGCGCTTCCGAGCTTCGGCGTTTCCCTAACCGGGCGCCCGTTGATCTCGCGCGTTCCGGTGGAATCGACCCCTGGAAACGGCGCTGGCGATACGCCGCCCCTTTCGACATGCAGCATCGCGCGCTGTATAGGAACGTCGTCGGGCGGCGGTGATGGGACCTGCATGCAGGCCTTCCTGGGACGTGTGTGGTGTGTCACGTAAGGAGATCGCGGTGGCCGGATGCTCCCGGCTTCTGCGGGCCGATTACGTTCGCCCCGGCCGTGTGACGTGGTGTCGCCGGCGCGATACCGTGGCGTCCGCTTCCCGTGGAGGGCGGCGGGAGACGCGGGTCGCGAAACCGGAAGAAAGGGCTCGCGGCTGCGACCCGTCGCGAGCGGCCGTCGATCCGCCCCGAGCCGCCGCGCGGTCGCCGAAGGTGCGGTGCCATACGATGAGTGTGCTCCCGCGTATTATAGAAACTCGGAAGCAGCACATATATATGGTAGGGCACATCACCTTTTACGTGGAACGTCGTGTTCGTTTTTATGCGAGGTCTAGCGCGTTTCTCGAAGAAAGAATGCAGCGGCGGCAGAAAAGAACAAAAGTGTGTCGAACGGAGATGTAATAAACGCGGCTTTTCATTTCTTTTTTTTTTTTTTGCCGTTCCGTGCAGATGTGTAAATGCAACCACGTATAGGACGCATCTCTGACGTATACGCTGGGCGTGACGTCGCCTGGCGACATTTAGAATGTACAATCACCGGGCTGCGATCCCTTCCCAAGTCTGTGCCACGACTGATGCCTTGACAGGAGGGGCGAGTGCGCATGCCACAGGAAAGCGGGTAGCGTCGATGCCAGGCGACTTCGAGCAATAAATATCTCGGGAGTATATACGTGCCACCTGATTGCCTCTGTACAGGGTTTCGGAAATGATTCTAGGACCATGGCCGCACGCGTCGATGGCACAGAAAACCAGGAAAGCGTTGTTGCACTACCTCAAGTCGACACGCCTTGGCGATACCGTGTATAGACTCGGTGCGAACATTTACAAGTGCGCGAAACTGTGCTCTCTCTCTCTCTCTCTGTCCCCCTCTCTCTTCATCCCTATACCTCTTCCCCCAGTGCAGGGTAGCAAACCGGACGCGCGTCTGGTTAACCTCCCTTCCTTTACCCTCTCTCTCTCTCACGTAACTTGAGCCAAACGTTAAAAATACACAAACGCTACGTAGCTGTACCGAACCAAAGCAATGTTATTTGCCGTCGCTTGGAGACACTCAGATTACTTTTTGCATTTCGCCTAATTAGACAGTCAGTCTCAATCAATTAATCAACTTCCCAGTTATTATAATTATATGAAGAGTGTCAATGAGAAAATTGCAGAGCAACATGAAAAAACTCTGTACAACTTCTTTCTGTTGCTCAATACGTGCTACATAAAATTGTTCTTTTTTTTTCGTGTGTGGAAGAAGCCCGAAAATGCACGCAAAATTGCCGCGGGACTGGCCGCTCGAGGCACTGCGTGAATTCGCGGACTTCTTTCACGCTCGGAAAAACACTTTTACGTAACACGTATTGCGCAACACAAGCTGCATCGGGAGTTCTTCATGTTGTTCTACCATTTTGTCATCTACACTTATCACCTAATTTTTATAATTGCGAAGTTGATTAACTAATTAAGGCTACTTTTCAAATTAGGCGGAATGCAAAAAAAGGTCATCTGAGTGTCTGCAAACGACGGCAAACAACATTACCTTGGTTCTGTCCATCTACGTAGCACTTGCGAATTTTTAAAGTTTGCCTCACGTTAATTGAAACACCCTGCATATTCGCTGTCCATGGTTCCAGTGGCGTCAAACGTGAGTGTAGGGAACGCGCAACAGGAGCAAATAATAATAAAAAATAAATAAATAAAAAGAAAAGAAAAACAAAAGAGCGCGCGTGTATACGTTAGCGTTAAATAATGTCTTCCGCCGAAAGTCGAATAGCGCACGGTGATGCATCGCACGTATTGCTAATACCAGGAGAAAGTGAGCCGAATTCATTAGTTGATGATATAGACGCGAGAACAACTTAATGTGGTGATGGCATAGTCGAGAGAGCATACGCACGATGTGACCAACAGCGGCATCGCTTGCATGACAGTTCGAATCTTCTTGGCAGATGCCCTCTAACAGTGAGCTAAGTATTCCTGTACTGTGGTAGCGCCCTGATAAACAGAATCATGCCGTGACTGCCCATCGCGACTTCTCAGTGGACAGATATCTCATAAACTGTCTCTGATCAGTGCCATATCAGTGTTGTTCCACCCATTAACTTCCACATTCAACTTATTAAGTTTATGTGCAAGTTTGGACGTGGGATTCTCCCCGCGTTATGTGGTGCCTGCACCAAATTATTGGGCTGTACTTACGATGCTGATGCCTTTGACGGCATTACAGTTCATGGTTGTGAGTCGTGTTATATAAAACAAATTAAATTCTGGGGGTTTTCGTGCCCAAACTACGATATGATTATGAGGCACGCGGTAGTGGGAGACTCCGGATTAATTTTGATCGCTGGGGTTATTTAACGCGCACCAAATACGTGGTATGCACGGGTGTTTTTGCATTTAACCCCCCATCGAAATGCGGCCGCCGTGGTCGGGATTCGATCCCGCTTCCTCGGGCCGAAGCCACTACGCTACCACGACGGGTATGAGTTGTGCATATATAGTGCGTGCAGTGTTTGTTTTATTATATTGTTATTTCACCTCGCTTTCTTCTTTCCTGAGTAGTGTTTGCGACTTTGGGATAGCCGGTCCTAGAGACACCTACCTTCTCGTTTTTATTATTACCACTGTAAAATAATAAACACCCTTAAAAGTGAGAAAGGGTGTAAATGTGTCTATAATTCACACCCTTAGGATGTCAGTTATATAAATCAAACCCTAAGGGTAAGGGTTATAGACCCATTTACACCCTTTTTTCACGTAAGGGTGTAAATCATTTTACAGTGTACCTTACCAGTTCACCTACCTTCTGATTTCACTTATTAATTAGTAAATCAGTTGACAGGTTTGGACTGAACCCCGTCTGGCGACGGGTTACATATTTAATAATTTACTCCAGTAGATTATCGTGTAAGTCCTTTTTATTTCTCTCCTTGTTGTTTTACTCTTGTTTTTTGTGTGATCGGAGTCATGCCAACAGCAGCCTGTTGTCTTTCAAAAAGGCTGCCTTGAAACTTGAGCTGGGTATTACGACCGAGTACCGACATCTCGCAATAGCATTGTAGAAGCGAAACTGATAACCGCCTCAGTGAGATCAGTTTCCTCATCCCATCGTATACGGTCGAGAACCCTACGTTCCAGCAAGCGCGCACGACATTTGAACGCGGCGCAAGGAAAAAAATAAATCTGAACAGGCAATCTCGGCTGTTTGAAAGACTCCGGCATGTTGGCCATTGTGTTTGACGTAGCGCTATCTTAATCTTACTTTAAACCTCCTAATCTGGCAACTGAAAGCTTTTAAAAAAGATATCTCGGGCACTTTGACGTGAGTGCTCGCCGTATACTCAAGGAAACAGCGTCCTTATAAGTACTCGTGTTGTGTACAGATCCCATACTCTGTAGCTACATTGAAGGTGTAAGCAAACACACGCTAAAAACAGAGTAAAATAGAGCCCCCCCCCCCCCCACCATCCCCCTTTCTTCTTCGCATTTTTCGTGTACATCTACCCGGCACTGGAGAATCGTTCTCCTCTAACGACAAAGACCACCACTGTCCAAGAAGATGCGAGCGAGTTGCAGCAGGCTTCAACAGAAATGCCCAGTGCTCTTCGAGAAAGGGGTCAATATGAAAACGGCTCTCCGTGCTCAGAATTTAAGGAGTCCCATCCGAGTGCCGACGTGGATTACAGGCTTTACTTTCAACAGCGTGTAGATAACGATAAGCGTATATATTATATACGTGTTTCATCTATACCCAGAGCAACGCCCCGGTGCAAGTGCGCGGCTCGCGCTCCGGCGGTCCGCGAATGAGGCCGTGTAATCTCGGCATCTCCGGAGCGCTGGCATATGCTGCACCAACGAGACGTACACAGCAAAGACGGAACTTGCTTCTTCGACGGGTACGTGTTGCAGGGCTTGTACGCGTATATCGCGATTCGCTTACCTATGCGACCCGCTGAATCTTTCACTTGTGTGGTCGCTGACTGTACCTCTTCTCACAAAGAAGAAGAAGAAGAAGAAGAAGAAGAAGGAGGAGGAGGAGGAGGAGGAGGAGGAGGAGGAGGAGGAGGAGGAGGAGGAGGAGGAGGGGGGAAATCACCCCATTCATTCGCTTAAAATTTACGCCGCCCTGGCCATACCGCAGTGCCAGTCGGCTCACGTGGGGAAAATAATCTCGCACAGACGATTCGTCGAGGCGGTAAACAGACACGGACCCGATGCGCGCCTCGCAGTAAAGCGACAACCACTCGCACGCAGCGTATTTTTGCGTATTTTTGGCGCTGCATCGACGTTCGCATTTGACGCCATTCGATGTCCGCGCTTCAGTCGGGGCTGAACAGACCGATTCCGCAACGAGTTTCACTACACCGCCTTTGCCGCAAAGCATGCCGGTAGTGTAGCGCAGTCCTGACCGGGCTTAGGCGGCAACTCTGCTAAGAACCATGTTGCGTTCGTATACCACGGATGCATGATGTAAACCTTATTCTAACACCCATGCGCGTGCTGGCCTAAGTGGGCGACCTCCTTATTCCAGGAAGCTATGGCTTTCTGCCGACAGCCTGGGTTCACCAGCTGAAGCTGGTCGTCAAGTACACCAACTTTCAGAAGACCAGTGGGAAGTTCAGCTGACGTTCCAGGGAGGAGTGATTAAAATATCTTCTGCAATATGAGCAGGATTGATGAGACGTACCGCCCGATTTCTTCCTAAATTTCACTGAAAAAAAATCCATGATGACATTCTCATCTGCCCTTTTACCTATAGAAACCGAGTACAGCAGGAAAACGCCGAGGACTATATACTGTCACCATGTCTCCTACAAGGCCCCTCTGCGTGTGCATTGCGTACGTGGTGAAATCGGTCGGATGCCGCTGTCAGACGGCGACGACTGTCAGTTTGGGTGACAGAAACTTGATTTGACAGGAAAATATCTTGAGGAGGGCCCCGCTGGCCTCTGCCGCCTGCCTGACCTGGCTAATTAATAACTTTTCTCCTGCCGTGTCGGAATGGGCGAGCTGTGCCTCCCACTGATCCATCGTATTATTGCTATTTTGCCTATGAGGGTGCTTAGTGCACTCCCATGTTACATATGTTATAGGGTAGGTACGCCACCGCACCAAGGGCAGTTGGCCCTATATGTAGCGATTGGAACACATGGCGTTTAGCATTTTTAGACGCGGGAATACCCCGGTCTGCATTTCGTCCCCGCTAAGTTGTGGGTGCGTTCAGGTGGTAACTTTTGAAAACGCGATTGTAACCTACCGTATACAGCGCGGCTCGAGATAGACGCGTTGCATAAATGAGAGGGTCTCGGGGCATGATGTTGCGATTTAAGACGGCGCCCCTTCGGACAGCGCTTCACGAAACTTTCACGAAACGGCTTCACGAAACGATTCGTCGCAGCGGTTGAGAAAGGTTAGTAGGTCACTACCCCCGCTGGCCAATCGAAACAGGGTGCCCAGGAAACTTCAGAGAGGAAGCAGCAGAAGATGACTAGCCTGAAAACTATACATTACCAAATCGCTTGAAATAATAAAGACTGTGCATTTCCCTACAGTGCCTTACCAGCTTTCCTAACGGCACTTTACTCTTTATAAAAATCGAAATACGGACGTAAAGCATACAAAATTAAAAATAAGCCTTGAAAAAATTACTCGCTCTCCCGTAATCGTGAGTAGATGTAAGCATGAAATGGCAAGCAGATTGGGTGCAGATGATACTAGCCACAATCTTAAAATGGGTGTTGTACATGTTCACAACGGCACACCTCACCACCACCACACCGCACTTCGCCATACTGCGCATGGTCCATATGGGCGCAATAGGCCGACAACGCTCTCTGCAATGCCTGTCTTTGCGAGGAGACGCTGGAACACATTCTGTGCGACTGTCCTGAATATAATGTTCAGAGACAGTCCATGGCGTCCGTTCTAGCGCACCTTGACAATAGACCATTGTCAGTTGCAACCATTTTCACATATCGCCGACTGAAGTCATCGCAGCTGAAGGCGATGAAGGGACTACTTCGGTTTATAAAGGATACGGGCTTGGACAAGCGGCTGTGACAGTGATGTCACGTACCGCACAAGAGTTACAGACTGTAACCAACGATGTGTGTGCGGTGTTATGTGCCCTCTATCTCTTCTCCCCATCTTTCATCCCCCCCCATCCCGCTCCCATGTGTAGGGTAGCAAACCGGTTAGGCAAAACTGGTAAACCTCCCTGCCTTCCTTCTCCACTTTTTCCTTCCTTCCTTCACAGACTTGTAACCTCATTGTAATTCTCGTCTCGGTCGAACAGCTATCCGTGGTGCGCCGGACGTGTCGCGGGCCTCACCGATCACTGGCGTTGAAAAGAGCACAGGCAACTCTGTCTCAGTGCCAAAAGATGACAATCAAGTGTATACTGCACTGTGTCTGCCTTTTGAAACGTCCAGTATTGGAAACGACAAATAAAAGTTCAGCGTACTATAGAATTTACAGCTTGACTGATATTGTGAACCAACATTAGGAAGAACTCGGAAGCAATATTTTTTGTAAGTTGTTTCGGAGTAACTTGAGTATGTAATGCGGTCCTGTACAAATGGGGAGGGTGGTAATCCCGTTCTCGCAACTTGCCTGGACGTTCTGCTGTGTCCTTTGGCTCAAGGTCACTTGAAGGTCGCTGGCAACGGGAGCTAAAAGTACTTTCATGCATAAAAACCGCCACACTTACACGCAATCAAATTTTTTTTAGAACATTCTTCGCGCGATGCACAAGAGGGAGCAGCACCCTTACGCTTGCGCATAACCCGCGGTCACGAGGTGAGGCGTCACTGTAAGTTTTTTTCGTTTCCTCATTCATGAATCACAGTCACTCTTTAAGAGGAAGCGTGAGCTCGGGTGCTCCTATCTAAATACATGTAAAAGGAGAATTCGTTTTTCTCGGCAACCACTGCACCAAATTTGACGAGGTTTGTTGCATTAAAAGAAAAACTTAAAATCTAGTGACTGTTGGTTTCGAATTTTTGATTTAGTTCGCCGATTTGTTATTAAAAAGTAGCAAAAATCGAAAATTTTCAGAAACCGAAACTATCAAGTTTACAATGATGTGCATGTGCAATGATGAGCAATGAAAAATGATATCAGAATTATGTGAATTGCATCTAATAGTACGTCTAAAGCGGACAAAATTGATGTTACACATGGATCTCAAAAATTTTAGTGAGATGGAAATACAACTTTTGGGGAACCATTGTGCACAACGTAACAATTTACGTAAGATATATAATGGCATATCAAATTTGTCTGCTTATAGTGGATGCCGTTTACAGAACCG
Source organism: Dermacentor variabilis (assembly GCF_050947875.1). Taxonomy (NCBI): domain Eukaryota; kingdom Metazoa; phylum Arthropoda; class Arachnida; order Ixodida; family Ixodidae; genus Dermacentor; species Dermacentor variabilis. The sequence goes on from NC_134577.1 coordinate 49,101,209, forward strand.
TGATATCTGTAACTGACGCAGAGCTAAGAATTGATAAAATTCGTGCTTCTATTTTTCAGACTTTCGAATGTTTGAAGATCTTTTTAACAAAATTCAGGCTCTAAATCAACAGTCAATAGAATTTAACTTTCTTTCTAAAATGGAACAAATTTCGTTAAAACGGGTCCAGGGGTTATCTCAGAAAAACTTTTTTGCGTTTTTTGCGTTTTTGCGTTGTTTTTTTTTTTTTTTTTTGAACAGGCCGTGTCTGAGTTCGGTCCGAGCCAAAGCTTCCTCTTAATACGATTCGGTGTGTTTGATTACATGGTCATGTTCCTGTGTTTAGCAAAAAATTATTTCGACAAGAGACGATACCAACACTGAGTCACAATCACGGCACAATTCCACCGGGACGATAACATGTAAGAAACGAAACACAGCACGTTTTCAACGTAAGTAATGTCCGAGTCCTCACGCACCAACATATAAACACGTATACCCACGGAAAGGCACAGTTACACATAAACTAAATGCCACATGTACAAAAGGATTTTCAATATATACAGTGTACACAATGGTTATGTACAATGATGATGTGATAGAACACTTTACACAATTTTGAAGTGATGTGCACGAGATGTGTATATACAAAAATGATCAAGTATACGAGAGGACACACACACAGAAATCACGGGCACCTGCATTCTATGTGCATTAAATGAATACTTCTTATGGTCTGGCTATACAAGAACCAGGCTGGACGAAAATTCAGCCAACGCGTCCATCAGCCACCGACAGGAAACGACATGACCACTGTCGAAGGAACTCTTCTTCTCCAAGGAAGAACAACTCCTCCGACAGAAACGACAGTAGCTCAGAGTAGAGCCTCCCCATAAGTGGAAACAGAGCGCGGTGACGACGTCCCATGGCAACTGCCTCGCACCGGTTACGCCATAGACAGAAGGCCCCCGCAGCAATTAAAAGTCGCGCGAAGCGGCCACGTGAGCAGCGACCAGATGTTATAAAGCGGTTAACTCCAAGGCCACGAAATCCAGTATGCACGGCCCTCCAAAATATCCTGGCAACGACGCATTGCAGCAGTACATGTTTATTGGATTCTTGAAGGGGGCAATTGGGACACTGCGAAGATGGGACAACGCCCCACCGCTCAAGCCTGTCCCGAGTTGGAAGCACTTGCCACCCTAGACGCCACATGAAGTCGCGTAGGTGGCCAGGCAAAAATGACGCCGTTATCGCATCCCACGACACATTATTTGAACGTGCGAGGCGCGCTGGGGGAACTAGAGGAAGCAGTAAGGCTGACATAGTATCTACTACACGGTTTTGTAGAACGTCTACATCAGGACATACCTGTTGTATGTGGCGATAAAATGCCACAGCCGTACAGTAAAATGTAGGTGCGTTTAACACTTGTGGTCCGTGATTTAAGTGTACGCCCGGTAACAGGTAGCGAATTTTCGTGCCAAGGAAATAGCAAGCGAGTTCACGCGCTGGACACTGATCATGCTGTAACAGACGGAGCAGAAATCGCAGAGCAAGCAGCCGGCAGTGGACCGACTCGGATGGGAAGGCGAACCCACCGCAAGAGCGTGGTTGCCCAAGCGCCGCGCGACAGACCAGTTCTGTACGGCCCGACCAGAAGAAGGCACCAAGAAGGGACTGCAAGGACCTAGTAACCCGTAATAGTGGCTGTACGACGTGACAAACGTACCACACTCGGCCGCAAAATACAGACTGCGCTAAGTACCTTCTTTCTGATAGGGGTAAATCATACCCTTGAACATCTTCAATATTTCGCCTTACATCTTCAAGAATTGAGAGCCACACAGAGTCTGATATGCCATTAGAGGTGTAGTCAAGGCCTAAAATGCGAAGAGAATTGCTCTTTTGAAGACGGAAAAGGGGACTTAGGCGTGTCTGTGGTGAACCAATGAACAAATAACGACATTTTGGAAAATTTAGCGCAGCACCTAAAATATTTCCGTACTCAGTGAAAATTCGAAGGCTACGGGTCCAAGCTATCTTCATTCCTGAGATATAATGTGATGTCATCGGCCAAGGCTGTCACCTTCACAACACCGCTACCAGGCAGTGGGAGACCGCATACGTAAGGGTCTCTCACTATTGAGCGCAGAAATGGTTCAAGGCTGAGCACAAAGAGTACTGGGGATAGAGGGAACCCTTGACGAACGCCACGAGTAACGGGAAACGGTGCACTTTCTCGACCATCAAGGAACAATGTACTTCGGATATTTGAATAGGTATTCCTAATAAGTTCAACAAAATTTGACGAGAAGCCGAACGAGGTCAGTACGTACATGAAAAATGTAGTTATGTTCAAGGCGATCGAATGCCTTTTCTTGATCTAGTGAAACTAAGAGACCACGTGCCGACCTGGTCAGCGTGTATGTCATTATGTCACGCGTAACGAACGAAAGACTGTGTATCTCTCTGCCAGGGACTGAGCATGCCTGATGGTGTCCTATTAGGGAAGGCATCAGGTTTCTCAAGCGCCGGGTGAGAACAGCTGTGAAGGTTTTGTAGTCAACGTTGAGAAGCGTGATTGGCCTCCATTCCTCTGGACGAACTGATGACGGATCGTGCTTAGGTATTAGCACAATACGACCGTCCCGAAAACTAAACGGGAAATGAAAGTTGTCAAAGCATTGCCTGATAACAGATACGAAAGTGGCACCAATATCTTCCCAGAACGTTAGATAAAACTCAACGGGTAACCCGTCCGGCCCTGGGGCCGAGCCACGCTTCATGGAAGATAATGCTGCCTTCACTTTCTCGGCTGATGGTCGTGCACAAAGACGGTCAGCTACCTCAGGTGGAACCTGAGGCAGCCCACTAAGCAATGTATGAAATCCTCGAGAGCCAGAATCTATTTGCATGGTCGTACGCGCCATGTTTTGAAAATGCGTTACAAAGAGCGAATAATCACGCGTGGGAGGTGGTGTAACAGGAAGTGCTCTTGGGGCCGTAGAACCGAATGCATTCGGCTGTCTAAAAAGCGAGTTTCTTGAAAAGCGCAGAACTTCGGGGTGTGCACACGGATTACGTCTGCATCGCCAAGCAGCAGCAGACAAAGACGACGCCGCGATGAGGCGTTGGAAACGCCTCCGTAGCTCACGCTGCCAGGACCGCATCAACGGAGTCAGTGGATTGACCCTCCAAGGCCATGGCACACCTGCTAGTGGAGCCGATTTAAATAAGCGCTGCTAACTTTCTCTACCTTAACAAAGCCTCCATGCATGCTCTGGTTATTCTGCGTATTTGGCCAACACATATAATTATGATTAAAGGCGATCTTAAAATAAATGTTGTTAAGATTCTTCACTTTCTCTTTAGATCCTTTAATCTATTATGATTGTTCCCGAGAGGGAAGCGAGAGCTGGAGGAGGAATGCGCCTGGAGGTGGAGAAGAGAATCGCGGGCCAGGGTACCAGGCGTGGCACCATCGAGAGAGAGAAAGAGTGTATGTGTGATTGTCAAAAGGATGAGGTGCTATTTTCTGCAGATCTTTACGGAGCACGACTTAGCGCCTTGGGTAAGAGGAGAGGCCATAAAGAAGAAAGAGAGAAGGTCGAGGCGATTGCAGAGCCCGGTACCGCTGCCACAGGTAGCCATGCGGCTCATTCACAGTTTACACGACAGCCCCGTGTCCTCCAGGAACGTAAGAAGGTGCCTGAAGGCGGAGCCGTGGTGCTGGCCGGGAAACAGCAGCTGGGATGCCGAGACCGCTTGGAGTCCGAGGTGTCTGACTGAGACGTTAAGAGAAGACGTCTCTTTGGGGAAGGCGGGGCAGGAACGAAGTAGACGGTCGATTGTTTCGTCCTCGCCGCACGTTAAGCAGGCCGGGGATGAAGCCAGGCCTTTTCTGTACCTCCGGGATGCCATCGAGGAGCAGTTGATCCGCAGACGCAACAGGAGAGACCACCCCTGCCTTGTGAGACCGCGATCAGGAAGTGGACAGGGGGGGGGGGGGGTGGAGGCGACCGCTGCCGACGTGCCGATCCGGGTGGAGCGCTGTTAGGTGCCGCTGCAACGTGTGCCTTGTATAGTCGAAGGCCGTTACAGTGGTGCTGACTGGTACAGTGGCATGGTGTGCTGCCATGCCATGGTGTGGTGTGTTGTCAGGGCGTCGGCCTCCACGTTGCCCTGGACGACGACGTGAGAAGAAAACCGCTGTAGCGGCAGCTTCAAGCCACCCGAAACAAGGGCGCGAAGCTTTTCCGCCAGCAGGGCAACGCCAAGGCCGGCGGTCTCCGGTCGATGAAGAGTGAGGAGGGCCACTTGCGAGTCGCAGATGATCACAACCGAAGAATCCGGGGATCTTCCGACAGCATGTCTGCAGCCAGATGGAGGCCAGGCACCTCAGCAGCGGTTGAGCTTGCCGCGAAAGGCAACCAGCACGCTCTCGAGCGCCGAAGGGCAGGGATCACGGAGGAGGCAGTGGCAGATCCGGAGTCTGCATGGACAGAGACGTCGGTGTAGATGTGCAGATGTCCGTCCAGCCGGTCCTTCAACAAGAACGCCGACGCCTGGTACAAGGCGCAGGATGGGGATCGCCTTTTGTGAGGCCCTCCAGCGTAGTAGAGACCTCCAATGGCTGATGGTGTGGAGCAGGTGGCGGGATGGCTAGCGTGGGAGGACTGCCGACAACATCCTCGTACAGCTGTCACAAGCTCCCCATGCGTGAGTGAGGTCGGCTCCGCAACCTTAAAAGCAGAGCCGCGCTACCTGGGGCGCGATATAGCCTCTAAACATGATGGATGCCACGCGGTAGGAGCAGCAGGGACAGCTTTCCAAGTCTTTGCCTCGAGTTAATTTCCTTTCCCTTTGTTCTCTCGTAGCTTCAACGCTAGTCAAGGAGGGAAGGTGATGAAGGTCCGAAGTCGGCGCCCCTCGATGATTCGAGTGCACGGGGGCAGCGCGAAGGAAGAGCCGTTGTCCGACGAAGTGACGTTTTATTCAAACGCCGAAGCGTCTGTCCGGGTCCAAGCCCGAAGCTCCGCTCTCTTTTCCCACACAACCAAACATGACTTTTTAAGCCCTCAGTTGTACAAAGGATTCGCAAACCAGCCAATCACACATGCGAGTTCACATCATTGTAACCAATAGCACAACCACTTTCGTGCCGCACACGGCATTGGTGGAAACAGTGACACTCTTTAGAACACGCCAGGGGATAGGATTTCTCAAAGACACGTGCCACCTCCCTCTCCCCTACGTTGGGCTGCGAGTATCGGCCCCTGATGTCTTCCCTCTTTCACCTGCAACCGGCCGCCATACAAGCTGCCGAGAATGTTCCGTGAAATCATGGATTATTAACTCCATATCCGCCGGACAGCGGGCTACCCTGCCAGTACTGAGAAATGTGTCTCCCGTGCAGCTGTGTGCCGGCTAAGTGATAAAGCTACCGCCATTTTCACGGGAATCCTTAGCAGGGGCACGCGGATGCCAAACATCAAAGCGGCTGGGCAGCGTCGCGTTGCCCAAATTCCGTGACGGGACATTTGGGGAGCGCGTGGGCATTAGCGGTGGCGGTGACCTCAAGCACCCCCCTTCTTTCATCTTCACGCTCGTCTCCCCGAACGCTCCCCTTCAGTTCGGCCATTGTGCCCTTTTGTTCCGAGCGGGGGTGCCGTTCTAGTGCCTTTTCTACGGTGCAGCCACTATTCCGCTTTCTCTTCACGCGTGAGTGCTGCCCGCGTCCCCTCTTCGCGGAACCCATATGCGTGCCTCATTTCCGGTTATTGGCCGATACAGCAGGTGTGGGCTCGTCCTACGCTTTGCTGTAGTCGCCTAAACTGGGCCACACAATAACAGCGAGGTCAAGTCCCTAATCTCAAACTGACTCCTCGGCTAGAGTGGTAGCGATGTGCGAGGTCCCTGGCAAGCCAAGAATCATCCGGATAGCTTTGCGGTGCGTGAGTGCGTCTAGCTCCAGGCGGTCTACGTGAACCCGTGGGAGGGCCACGAGAGGGAATGCATGAAGAAGCCTTGACGTAGCCGCCGTGGCGTATAGACGGATACCTCATTGTGGTGTGCATCTTCTGCCGCGGAGCTGCAGACGGCGCCAACTTCCCTTTGGACCTTCTGCACTTGAGCGATGAGCGCCTTGGCAACTGGCGCCCACGAGAGCCGGTGGTCTATCTGCAGGCCCAAGTACGTCACAACCCGCTCCCATGGTGTGCGGTTGCCACCCAGCACTTTCGGGACTGCTCGTCGGCGTATGGCCAAGCTGCGGTTACGATACGGAGAGGCCCACTGTCCGGAAGTTGGAAACAACTTCGTTCAGTGCTCGCTGCAAGCAGCACCGAACGGCTGGAAGGCTTCTAGTGGGACCCCGAGTCCACAGAGCCACATCATCAGCGTATACGGAGATGTGGACGAGGTATTGTAGGTCTGCTGGAATGGCATACGGAAGAGGAGCCAGCGCCAAGTTGAAAAGGAATGTACTTGGGACGGATCCCTGCGGGTCTCCAGAACAGACTGCCGGTGGGGAGCTCACAGTCTTTCCCATTCTTACGCAAAGGGAGCGCCCTGTGAGAAAGGCCGGGACGAAACGCCAGAGACATCCCGTAATCCCAAGATCGTCCACAGATCGCTCAATGACCGGGTAAGGCAAGCCATCAGAGGCGCTTTACACATCAAGAAACACAAGGAGTGCCACTTCGCGAGAGCCTCTGGTGCCCTCCAGGGATGATACGACGTCCGCGATGGAGTCGGCAATCCACCGTTGACGACGGAACCCAGTGTGCTGTTCCGGGAAGAAGTCGAAAGCTCGTGAGATCCACTCGAGGCACGCCAGTACTTTACAGACTCCAACACCTTGCAGATTGCTGAGGTGAGGCATACGGGCCTGTAGGAGGTGAGCGCCTTAGCAGACTTTCTCGCTTTCAAGACTGGCACAACGGCAGCCATCAGCCATGCCTCTGGAAGGCAGCCGGACCGTCAGATGTAGTTTAGCAGCCTGTCCTCCTGGTGAGCCAGGTTCCGCAGCATTTGAAATGGGATACCGTCCAACCCCGGTACAATATGTCGCTTCGTGCGGCTCGAGAGCGGGCAAGAGCTTGTGGCTAGTGATCGGCTGGTCGCACAGGGCTCCAATCTGCTCCGTTGTCTAGGAAGGGCGGTGGCTCAGCAGGCCGCAGAAAGTTCTGGTTTGGGGTCTGCTCCGGTCCACCGGTGGAACAAGAGTCGGCCGGGCAGTACCTGTATGAGAAGAGGTCCTGAATAAGCCCAGCAAAAGGCGAGGACTTGGTGTGCCCGGGAGATTCCAGAAGAGAGAGAAGGGGAAACTTAATAGTACAAATAGTACATTGCCTAAATGCTTGAAATAATAAAGCCTGCATTTCCTTATAGTGCCTTACTGTCTTTCCTAATGACACTTCACACTTTATAAAAAATGTTGAAGTGAAACGTACTAAATAAAGAAATATGCCTTAAGAAGACCGCCACACCTACACACAATGAAATAATTTTTAAGCATTCTACGCGCAATGCACACAAATGTAATAGCAACCATACGCTTGCGCTTAACCCGCGTTCGCGAAGTGAACCGTGACTAAGTTTTGTCGTTTAATCGTTCATGAATTGCGGCGGCTGCCTGAGGAAGAACAGCCATAACGCAAAAGTTATACTCTTAAGGCACTTGGGGAACGACTTCGGGAGACTGCTAATGTGACGAAGCCACGCAAGCGCTGCTAACATGACTTCATGTTGAAAAGCCTCCGCGCTTGCTATGGTTACTCTGCGGATTTTTTATTCATATACGATCATGACTAGAAGCAGCCTTAAAATAAACATGTTCTGATGAGATGCTTTATCTTCTCTTTAGATCCTTTAAGCTAATATCACCGAAAGCAAAGTAAGTATATGCGTTACGCCTTATATTTAGACTTTTAAAAATTCTAAAAATGGACATACAACTTACAAAATAAAAAATACGCCTTGAAAAAAACCGTCACACTTACACACTACCAAAGCATTTTTAAAACATTCTACGCGCTATGCACAAAAAGGGAATATCACCTACAGACTTGCGCGTAACCCACTTTCACGAAGTGAAACGTCACTGTAACTTTCTATTGTGAATACAGAAGGTTTCTCCGTGTTGTAAAAAGACACATAGACACTGATTTAATTTCTTTTTCAGCTTTTCAAATACAGTTTAACTATTTTAACAAAATTAGACCCTATAGCCTATAAAGACAAGATATTGTCATGAATAACATGAGAAAAAATGATTTTTGTTCATTTCTTACTTTTCTTTCTTTACAAGGCAGACAGACCTCACATGCGTGAACCAATTAGCCTTATTTTCTGAAAGAAATAAATAGTTGCTTAACGGGCCAGTTATGCGACTCAGAGTACGGCTGTATATGTATACTGGTATCGTAGTACAGGGTGTCTTGTCGCTCGTATGTTCTATCTAGCGCGGTTATCTGCAGTCGTATCAACTCTCACAACCACATCGCAACATTTAATTCTTTTGTGCTCCCCGAAAGGTGCAGTCACGAGGTAACTAAAAATACTCTCATAAGGAGTAAGCTGTGCAGCAATTTCTTTTTTTCTGCGACAGTACGGAAAAAATTCATCAACAGAAAATGTTAATGAAACTACAGGAAACGTGAGAAACAGGACATACACGTCACTAAGGTTGCGATACCTTTCCAGCTTATAGCATACTTTTTTTTTTACGATATGCGTATTTCAAGCGTGCCCAGTGCGCGTATTGCGTCACAATGCCCGCTCTCGTTGGATGGAAAGTTTATTAATAAGTGCAGGGGTTAGCACAGCGACAGGCTTTGTACCCTATACTGCAAGTGTACCAAGACGAGCTATGAGGCAGGTGTGAGTGGATGAAAGGGCGTGATCGCTGCTTTCGAACGTGGTAGAAAAACGAGATCGTTTCGTTCTCTGCGCGCGCCACTGCCCAACGTGGGAACAAGCAGACGAAACGGAAGTGTACATCTCTCTTGCTACGGCCTACGAAGTAAAAAAAGCAAGAACGCGCAGACATTCGGTGTATATGTTTTATTATTTCGCAGGAGGACGCTCGCATTTGGCGGCGCCTCCAGAGAAACAATTATACATCATTATATTGGATCTACTTAACTCAGACGAAGGACTATAACGACGCCCTCTGCAAAACTTGTAAGGAGAAAGGTACGCAAGACCATGTAGTAAAGACCCCTGGCTCCCCAGGGGTCAAGGAAAAGATTGACTGTAGAGAAGCCCGGGAGGCCTTGCTCCAGAGCGAGGCTGAGGACGACCAGCGTCGAGCAATCCGCCTGGCCGTTGAGGCCGTGAAGAATCGCCGTCCTCAACGCGCGGGGACTGCTTCGTCCCCCCCCCCCCCCTCTCCTACTACCTTCGTGTAGGATTAGAGGCGGGCACCCCAGCTCGTAGGAATAATAAAGTTTTCAATCAAACAGTTATTATTTCGCTAAACGTTAATTCGTCAACTGAAGCAACAGATTAAGCAAATTACTGATGTTGCCTCGAATAATTCTCGAAGTCATGTGCCACTACGAGCAACGTCACAGCACTGCCGTGTACGTATGCACACCTGCGCGATATATACGTCGTCTCTCCGACTGGGAGCGCGGGGCCCGCGAGGGGAAGGACAGACGGCGTTTGGTCTGAAATTTAAGCTCTTTCCGCGGCGCGTATAGGGATGTAATGCTTAGCAGACAGGATTGTGAGCGCGCATTGTATGCGCTGCGCTTCTCAGCTCAAAATGACCAGACCTGGTGAGGGGCCCTTTGAAAGATTGCGGGCGCGGAAAGAATGTCGGCTTCGAAAGCACTTTCCGATCCCCTCGACACAAGCGGCACACCGAAGCGGTATACATTTTGTTTTCCTTGAAAGACGTCGACACTAACGCGACAGACAATTTGCCTCGACGTGCAGGCGATCTTTTGTGTCCGTTGACGACAGAGGCATGGAAAGGTTAGACGTGGAAGGTGCACGCTTACGCGATTACGTCTGCTCGTCACACGATTACGTCTGCTCGTCGAATGAACTCCGCGCGCCCTCGCTCTAAGCGGTCCCTTATAGTAGCGAGGCGTCGACTCCGCACTAAACACCCCTAATTCCTACCCGGCCGAGCCATCCCGAAGAACGACGCTAGGCTGGCTGTGTAATCACTGTGCATGCAAATCACCAGCCACGTGCGTCGACTTCTTGCAGGGCTTCCCGGCGAACACTGTCATTTCTGACACGCACACAACCGTCGTCCCTTCGTCGTCATCCTCGAAACTGCCTTACACTAGGCTATTGTTTCAATTCATCCCCCTCTATTCGATGATGACTTTGATGGAAGCTGCAGGGTGGCGTTGTGCGAGTGTCGACGAGTGGAACATGCATGGGAGTCAATCTGTGGGGCCTCGCATACCGGTTTAGCGATGTTACTTTTCGAAACATGAAATACTTTTCCACATTAAGAAAAGAAACGCTTTAGAGCTGGCTAGGGGACGCGAATGGTCACTCCACGCACAATCGTGCAGGCCAAGATGGTTTATCAGAAGCGAAAGCACTAATGAAAATTAATGATTGTTTATCATTAAAACGTGTCGCATACATATTGAAACACTTCTTGTTGGACCTTTGCTGCATATGCGAGTAAAGTGCGCGGACTGTTGTAGTGACATGATTGTTGCAAATGAAACATCCGGGTCTTAGCTCGCGGTGCCAGTACGTCGCCTTGTAGAGGGTTCAGCTAGTTATTTCATTGTTTCTGAATGTATTTTACATCAGGCACATTTTGTCAAGTGGCGCTGGATGGTTTCTTTCAAAGTACAATGGGGCATGAAATATTTTATTTTGTCTTACCTCACGTTCCTGTAGAGAGTTCACGCATGGCACGCACGTTTCGCGAACTCGACAAAACTCACTGAAGAATAACAAAAATTATTGATCTGTTCTGCTGCAGTCAGAAGCTTACGATTATTCTGAAGATACAAGAAATGCGGCGGAACTAAATTGAGACGGACGGAAATAATTGGCGTCTTAAAGGGCTACACTGATTCAAATTACTGCGTCATGCAGCAGCAAATAATATTATTCTTTCTCGCAAAATATCAGATGAATTTTTGTGTGTGTGTGTGTGTGGTCAGTTGCTTCATTCACCCTGATACGTGGCCAATCCCCCATTGCGAATACGAGCCACGAGAACGAGAACAATACGAACACTCGAACATTCAAGTCTTCGGACCAACGTGTATACTGTGGTGACGCGTCATGGAGGCCAGCCTTTCGATCGCGATATTTGTTGGGCTTATTGCTATGATTTCATGCCGCACATCTCTGTTCGCCGCCAGTGTCGTGGCAGGATCGAAGGAGGACGTCTGCTATTTCCTGGGCAGCGCGTTGTTCGAACCGCTGTCGGGGTGGTCCGCATGCCCTGGAACGCGCTCGACGAAGTTTAAGAGCGATACATCCGCGTTGTACGTAAGTCACAGCAGGGTTCTCCACTCTGCACTGGACTGCTATAGTCTCGGTCCTCTCTTTGTCCGGAGACGTATTGCCAATCAAAACACCGTCCTGCGAAAGTACGAGGCGTTTCTTCGGCGCCTTCTGTCGTGCTGTGAAGCCTGAAGCGCCTCCACACCATACCGGCACACGCCAAGCTGAACTGCTCATCTCTCTCCTCTCCCTGCCCCCTCCAAAAAAAAATGTCATGCTTAATGCAATCCATTACGCGACCCATGCGTTCTCCCCGCGCCGAATCCCTTTCCTTCCGGTTCGCCGAGAACTACACACACACTCGACCGGCTACGAGCTCAAAGCTCGCAAATCACGGCCGCGCGCGCGTGCCAACGAGCGCGCATCTTTCCGATGACCTCTCTTGTCCTGGTATGTCAGAGAGTGCCGTCCCCCCATCGCGTCGCCGGTGTCTCAAAAACTTATCCCACCCCCGCCCTTCAGTCTGCTCACCCCCCCCCCCCCTCGCTTCCCTTCGGGAGCAACTCTGGACCCTCTACAGGGTGGCACGTGCCAAGTTGAAAGTATATTGACAAGTCCCTCTTGTAGAGTCTCTTATCAGTTCCCGACTTTTTAAGTTCACGTGCGCGGCCGCGTGCCTGGGAGCAGGCCTCGGACCGTCAACTGCGCGAGCATCAGATCCCGAAGCCTCCCCGCTTGGCTGTCCGCTTTCTCTCTCTCTCTCTCTCGCGATCGGAGACGTATTGCCGTTGGAGCTGCGTCTCGCGGGGCCTACGCGGCGGGCGCCAGTCAGATATACGTATACCGGGCTCGCTGTCAACCGGACCACCCGCGTGGGGGGGCGGCGCAACAGCAACGGCCTCGCGTTGTTTTCGGTTCGTTTATATTTATCTCTCTTTCTTTTCATATTCTGCTTTGCTTTCTTCCTTCTTTCGATAACGAGGAAGCCTCGGGCCCCTGAGGAGAAACGTAGCACGACGTCCCGCGAACTTCGCGTGCGCGCGCTTGAGTTCAGTGCAGTGACGTTCGCCTTCGTGGACCTGTTTGCGCTCCGCGCGCGAGAGAATAAAAAAATAAAAATAAGGAGTGCCGTTTTTTGCTTCCCTCCAGAACGTGTACGACGTAGAACCTACGCCGTCAACCAGCGCCATTCCGACGACTATATTACGGCGTAACTTCCTCGCTTTTCTTTTTCGCGGACACTAATACGGGAACGCGATAATTGGTGGTGGGGGGAACTGCCGTTGTTTTAAGCGACGACCGTATACAATGTCTAACTTCGTTCCCTCGACGGCCGGTTGCTGGAAGGCGACACATGGAATTAAGAGCTTTGTCAGCACACTTAATTTTTTTGGCGGAACTTTCTTGATTGGTGTCATTTTTGGTGATGAGGGCGAGGAAAAGTTTATTTCTTTCTTTTCTTTTTTTTTTTCGCCACGCACCTTCAGTTCGTTTTCCCACCAGCGATTCATATGCAGTAGAGCTGCAACCACAGATAGCATATATATATATATATATATATATATATATATATATATATATATCCTGGCGCCGTCGGGCGTCGGCGCGTTCACTTAGCGCCGCACGAAGACAAGTATTCCCACTTCTAAATGTGCTCCCTGCTATTGCCGAGATAAAAGCGGCAGCCCCCGGGGTGCGCGTTTTGGCTGTGAATGCGTCACTGTCATCGAGCGATGTAAAATGGACGCGTCTTCGCCGGAAGACGACGCACCGGAAATGGGCTCCGCGTGGTGTAACACATTAAAGTGTTTCGAGATGAAGAATCACAAAGACGATATAAGTAAGGCCTGAGCGGGGCTTGACTTTCAAGAACACAAAGGTGGTGTGATGCACTAATATGCCGCTCCGTCGCGGTGCTTCAAAGGTCGACGACAGACTACGCCTTACGTTAAACAAAGTATACCGCGAACATCCGTGCCACTTGCTTTCAAAGTGGTCAGTCGGATGGTGACAGACTATGCGGGCGAAGTAGGAGCTCTTTAATGGTACGGGCTGCGTAATCCACTCATGCACCGTATCCTTTCACACACACACACACGGACACCTATAGCAAGATATAGCAGCGATAGTGATTGACACGCGCGAGGTCTCGCGCGTGTCACTGTCTTCGGAAGGTCTTGTATGATGCTTGTCGGGGGTAGAATGTTCGTATGAGGTGCACACGACAGATATGCAAGCACATTTAACGCTTGTATCACGGTGGCACACACCTATCCTGGCGGAGTGGCCAAGAACGTGCCCAATTTGCATATTCGGGCACATACCTAGTGTGAAATATACCCAGAGGCGCATGCCAAGTAGCCCGAATTCTACTATAAGCGAGGAAACGACAACGAACGCCACCCCAGTGAAGAGTCAAAGAAAGCTTCGCTTTGAAAATCTAGGTATATACATATATAGTTGTGACAACTAGAGCTAACATCGGCGTCTACGAATAACAATGCATTGATGTGAAGGTGCCGGTTTCATAACATACGCATGTAGGTGAATTCTGATCGAGGCATACTGCGTCTGGCATGACTGGGAAGCTATTAACACGGACGGCGTCAGCCGCCACGAACGAATGACCTATGTTTCGAAACGACATATTGCATTGTCGACGAAACATGTAGCACACACTATATAATAATATTTGGGGTTTTACGTGCCAAAACCACTTTCTGATTATGAGGCACGCCGCAGTGGAGGACTCCGGAAATTTTGACCACCTGGGGTTCTTTAACGTGCACCTAAATCTAAGCACACGGGTGTTTTCGCATTTCGCCCCCATCGAAATGCGGCCGCCGTGGCCGGGATTCGATCCCGCGACCTCGTGCTCAGCAGCCCAAAGCACACACTATATGACGCGAAGTGAAAGTAATTGTATAAGTGTATAAGAAGTGAGTAAGAAGTGTATAAAAGCACTACTTGCTGCTAGCCTTCCGAATCACAGACTTTCAGCGCTATATATAGGTTAACTGTCAATTTCTTACAAAACCCCAGGCCCCGGGCCCGCATTGGTGACTACAGCAATGACAAACACAATCAGCCTATAAATTTTGAGAACTTATACACAAAATTACGAATTAACCGGAACAGCGAATCATCCGAGTTCAAGTTATTGGAAGCCGACCGTGTGCGTTGCTCATACTCATTGTTTCGTTGCCTAATGGTCGTTCACAAACGTTATTAGTAGATATATCGCGAGATCTGTCAAAAACAGTAGATTGGCGAAACCGTACATGGTCGTTTTTATGAACTGCGTGGACCAGACAGGGTTGGTGTGAAGAGCGCGGGTAACGCGGTTCTTGTCTCTTCTACGCTGTTCAGGAAGAGCAACGATTGCAAGTTCTTCCAGCTCCCTCGTCCTTAATCCTCAAAGCCGGTGAGGCTCTGCGACAGCTTGGCCGTATAAGTTCTTCTGCGCAGCTTGTGAGCATTTCATGGATAGAGAAATATACCATAAGTGTATTACGAGGCTGTCAAGCCAACAGGTGTGTGATGTAATGCATGGTACGAAAATGCATGCACTCAAGTATAGACCCAAGTATAGAACGAAGAGGACAACTGTGTGCTTGTGTCGGCAAGTTGCACTGCGGTCTTTCCGTTCCATGAATCCCTTTGAACTTGTTCAAGCTTCGTCCGGAAGCAGCGTCAGCTGCTAGTCGTGTGCTGTTGTAGTATGGCATCCGCCTTTCTTCCTGCTCGTGAACTGCTCTTCTATATTTCGAATCCCAAACCGACTAGACTAGTCAGCGGCGCAGCAAGTGATGCGGTTTCCAGTAACCCGAAACTCGAATTCAAGCGGATGTTTTAAATGCGTGCTTGCTTGCTCGTTGGCCCTCCTGGGCCCGTCCGTCGGATTAGAGGGAATGTCGAATTAACCGATTTTGTTTCACTACAGCCCAAGGAAGCTCTTCTACGATCCGAACGTCTGTCCGCGTCAACGTCTTTGCGTGGGTCGTCCTCACTGCAGGACCTGCTGAATTCAAGTCGGATGTTTTAAATGTGCGCTTGCTTGCTCGTTGGCCCTCTTGAAACCGCCAGTCGGAGTACACGGGACGTCGAATTAACCGACTACGTTCAACTGAAGCCGAAGTCGGCTCTGCTACGATCCGATCGTCTGTGCGCGTCGACTTCTTTCTGTGGGTCGTGCTCACTCCGGGACCCCGCTGATTGGTTGTTCGGTCGCACGTCGCCGGGGAGGGCAGCGGCAGCCTTTGGCCCGCGCTGCGCGCAACTTCCTCGCGGCGGCGGGAAACCGCGCTGAGTGAGCGAGCGGGACTGTCGCGGTGGCGGCGCGGGGCACATCGAAGAAGAAGGAGCTCCGGCGGCCGACATGTTTGTCTGTCGCGCGAAGGGGAAGGGACAAAAGGGGCCAGGCGACCACCCACGACGCCGACGGAGAGCGCAGTTTTATGGCGCAGTAATTACGGGGCGCCTTCGCTGCGGTCGTTACACGTGTCGGGTCGGCGTGCACGCGACGCCACCACCGCCGTGCCTGCAGAGAAGAGCTGCGTCGGTTGCGCCACGCCGGCGGCAGCAGCGTCTGCGGAGACCCCCCCCCCCCCCTTACCCCCACCGACGCGCGCGCCGAACCGCCCAGGGGCCACCGACGGCAACGCGATATCGGCGTATCGATACCGGCGCCGCAAGAGAAAAAAGAGGAAAAGCTCGTATAGCGTGTACTATCGTGAACGCAGTGAAATGAGGCGGTCGGGGGCTATCGGCTTTGGAGTAAACGATGCGGCGAACGCTGCCGCGAGTGACCGTCGAAATTAGATGCCCGAGATGCATCTGCATTAGTCGGCGCCAAAGTGCGGCGATATCAAACGCCAATGGAACACGTTGAATATGCATTCGGACCGGCCGAAGCGAATTGGGCCGATATGAAAAATCACTGGAGCGGGACTAAAGTGCCTTCGGACTGGTCGAAGATAATGCCGTGCTGTGAAACCCGCTGGAACATGCGCATGTCCGGTCTCTTCTCCCCTGCTTTGTACCCGTCGTGTCGCGTGTCCTATAATCTATGAATTCGCATGACCTTGTCCACTTATCTGCCTTTTTGAAACGGGTTAAGTAATCCTTTATGCCACTCGAACCTTGTGGGTTGGTACTGAACACACTGCAACGTATACGTACCTGCAGGCTGGTTGAAGATTATGCCATAGTGTGAAATCCATGGAAAGTTATCGTTTCTGCACTCCTCGGCGATCATGCACTAGGCCAGCTCCTGAGGATCTCTTCGAGTTTTCAGGCATGCATACGCCTACACTACATTCAAAGATGGTCGACGAAAAGGCCGACCATCCGACCTTCAACGACGCAGTGGACGAGCGTTTTTCCGCACCGCCCCTTCTTGGATGCCATCCAGGAGACGGGCCTCAGCAGTTTCGAGGTATGCCGTAAGGCGTACTGGCGTAGTAGAACAATAAAGAGCACGTGTTACAAATTCTTTGAGCTAGCTAAAGCGAATGCTATGATATGAAAGCTACCAAAACACGGCGAAGGAGCCGTCAACAGCACAGACTTCAGCTAACAACCCGCTTGAAACTGCCAGATAATGATCCCATAGGAATCCCGTGCTTTCACACCATCACTGGAGTGAAACGTGTTCGAAAAAAAAAAAAAAAGACTTCCACTTGGAAAACTTGCATATACTGTGCCGAGGAAAGCATATGTTGCCTTGAAAAAGACAAGTCCACTTGTCGAAACGTTGGCTCCCACTTTTACCTTGTCTTCGTTTTGCTCATCATTATGAGCAACATTCAGAACTATTTCTTGTGCATGTTTAAGGTACTAGTTATTGTGCATTTCTTGTGCGACGATGCTAAGGAAACATGCACACACGTACACACAATGCGCTTGTGTATGAGTTCATGTATTGCACATACTGACTCCACGTTGTTCCGTACGTGCATAGAAGGCAGTTGCAACTTTCCTGGCTTCTGAACTGAGGTGAGGCAACAATTATGTAAGCTTTCCAAAAAAAAAAAAAGAAACTTGTGCTTCACGTGCCAAAACCACGATTTGATTATGAGGCAAGCGGTATAGTGGGGTATGCCGGATTAATTTTGATCTTTAACGTACCCCCAGTGTACGGGACCGGGTGCTTTTGCATTTCGCCCCCATCGAAATGAGGCCCCCGCGGCCGAGGTTTGATTCCGCGACCTCGTGATTAGCACAGCAACACCGTAGCTGCCAAGCCACCGCGGCTGGTATGGTTATACGAGCTGCCTTTGAGGACAAAGTCTATACGTGAGCATTTCTCAGCACCAGAAAGTAGCGTCCGAAACTGACATCGTGAAGATGAAGTCCGCACTATTCATCAGAAGGTCAGCGCACGTCTGTGCGAACCGGCAGCTCTTGCGGTAGATGAGGGCACAACGAAATGACAATTAACAGTCGTCGACAGACACTACCGACACTGGCGATGGGCGGAGACAGAAAAAAAAAAAATAGTGGGTTTCTACGGGAAGGAAAATTGAAGTTCACTCCCCGAAGTTTATTTCAGAATGTTTCGCAGATCTTGAACAGCCGTTTTTCGTCGCTCTGTAATAGTGGACACAAGCAGCTTCAACGTTTCACTAAATATATAGTGGCGGGCTACTTGGTTTGAAGCTATTGTTCTAAAGGCAGCGCACTTGTTGAAATATGGACGGACACTAAATCACACAAAGGCGAGCGTTTTCTTGCCACTGGTCTCTACGACAAAGGACTGTAAGTAAGAACTTGATTTCTTTTTTGTCTCCCAGTACTTTCTTTACACCCGTCAGCGAATTACTTGAAACTGCACTTGGGGTGGAGTAGTAGTTCGTAGAAGAATTTTTTTATTGGAGGAGAGCCTATGGAGTAGCCGACTCCGATAGACACAGAGAGAAAAAAAGAAGATTATTAACGAAGTAAGAGACAAGAGAAGCCATGTAGGTGGAGTGCCTAAGTTACACCTCTTGTATTGCGCTGACGTATACATAGATGGCCTTTCTTTGAAGGAGGAGTTTTCTTGGACAAAAGCAGACATTGATAGTAATGATCTGGCGCCCGCAATCCAGATAGGCAGCTGTATTGTAAGGTGGATAGTCTCGTACATGTCCATAGCCAGTGGTACTCTGAGGCTAGCTCGTTCCTGTATACATAACTTTTATTGTAATTTTTCATTGAAGTTTCTGACAGTAAGTTCTAGCTTTAGATCATGTATTTCGTAGGTCTTGGCATGGTATTTTACATACACTTTGGCTAATTCATGCTCCTCAAAAAAAAAAAAAAAAAGAAGGACCGGTTGCGAAGCCGTGATGTTTTGTGCAGATCTGCAATTAGCTTTCATGTAAAAGATAAGATGTGAGAGATAAGATATTAATCACGTGTCAGTACGTCCAAGCCAGACGTGTCTCTTCTCTCCAACTGGTCTTTCGTTTAACTAACGTTCTGAACCTATTTATGTTGACAAGGATTGATTGATTGATTGATTGATTGATTGATTGATTGATTGATTGATTGATTGATTGATTGATTGATTGATTGATTGATTGATTGATTGATTGATTGATTGATTGATTTTCTATTCATATAATCATGTGAGTACGTCCAACCTAGATGTGTCGCCTGTCTCCAGCTCTCCTTTAGTTTAGTAAACGTTGGTCGATCGATAGATCGATCGATTACGTTTAACGTTCTAAAGCAGCACAGAATTAACGTTGACGCCACCCAGCGGCACTGTGCCCAGGCATTCTTGCGCTTTGTCACCATCTAAATGCTGCCGGCCGCCGCAGCCGGGATCGCACGCGCAAGTGGTGTAACTACAGGCATTGAAACTGCAAATTGAAGAAGGAGAGGCCATACAGCGCGCAGGTTCCCGCGTGCTTTCGGTGACCACCACTCAACTAAGTCGTCGCTTTCACCTGAATGGGCCAGCTCGCCAGGTACGCCCCAAGCTCCTCCCCTCCGTCCCGCATATACTTTCGTTTTTGGTCCGTGATTTCGCCTAACGTAGCGAAACAGAATACAGTCATAAAAAAAAAATCATACAACGAGGAAAGAAAAACGGGAACCAGGAGCTCTGAGGAAGCTTTGCGCGTGGACATAAATCTGTCATGTTGCCGCAAGAGAAGAGCTTAAGAAGGCCAGGGCGGAGCGAGGGCGTGGGGAAGGGGGGGGGGGGGGGGGGCGAGGTGGCTCTCGCCTGGTACTTGGCGGTAATTACCGCAGAAGATAACCACCACCGCTGCCACGCTTCTTCATTCTCGGTTATACTTCAATTTGCGTGCGTGTGAGCGAGTGTTTTAGCCTCGAGTCTGCGGCCTCCCTAACTATACCTTACCTCACAATACTAGTACCGTACAGCGTGGCGGGAGCTGCGTCTGGAGTGAGCCAATGAAGGGGCCCGAACGCGCTACGACCTCGGTAGGCGAGCCTACTGATTGGTCTATTCCTTGGCCATCGTGCCTCTCGCTATTGTTGATTGGCCGAATATACCCGCGTGCCGTCAAATTGCGAACTGAGCCCCTGACTAGCCGAAGCGTCCCGTGGGCACCACTTCACACTTCGCGCGCGCGCTTGTCGAACTTACGCAAATGGCACGGCCATAAATGTTGTGTATATTACTCCACCTTTTCCTTGCCTTAGCTCTTAGCAGCCTATATATACAGTAATTCTGGTCCTTAGTTGTTTACACTGCCGTCTATAGGGTACAGGGGTGGAAGCAAATGTATGGCGCTTTTCTTTCTTCTTCGAGCTCATTTCGACGGAAACGCAGGAAGCACATCCTTGCTGCGCAGGGCGCACTGCTTATTATAGGCTTTGACACAGCCACGGCAAAGTCACGCTAGGCTTCACAGCGTTGCACGCTAATTATGGAAGGGAGCATACCTTACACAGTGCTGCCCGGCTTTAGTGAGCTCTCCGCTCTCCCCAGCGATGATGCAAGTGGTGAAGCAGCGCGGGCGAAATAAGGGCCGAGAAGATAGAATGTATTTCTTTGATATACTGGCTTGATTGCTCTACCGGCTGCAGCTGCTATAGGGCAATTATTGTCTCTTCCGTTCTAGCATTAACATTTACTCTCTTCGTGTCCAACGTAAGACAACAACAAAAAATAATGATAGCAATAACGCAAATGTCGACCGTATTAACTGAAGGCTGAAAGAATCCTTAGATGTTTATCTCCACAATTTCGACCTTCGAGACGTTCAGAAATACTGGAATTTGTTTACGATCAAATTAAATGAATTTATTCAAGCTTTAACATGCTTGCTAGGCAAATAACGTCTCACAATAATGCACCACGGTTTACTAAACACCTGGACGACTCTGTATCAAAAAGCAGTAACTTTTTCGTGTAGCAAAGCTGCGGACGTATCAGTATACGCTGTTAGACGTATCAGTCTTTCTATAATTTACATTGCCTAACTTATTGTGTCATGATCGAGACTAATTCTGGAATGTTGTAAAAAGGCGAACGGAGCCATGTTATTTCCCTGAACGATCTCTCACTATAAACCCATACTGCCTGATCAGTACCCTTCAATATTAACGTGTTTTCTCTAACAACTTTGGTCTCATCCCTAGTGATTGTTGTACTGTTTCACATCGGAATTTTCCTCCGATGTCTCCTGTTAAAAGACAGGCTTCCGGGATTGTTAAACCAATTGAGTCATTGAAACTGCTGTATTCTTGTGGCGTTGACAGCATTGACTCAGAGTTTTTAAAACAAATATATATTCTGCTCTAATCTTTACTAAGATTTTCCATCAATCAGTTGATCACGGTTCCGTACTATCGGACTGGAAGATCGGGAAGCCAGTTCGATTCATGAATCCGGTAAGACGCATTCCTCTCTAACCATTTCATTAACGAGCATTCCCTTTAAAATTATGGAGAATATATTGCATACTAACATTTCTGACTTTTTAGGCTTCAATAACTTCTTTTAGAGAGTGCGCCACGGATTTCGGTCATGGTATTCATGTGAAACTCAATCCATTTTCATACGCATCGCTTTACCCGCCGTGATGGCGAGCATTCATCTCGGTGACTTGGAATTCCCCGCGCGCTGCTGTTGCCCAGCCAGCCCTCACGCAATACGGGTTGATGGACTGTAATGTTTGGGGTCGGGCATAAAATAGATGGTAGCTGGCCCATGCCGTCGTCCAACTTATCCGCGCTCAGGACGTTGTTGAAGGGAGACACTTGTTCTCATTGAGAACGAGGAATATGGGATTTATTTACAGTATCTACATGAGAACGTTACAGTTCATCAGTCTAACATGTCTGAAAGAGGAATGCACACTGGAGAGCCGACGACGGCTGCTTATAAACACTCTGTCCTCCCTTGATCCCTCGGTGAGGGAAAACGGTCGTTCAACCTCCGACCATTTCGGAGCGTCCAAAGTCATCGTAGCCGACCCGCCTTTGAGGGGTAGGGTTTACACATTCACTTCCGCACAGGTTGCACTGACCACTCCAAGGTGAGAGGGTTTTCGCAGACACGGGTCTGCCCCGAGCAGGCGCCTCTTGATCGCAGAGTTGACCCCGCAGACAGCGGCCGCCGCGTCTGTCCATTGACTGACGACTTCTGAGGTCCGTAAGACGGCGCCGCAAAACATTATCCTTCCAGGAATTCCCCGCTCCAATCGAACCACAAACCACAAACAATACTTGGTCCGCTGACTGCGTCTAGACACCTCGGCGCCTCACGGCAGGGGAAGCGGCGCATTGTGGTCCTTACAAAGCGAGTCGTCGCAGCAGACATGGTGGCGCCGAAGGGCTGCTGTCTCGGCGCATTGTTGTTTTCACAAAGTGAGTAGTCGCAGCAGACCTGCCGGCGCCATTCCGACGCTCGCTTCCCCGAAGATCGCCAGCTCCCGCCGGTCAAACGTAACAGGGCCTACCCAGTGCTAATGACTCGGAGGTGCTTTGCTATACGTGCAATGGTGAAGGAGCGCCAACCTTCAGGGGCATATTGTTTGCTACGAAAAGGAATGCGACGCGGGTGACGTCACCAGCCGTCTCGCCTTGATCCGTACATCGATGGACCGGCAGACCTGCGTCGGCAACGGCACTTAAGGCGAGACCGACCCGTTGTTGGAAGAGAGTCACCGCCAGTCGACGTCGCCGCGGTCTGGTGGGCTCCGTATTTCGCCGCTAGTATCAGCTATATTTTCCGCTATAGAGGCTTTTTTTCCCCTGTAATATCTTGTAAACATATTATAAGGGATTCTTGGCCTCTTCGGTCTACTCCGTCTCCCGTCTGTTGTCCACCAAGTCGCAATAGCGAATATGGCGTTGCGCTGCTGAGCACGAGGTGAAAGGATCAAATCCGGGTCACGACGGTCGCATATCGGTGGGGCGAAATGGAGACACAACCGCGTACTGTGCACTGGTAAAAAAAAAAAAAACCAAGGTGGTCAAAATCATTCTGGAGTCCCCACTACGATATGCCTCGTAATTAGGTCGTGGTTTTCGGAACGTAAAGTCCCACAATTTAATTTTTTTTATGGTCAACGTTTCAGCGCTTAAACTTAGGTTGTAAACGGCTAATCTAGAATTATTTCTTTCTAATCGCCCTTGGCACGTAACGGTTAACGGTCGCTATTCTAGTCGCATCTGGTGTGCCTCGGTGTTCTGCTCAGGCCCGCTTCTCTTTCTCATCTGTATTAACGATTTACCATGTCGTGTTTCCTCTCATATACGAGGTCTATCTGAAAAGTAAGGGGACTGGGTCTGCTGTGCGGGCTATGAGCGATATAAAGATAACCTTATTATTTAGTCGAGCAATGTGACGTCTTGGTAGTATATGACTGCAATCTGAGCTTTGTGCATCCATTGACATTTTCTTCAATCATACTTTTTTTTTTACACCATTGTCTTTGCAAATCGTTCAGCTGTAAAAACTGAGGAAGGAACCATGAGCATAGAGCAACGAAGCAACCTCGCTTAGGGAAAGCTCCGTCAGTAGCGTTCCAGATGCTTCGAAATGTGTACGGAGCTGACACCACGTGACGCACACGTGGGTTCGAATGGCGCAAGAGTTCAAACGGGCACGCGAGGGAGTGCGAGATGACTCAAGAAGCGGGGAGGCCTTCAACAAGCAGGACTGGCGGTGACGTCGACCGTGTAAGGCAGATGTGTGCTATTATGAGGTTGTTTGTTAGAATTATTGCCAGCCAATTGAATATGCGAAAGGATACAGTGTATGGAGAATAGTCACTGAAGATTCAAGCACGCGGGAAAATCTCTGCAAAGATGCTGTGTCACGGCTGCTGAATTCTGATCAGAAGGAGCTCCGCATACGTGTGTGTCTGGATATCATCGCACATTCTTCAGACTGAGTCAGATTTGCTTTGTCGAGTCATTAGCGCGGTGACGAGGCGCGGATTTTTGAGTACACGGCCCAAAACACGAGCGTCAGAGGTGTCACTGGTAGTCTCCGTTGTTGTCGACGCCGAGGCCAACGAAAGCAAGGTTAAACCAAGTCAAAGGCTGAAGCCTGGATCTGCTCGCGTTTTTTCGATGTCAGAGGCATCGTCCGCAGTGAGTTCTTGCCACAGCGCCAGACGCGATAAACCAGCGAGTTTACAAATACATTCTGCGGTGTTTGCTTCGCCCGCCAAACGCGAGAAGAGAGCCCGGTGTTGTGGCGGCACAAATTGTGGCTGCTGCATCAAGGCAATGCACCAAGTCATGACGTCCTCAGCATCCTCCAGTTTCTGGCCAAGAGGAACATTGCCGTCCTAGAACGACCAACATATTCCGTTGAACTTTCACCCTTGTGGATTTTTAAAAGCGAAGCTTTTCTTTGCGTACCTCACCGGGTTTTCGGCACCGTGGGTGCTGCGGGGCTATTCTGCCGAATAGGCCAACCAATCACAGCGAAGGACGCGCGCGCGTCACCGCCGCTGGGTTTCCTGCACCGCCACCAGATGGCGCTAGCCTCCGCGCATCCGCGGCAGCGACACTGCATTGGCCTCTCTGCAATGCCTGAGTAAAGCCTTCCGTGTCACTTTGTGCGGACATTCGATAAACACAAACTCGCGTTTCGACTCTCTATGCACTCGCACAGTGCTTCGCTGTATGCAGATTAGCATACAGCATATTTTTTTTATTCTTTAAGCTCAAGGGAATTATCAAGGGAACCCGTTTTGAAGGCGTTGAAATCATCAAGGGGGCCGTAACGACGGAGTTGCGGAACGTACCAGAAGAACCGTTCCAGCAATGTGACCGAGAAGTATGATATATAGTTCGTTACACTGAAGGCGGATTACGTTGAAGGGGACGTCACACAGTTTGCCATATGGCACAGAAAAAAATTGTTTGGGACATCAGACCCGCTACTGTGTTGTATATCGGAGAGATTTCTAGCGAATAGGACGAATATACACTACGGTCGGACCTAAATTCTTTTGCAGACTGATGTGAAAAATGGCTAATGGAATTAAGCATGAACAAGTGCAAATTAGTGCGTGCCTCTCGCAAACATTAACGTCATCCATCCCGCAGACTTAACAGTATACTTCTATTGACAGCGTCGACAGAAGCAGTTCTGTATTGTGTGTATGTGTGTGTGTGTGGGGGGGGGAGTCTTTTCCTTTCTTTCGTATCCTTCTTCTTTCTTCTATCGCATCCATTTTCCCTTCCGCCGGTACAGGGTAGCCAACCGCAGATAATCTCTGGTGTACCTCTGTGTCTTTCATTTGCCTTTCTCTCTCTTACTAGAACTCTCTCCCTTGAACATGTTTCGTGTTTCAACAGAACTGTTTGCTGGCTTAGTTAATGTTTTTTGCCTAGGACATGTTTTGGGCCGCACATTAAGACGCACGCAAAAGGAAGAATCATAGAAGACGGCATGGGTGGCACTGATCTAGAAATATGTTCCAGCAAAACTGTTTGTTGGCCCAGTTAGTGTTTGCTGAAGGATTGTTTGCCGAAAGGAAAACCTGTCCTTCCTGTTTCGTGTCATCGATGTATTGGCGATCAAGGCAGAAAGCTGGGCTAGTTGGTGTGTCATCATTAATCACGTGGGGCAGTCTGGCCGCTGCCTCAATGAACGGCTACGAGAGCACCGAACGCTGGTGGATTCATTAGCGGGGGGGGGGGGGGGGGGGCGGCCATTTGGCCAAGCATTGTAAGCGGTGCGGGTGCGTGCCTGCGTTTGATACCACGTGTGTGCTTGGTAGGGGAGGCACAAGGTGGGGACGCGAGATTTGTGAGGCATATCACATTGACAGGGAAGGTGATAACTGTGTCGGCACGACATCACTTGCCTTGTCCAAAAAAGAAAAAAAAATGTACTTACAGAATAGTTTGCCACATTTTGATTAGATTGTGCTTCTGCTGTTTTAACCCTGTGTGCGCATGCACCACCGAAATGTGTATATTTACCTTCTCTCGCAGTAAAATCTCAGTTGATGTTTAGCGCTCGTCCTGTCGTCTTCTCTGTCTGTGTCCCTGTTATTTGCGCTAGTCTTTTGATTAATGATGTATTGGCGTCACTCTCTCATCTAACATGGAATACTCACATCAACACAATAATTAATAGTGCTAACCGAATGTCGGGATGCCTACGTCGAAACGTTTAGTAAAGCCCCAATTTACCGCTCTAGAATTGCTTCTATACGAAATCCCTGTCCGCTTTAAATGTGAATAGACCGCCGCTCTTTAGGATCCTAACTGATTAGTGCACTTGAACTTGTTAAGAATACTGTCACTTGTTTTTATCGTAGCTAATTAACATGGAAATCGCCTAAACAGAACAACAGCCTCTATACTGATTGATTTGTTATTCGTATAAGCAAAAAATATATATACTCTCGCTAATCGGAACTAAGATTTTCGCAACTCAGTAAAACAGAACCACAGGAGCAAACTCTAAAGTCTCCTTAAACAAAAAAAAAAGCCATAATCTGATTTTTATTTTGTGACACTTGTTTTCAGCGGACAATGTCGTTCTTAAAGAGCAGTGGCAAAGACTCAATCAAGCAAAACAGCTTATAAATACTTAATGCGTAGCATGTGAAGGCCGCACTGCTTGATGGCATCGCCACTCGCCCGATAGACGACCGAAATAAGAACGAGCAAAATTTCGGATAACTTTCAGAGCGCCATTCGATCATTTTGTCGCCGCCAGCAATTCAGTCACCGAGTCGAGCAGTAAGAGCGATGCTTTTGCTTTGATACGTCCACCGGTGCCTCCTCTAAATCAAAACTATAGCAAAGCCTATAGTCAATCCAGAAGTCGCCTACCCCGTTCGAATCACGAGAAATACTAGCTGCTATATATGTATACATTCCCTTCTTTGTTGTTAACATATGTTACAGCGTTAGGAGTGCGCACAACATATAGTGATACACCTCTCTACCAACTCCCTCGGTAAACGGAACTCCTGCGAATCGAAGCATATATTTGTCCGGTCCCTTCAGGCTCTATGTAACGAGATTCTACAGTATTGTCGCACAGCTATAGCATAACATTGATGAAATTCAGTTTATAACTGTCCCATTTATCTCTACGTAGAAAAGCTTTTTTTTTTCTTTTTGTGCTTGTGCATATTTCGTTAAGTCTACTACCATCATCTTTTACACGTTCATCGAACTCATCCCTGCACCTATACATGCCATTCATCGCGCTTTGACCACGACAACGAAGTTGGGTGCGCATCCTGTCGCACGAACACCTTTTTGCATTCTTTCACTCAGCACACGTACGTCACGATACTGGAACCAGCTACCCTCAAGCATTGCTTCTATCACGGATTGTCGCTTGTTCAGACCATCTCTGTTCGCGTTTTACAGCGAAGTTGTATATGGCTAGCCGATTCGTCCGTCCATATCTGTCGCCTGTGCGCCGAAAACTCTTCCGGCGCAACCCCATGCGCATGCGCAAAAAAAAAAAGAGAACGAGAGACGCGCGATTGGCTGCGCCAGTAGTGACGCCGTTGCTCTCCGTCGCAGTGGAGCGAGCGCGCAGCAGTTTCTCTCCAGCTCCGAAAAGGGTAGGCGATGCGTCATATGTACCCCTGAGGAGCAGGTAGCTTTCGATCAGCAACGCCGCCAGCAGAACCGGGAACGAGCTCGTCTGCGCCGTGCCGTTGCTGCAGCACAGGCACAAGAACAGGTTTGTGCAGCCGAGGGCAAGCAGTAACTGTGTGCTGCGGATCTGACAGCCTACCAAGCCATCGTTTAATGAACCGTCGGGATTAACCAATTGATAAATACCGGGGCCTCACGTTTCAGCTTCGGTGGTTAACCGTCTGTACAGAATGCTTGGGCGATGGCTTTTTTTTACATTGCAGTCGATGTACCACATTACCGTGTTTTGCTAGTATATGTGCTTTCCGTTTTACTCTTTGTATTGTTTATTGCTTTGTCAGTGTGTGATATTCTTCTTCTTCTATTTTGCCCTTTGATAAGATCTTTTTTTTGTGCATCATCTTACTCTAATAAATATTTATATCGTATACCTTGCCATATTTGTGCAGTTGGTGTTTGAAAAACTGTAGCCCCCTCCTCGCCCCCTACAATGTCTTAGTATTTGAGGGTATTAGAATAAATAAATAAATAAATAAATCTTGCCGAGCGGGTTGGGACAGTCAACCCACCCCTCGCAGACAAGCTGCTCACTCAACCCAACCCGCTCGCGTTCACATGAACCCCACGACTGGTGTGACAAGCCGACTTGACCCGTCTTTATCGGGTTCATGTGTAAGCCTATACCTGGCTCGCTGGCGGATGCGCTAGGACGCGAACGTGCAGCGGTTGCGAAATTGTAACCGCTGCACTTGATAGCGCACGCATTGCCGCTTTGGCGCTCGGGAATCGACGCGACCGTGAAAATTGCTCACTCGAGCAGCTATGCTCCAAGAAACACGTATAAATATAGAACGTGGGAGCGGTGCGTTGAGAGTTGCGAATTTGTCTCTCTTGCTTGCGGTACACATATATAGGCGACTGGTCTGAGCCAACTTGTCAGCACGTTTTGCCAGGTGGGCCGCGCACGGCATCCGTAGCTCGGTCTCCTCGCTATCAAATTGACGATCTGGCTGATCCATTTTACCGACGATACACCGCATCACGCCGAGCGACCTTCAACATCGGCCAACATGCAAAGCGACGACACGTCTTATAGTTACGCGTGATGTATCGCTCGCTGTACTTGCAAGCGGCTGTTTTCGTTGCACAGAGGGCATCGCGGGTCGGGGTGGCCTAGGGAGCTATACGCGGCTGCCAATAAGAAACCGCTTGGCGCTTGCTGCAACAAGGAAACGGTCGTGACCCAGGCGACCTTCCACTATCAGAGGCGCACACGTATACTTGGCTATATACGTACACATTGTTGAAGGTGGTCCTGTGACGCCCACACACTGGCGCTCGCCCTGTGCATGCTGGGTGCTGTATAAAAACGTCCGCCGCTGCTCGAGCGCGTGGCTGCTGAGAAAATAAAGAGTATACATGATATCACAGTTGCTGCTAGCTAGGTTCCAGGTACCTGCACACTGCAGGTGTATTTCGGTAGACCTTGTCACTTTCGCTGGTCACTCTAACGTAGCCTTTCAAACGTATCCCAGCAGCCCACGGATATCGATTTCCTCGCGTCGCAGAGCACCGATTCAGCGCTCTATAGAATGTAGTGTGAACGACTGTATACGAGCGCTTTATTAGTCGGAATGAAGCAACTCCGCCTGCGATTTAAGCTTCGCTGTCGCTCTTCGCCGACCAAAAGAGGATGCATGCACAGTGTTTGGGAGAAGGGCCGGACTTTGCATGGTCTACCAGCAACATTCTGCAGCTGAAATAGGCCCCGAGTGCACGGTTTGTTGCAAGTTGTTGCCCACACTGAAGGAACCATTGTACTGCGCTGCGAAAAGTAGCGGTTGCGAAAGAAGTGGTGGTAGAGCCCTTTGGAATTTGGATTGAGCACTACATCATGCCACCACCGCGATATTTTTATTTTATTTAGAGTTTTGTTGTTATAGTAACCAGGGGGTTGGGGGGGCCGGGGGCACTTTGGAGGCGCATTCTCAACCGCAGAGAGCCTCCGAAATGCGGTTGGAGCGCGTCCCAGGCTTCCGGCCTTCGCTCGATCGCTGTGCGCGGCGCGCAGCTGTCAGCCGCCTAATGGATGATGCGGTGCGCACGGGGACAAAGGCTGTTACTGTACTGCACGCGTACGTATCCTGCTGGTTCCTTGACGCGAACCGCGTTCATGCTTTGACGCACTAAAAACCGTTGATATCACTGAGGTAGCGGTAGCGATCTCTCAACTCAAATGTCAAAACGGCTGCGAATGTTTGAACCTTTATAGAGGCACGGTCTGCTGAATTTGGTATGGAGGATGAAGGCGTCAGGAGGACATCGGGCATCGTGGAGGACATCGGGCTCGTCTGAATGCCGCATTCGCAGGTGCTCTCTTTAGTGAATCCCATCTTCATACCTAATCGTTGTACCTGAAATTAGTCTTAAAGAGATAAAGCATGCATTGTTACTAGTTATCACACGTGACTATATGTGCCGATACGCATATTTGCTGCCTTTTGTATTTCAGAGCTAGGGTGCTAGGATGGACAAAACTGCAGTTCGGACTCGAGATCGACTGCGATTTGTCGCTCGATATTTATCAGTATCTCATCAACTAGAGGTCTAATGCATCCATGAGCGCGTTTACTTGCGCAACTTCAACTGACTGGCTTTCTCGCTTGTCGCTTTCTTGTGTCCGAATATTTTGTTGTACTTATATATGTTGATGCTTCACAGCTGGTACCGTCCAGCTCCTTACAAATAGCTTTGTCAATTGGTGCGTAAGACGCTCCGCTTCTTATAGATATATTAATTGACCTTACAACAGACGATTCTTTCACACTCGCGCTATGCGATTGCGCGGTCGGCTTTGCGAGTAATCTGTTTCAGATTCACATTCTACTGGTGCAGTAGAGTGAAACATATTTGGATGGATGTTATATACAGGAGGAGGTTCCATAATGGGAGACTGTATACGGGGACCCCCTATAACGATAAACGTGTTGCAGAAAGAATAAACTGGCAACACATATATTAAGAAATGAAGTTATCTGTTACAGCGTGCAGCATAACTGTAACAATGGCAAGTGCTACTAGTAAAGGCACTATACGACGTTTACTGAAAGTTTCAGTCAGAAAGCAAATATAAGATACAAAACAAATATAAACAAAAAGCCGACAAAGACTTCTTGTTAGGTTACCATGGAGGTGTTTGTTCCGTTGTTCCGGTTCGGGTTCAGTTAATCACAATTTTATACTTGCGATTACCACTTTTAGTCGGCCGATTAGTTTATCATTCCATCTAATCCCAACGCCGGCGACTCAGCTGATGATGTACAGCGATATCTGGGAATCTCTGAGAAAGCCCTAGCTGGCGAGAGAACACCCATAAGACCTCGGTCCTCCAAAGGGCTTGAGCATAGGGTCGTGGCGGCGATAATGGTGGTGATTCTGAAACAGGCTTTAATATACACTTGAGTCAAGCGATGACCACCTAGAATTGTGCGCGCCGTTGTCGGTCAGTAGGTTTCGCATTAAGATAATCCCCTGCGATATGCGAGAAGATTAAAGGGGACAGAGCTAAGGTCTCGATTTATTGTCGATTGCAACCACACGAAGTCAACAGACATCGCAGAAAGGAGAATTATAACAAAAATGTATCGTTCTTTTTCATTTAAATGTACACATAAGAAATTCACCGAAGATTACGATAGTCCCTCTTGCAAAATTTGAGCGCAGCTCTACGTGTCCTCATTTCGCGATATATTGACTGGCGCGGAAAATCTCTCTCGTGTGGCAAGCGGAGCTAAGTGTGGCGCGACTGCCTCGGTAATCGGGAGATCGCGAGAGGCAGTGCGTGAGCGACGCGCGGGCACGATTCACAGCAGCCGCCGCAGACAGACCTGCGCTCATACAGCGCTTTGTTTTCATATGTGGTATCGGTGGCGTCATCGGTGAACAGACGGCGCGCGTTACTCTGGCGCCATCTCGTAGCCACGTGGCCGCAAAGCCCGTCTTGCGCGGCACTACGCTTTGCTTCTCACGGTTTCGCCATTCCCCCCCCTCGCTCCGTTTTCCTCCTCGCGCTCTTTTCGCTATCGCGGTCTTTCATTCCCTGCTGCGCTCCGCGATTGTTCTTTGATCCTTCGCCGTGCTCGTTCGCTCGGTTACGCCGAGGGACGCTCGCCGCAGCAACGGCTGCCCAAGAGCTGCACTCGAAAATTGTGCAGATCCCGCACACTGTGAGAATCGGTGTGTACGTGACGCCTACACGAGCCAGCAAGGCAGAATGGCGCATGACGGCAAGAGACACGCGCTGCAGCTTTCAGAGACGAACGCGGCAACCAGCCGCCATGGTGGATCGTGCAGGGCCAGTGGAAGTTTTAGTCAGCGATAACTTGAACGCGTTGAATCGCAAGACATGACGTGCTTGAACTCCGAGAAACGCGCTCGCCAAATGCAGTGCGACAGTAAAACTAGAAACGCGCAACGAAGTTCGGCTGTAAGGTTCCCAACTTATTTGTTGCAAGTCATTTCTAGCGTTGTTGAACAGGTCAGTGTCATCTGCAGATCGCAGGTTGCTGAGATATTCGTCGTTGATCCGCACTACTAATCCTTCCGAGTCCATGATAACTTGAATACTTCTAAGCTTGCAGCGAATAGCATTGGAGAGATTGTGTCCCCTTGCCGGAGCGCTTTCGCGTTCGGTATATTTCCGCTTTTCTTGTGAAGGATTAAGGTAGCTGTGGAATCTTTATAGATTTTTGCAAGTATATTCACGTGTGCTCTCCTGTATTCCTTGACTGTTGGTATCTCTACTGAATCAAACATATTTTGTAAACTATGACAGCCTTATTGATTGGTGTCACTCCGCAGATGTCTCAATGACCTGATTGATGACGTGGATACGATCCATTGTCAAATACCCCTTCTTAAAGACCGCCTATCTTTTGGGTTACCTGAAATTAAGTGTTGCACTGATTCTGTTAGGGATTACCTTGGTGAATGTTTTGTACAATCCTGAAAGCGAGCTAATAAGCCTTTAATTCTTCAGTTCTTTAACGTCTCCCTTCTTAAGGATTAGTATGGTGATGACAGTCTTGCGATTTTATGGTACCCTTGAAGATTTGAGGCATTGCGAATAATGAGTTGCAAGCTATTCTAGTATAATATCCCCTCCATCTTTGATCATGATGGACTGTTATTTCATCGCCTTCTGCTGTTCTTTCTCGGAGCATGTCTTGCCTATTATCTACCTATTCTTACCTATTACCGCTAGTTACGCGTGCAACTTCTGTATCCTGTTCGTCACTACTTCCAATAAAGGTTGCGTGCCTGCTCTGGGTACCGTACAGTTCAGCATAGAAGTCGTCTGTCGCTTTTACTATGTCATAGAAATTGCTGATGACATTACCCTTCTTACCTTTCACATGCATATACATCGTGCTGTTTCCTATGCATGCCAAATTTCCTTCTCACAGACTTCATGCCTGCCCAATTTTTCAATGCTTCCTCAATATTTCCGATGTTATAATTTTGAATATCACTTTCTTCTTGCCTATCAGGTTTGACAATTCAGCCAACTGAGCCTGATCTCTGGAGATCTTGCCGTTTCTTTATTAGGTCCTTCGTTACTTTGGGCGCTATTGATAAGCCCCCCCCCCCCACCTCGCCCCCCCGAATACTTGAATCGGTAACACCTAAGTAGCTCACACAAGAGGCTAGGCGACTTTGTTGCCGATTAAACGGCATGCCATTTGCAATACTCACCATCCGATGGCGCCGATACCCCTTCGACTTGGACCCGAAGCGCGCCAAGTGTTGGTCCTTTGTGCTTACCTCCTGGCGTGCGTTGTTGTTAAAACGTTTATTAAAATAACCATAGAAGTTTCCGCCCCGGGAAGTGGATCCATCAAGGCGTGGGAAGGGACAAAAGAGGAGGTCAGTTCAGATATTATTGACCATTTTTGAGTCTTGTACTGGGTATATCGCGTTTTTGTGAACCAGGGGGGGAGGAGGGAGGGGGGGGCTGTATTTACAAATAGTTCTTACGCTAGAGTTGTTCGTAAGAGCGAATTCCAGCTAATCCTGATGGTTTTCATATTATTAGCGGAGTCCGCCAGCAAGTCCAATGAGCACTTACGAACGAGACGCTTTATGAATACGGCTCTAGGTGTTTTCTTAATCTTGATTAAAAAAAGTTGCCCGTGGGAGATGAAACAATTAATCTGCGTGAGGTATAGATTGCTCAGGGAGGCGACAACTAATTGCGCGGGAAATCGCACTAATCTCTTGGCTGATTAGCAAACTTTTGTTAACTCCTTATAACGGTTCACTTTCGGGTGCACGTTGCAATTGATGAATTGAAGCCGGTCATAAGTTCGGAAGGAGAACTATACTTTTGAAAAGAACTAGCAAAGCTTGACGCTAAACGCACCGTTGTTACACCAACTTTGTGTTTTAGACGAGATGGGTTTTTAAACAGTGCAAAACGAATTTAACTCGAATGCCGATGTATCCCGTCCCACATTCGGAATAAAGAATAAGTTGATACAGGCTGGCAATAAAATTCCTTCTTAGTGAATATGTCTTGAGAACTCATCGGCTTCATTTCGTAAATTGATATATTGGCACAACAATGATTATCTAGAGGTTAATTGGTCAAATCTTGTTAATAATAAATGATCTGTTTTGATGCCACGTCTTGCCTCTGAGTTATCCAGCTTCAAGCAATGGAATTATACTGTATGCCTAGGCCATATTTTAAGTATTATGTCGAGATAAATAAAGGAAAACCTGGTATAACAACCTGGCGCCCGGCTCTTCGATGATAATTAGCGTGGGTGCCCATACAGTGTTGCCGTTACAACGGAATTTCGGCTATATCTAGCCGATTTCAGACTTGCTTAGTGAAATAAATGCGCATGGCATGCAGCGGATAACGAGTCTTTTACTGAAATTCTTAACTTAGCACATTTTTACTCGATCCACGAGAACATCTGGAGGGCTTGACATGTTGCTTTAGCGTGACCTTTGGCAGTAGCTGAAACGCAACAAGAATTTGAAGTGTCTTACTCTCATAACGGGGACGTTGTGTGTTCGTTCAACGCATCCAACGCGATGTGCATTGCAGAGTTTTCTAAAAGCAGCAGCAGTTGCATTCTCAAGCACGTATCTAGGCAAAGCTCCTTGGTTTCACAGGCTAGCTGCATCGGCTACCCTCTAGATAGCTGCGGTGACTACCTGGCTGATCATCCTTGCATCGTACACGTGCCTGCGCGGCACTGACTACCCTGCTGGTCTCGGCGCGCACACCGCTGAAACCACGCCCAAGCTGCGTTGTACGCAGTCCGCATTCCTGCCATAAAAGCCGTCCCAGCGAGAGCATCACTGTTGTAGCAGCAGCAGTTGCATTCTCAAGCACGCATCTAAGCAAAGTTCCTTGGTTTTACCAGTTGGTTGCTTTTATTCCTAATATTTTTTTTTAGAATTTGTCTATTCCTGTAACTGCTGCTGCTACTGTTGTTGCTGCTATCGTTTTCCCCTGCTTCCGTACTCACATTGTGTTCACTATTTATCGATCCTCGTAATGCCGACAAATGCAGAATTTTATAAGCTAATGGACGAGCTGGAAGCTATATTCAAACATCGGCTGAATTAATTAGTCGACCGGCTTGTTATTAGCACACAAACTAAGCTTGAGGACACAGGTTTAGACGTCGGTGCGATGAGAACTGAAGTTGGTCGCATGGATGACAGCCTAAAGCTTCTAAACGAAGTAGACGAGTGAACCCGATCTTAACAGCTTGAGATATCTGCGGCAAACCGCGCTCTGAAAGCAGAAAACGAGGCTCCTCAAAAGAAAGTCGCTGACCTTGAGCAATACTCAAGATTAACTAACTTGGAAATAAAGGGGGTGCCTTGTACCCAGGGGGAGGATTGCACCGCAATCCTGACTGCCACCGGCGACAAAATCAACTATTCAGTCTCAGCCACTGATATCGACACAGTTCATCGCGTACCAGCAAAGTCTGGTCAAAAGAATATAATCGTGCGGTTTCGCTCTCGAGCAAAAAAACAACTAGATTCATGAAAAAGGCGCGAATGGCCCGACTAAATACCCGAAGTATAGGGTTTTCAGGAGAGCACTCGCCGGCGATATTCGTCAATGAGCATCTATCGCCAGACGATAAGCGTTTGTTCTCCAGGACGCTTGCCTTAAAGAAGGAAAAAGGTTGGCAGTTCATCTGGACGGAAAACTGTCAGATCAAAAGGTGGAAATCTCCCGATATATTTCGCATCGCTTCTGATTCTGATCTATCTATAATCACCTAACTTTGCATAACCCTTCCAACTTTCAATCGTTAAGTTGTGTCCAATGGCTTCGTACTTTTTGCCTGAAGAACTTGAGGCTTATTTTTCGTCGCACTGCCGTTCACTGATATATTTCAATGCGCGAAGTCTGCAAAAGAAAAAAAAGAAAAGAAAAAATGGATGGCATAACAAATTTTTTATCATCTACCCGTCATAATTTCTCTGTTATTTGCGTCAGTGAAACCTGGCTCTCCGCATGTCACAATAACTTGTATAGCTTTCCTTCGTACTCATCTGAATACTGCCACCGTGATAACAGTAATCATGGTGGTGCTGCTGTTTTTGTATCCTCAGAGTTGCGTTTTCATAGGCGATCTAACTTGACACTCAACGTGGCGAACTGGGAATCTGTCTGGGTCGAATTTGACGATACATCTTTTTTCACAAGATAAGAAAAACCTAATAGTTGGCTGTATCTATCGTTCACCCTCATCATCTGGAAGCACGTTTTGCTTAGCCCTAGGTAATTTGCTGCATCATTTAACATTCGAACAGAAGAATGTCATTTTTATGGGTGATATTATTATTAACCTTTTAGATACATCCAACCCACTACTTAATGGTTACGTTAGCTGCCTAAATGAGTTCGGAAATGAAAACCTAACTACTCTTCCAACTCGATGACCCACGAATAAACAAGGCACGCTTATCGACCATATATTATAAAATCTTCTTACTAACCCTGACAGTGGTGTTGTCGAAGCTTCAATAACCGATCATTACTCAACATTCGTGCGCTTAACTTCTACTGCTGGCACTACCGATGCAAGCTTCACCAGAAAGAAGTTTAATTCGTCAATTTTAATTGGATTAATTACCGCTTCAGACTGGTCCCCAGTAATGGCACGTGATAACCTTTAAACTGCCTATAACATATTCTGACAAATAATTTCTAATGCTATTTAAGATTCCACGGTAGCAATGAATTGTAAAAAAAAAAAAACTGTTCAGCTTCTCGTAACCCATGGTTATCCCCCAGTTTTCTAAATTGCTTACGGAAGAAAGATAACCCTTACAGAAAAAAAACAGCCACTTAACACTGCGCTTCACGAAAAGTATAATAAATATTCTAACTTACCAGGAAAACTACTCAAACAGGCTAAAACGACCTATTATGAAAATGAAATTAAGTCTGCAGGTAATGATGTTAAAAGCAATGGACAGTATATTAAACTGTTTTTAGGTCGATCCAATCATAATGCCGATGTAACTATGATACAATCGGGGGATATTCTCCTTGATAATCCCTTGGACATAACAAATTCCTTCGTTAATTTCTTCTGTGCAGACAATGAAGGGTACGATGATTCATTGACCAAGTCTTACCCCCTGTTAAGAATGGCGAGCTGCAATGCAAGATTGCCACCCAGTTACGACCGGGGAACAAGACGCGCATCCCCCACTGTCCGTCGCTTCAGCTAGGATGCGTTCGATGAAGCGGGCTTTGTGCTGACACCGCCGCCATCCTCTAGACACAGCGTGACTAAATCGCCGTTGTGACGGAATGAGTTCGGCGGGCGAACTATTGTGCCCAAACTCCCCAGCGCGGACCTGATCTGCTACGCGTGCGCGAGCTGCAGCGGGAAAGCCGTTTTTTGTTGCTTCCCACGCGCCGACAGGGACGCAGGACAACGAGCTACCCAGAATGGCTCCGAGCTACCCGGAACGGCTCCCCTCTGACGTCGGTTCCGGACATTCGCCCGTGTGAGCGTTTGTGTGTGTAAACGGTCCTGCGGGGCGGCGGCGAGTTTACAATGAGAAAACGAACGTTCGCGTCACCTTGTATCGCGGGAGGACCGAGTGTTTAAAAACTGCTGTGGGGCGAATGCTCGACACACTTCTCTCGTGCAGTCGTGTTGGACTGACACTCTTTTTCTCAAGCAGTTATGTTAATGTTAGACTGATTTAAATACTGTAAATAAACCCATATTCCTCGTTCTCGATGAGAAGCAGTTCTTCCCTTCATCAACATCCTCAGCGTGGATAAGTTGGACGACGGCATGGGCCAGCTACCTTCGAATTCATGCCGGACTCCAATCTTGACAACGGATCACGAGCGATGGGATTGAGCCCCCAATCCTGACACCCCGTGTGCGTCATAGCTTTTTTCTTCATCCCGCGACACCTGATGACATAGTCACAGTCATTCCCAGTCTAAAAAATACAAGGCCTGGTCTTGATAACTTCAGCCCATCTCTCATAAAAATGATAATGTATTTAATATCTGAAATATTGTGTCACATAGTGAACCTTATCTTTAAAAGACGAATCTATCCAACTTCTTTGAAAAAGGCGAAAATAATCCCCGTTTTCACGAAGGGAGACAAGCGTCTAACCTCTAACTACCGTCCTATTGCTATACTTTCATTCCTTAGTAAAACTGTCGAAAGACTAATCGCAACACGCTTATCAAGTTATTTATCCAGATTTCGTATTCTATCACCAAACCAATTTGGGTTTAGGGAGGGATACTCAACTGATTTGGAATTAATATTTCTAACAGACAAGATTCGACAGGCAGTTGATACTGGAAATTTTGCTGGCGCATTATTTATTGACCTTTCGAAAACGTTCGATTCACTTGTTCATAACATAATGTTTGCTAAATTGGACTCTATTGGTATAACTGACCCGGCACTGCGATTATTACGTAGCTATTTGAGAGACAGAGAATATACTGTATCAATATCCAGCACTTACTCACACCCTAAAAGAACAAACATTGGTGTACCACAAGGATCTATATTAGGACTTCTCGTGTTTTTAATATACATTAACGACCTCCCACACTGCCTAAAGTCCTCTGACTGTATCCCTTACGCTGACGACACTACCATCTTCTCCTTAGACGAAAGTCTTGATTCATTAATGCGCAAGCTTAACCACGACGCGGCTAGTATTGTAACCTGGTGCGGACCACATTAATACTGCCAAATCTAACTTCGTCATCTTCTCAGCTAAACAAAACCATATCTCAGTGTATCCATCGCTAACCTTTGTTCGAGCACACTTTATCATACTGATAGTGTACTGTTTCTTGGCGTCATATTCGATAAACACCTAAGATTTGACGAGCGTGTTTTATCTTTAACAAAGAAGGCAGCGTTTATGGAATTAGAATATTAAATAAAGTTCGCAATTTCTCTAATGGGAAGACACTAATCTCCCTCTACTACGCCTTTATTCACACGCATATTAATTATTGCATATCATCATGGGGAAACACGTATCCCACACATTTATCCCCGCCACAGCATACCCAAAATCAAGCAATTCGCATCATTACACGTAGCAGCTACACATCGGAAGCATCTAAATTGCTCAGACCTAACGGTATTTTATCGTTACAGAAACTAAATAAATACTCATTTGGAATACTTGTTTATAAATCTGTTAACGGAAAGCTCCCATTCCCTATAATTACTAACAGCCAGTATCCACATTCCACGTCTACCCGTTTCGCTAATACCAACAGCTATTTACAACCGAAACGTAGAACTAATTATGGTAAATTTACTACTAATTTTTCAGCCACACTACTTTAGAAGTAATTACCGTGTCATATTAAGATACACTCTCATTTTCACACATTCAAACCAAACCTTCGTAAATTTTTGCACTCAATATAACAATTTAATCGTTATCAGTATATTAATAAGTGATTTGTGTCATTAAATATTTTACAGCGTTAGCTAGTGACTAACTTAATATGGTGTCTTGTGTGTTTGCATATAGCTGCTTTGTATTTACATGTCCTACTCATTTGTAATGGGAGGTCCCCTGTACAGTCTGTTGACTATGGGACCTCCCTCTGCATGTATGTATAATCCCCATTTGTAACCTTGTTATTATACGCAATAAAGAACTCTCAAAAGAGTATGGTCACATGTGCCTTCGCTGTGCGTCGGTGCACAACTAGCTGGCAAGTGTAGTACGGGAGTCGATATTACACCGCAACGCACACGCATATAATGCCTATGTACGTATTTCTTTCTTTCTTACCTGTTCACTTGTCAGCAACGACTCCAGTGGAAAACTTGTCACTGTCAAATCTGTAATTATAGCAAAAGGTTTATGCGCGGCTCATATCTTCACGAGAACCGAAAAATGAACCATGCTTCGATCGTTTAGGCTCAAGGGCTAGCCAGCAGAACGGGGCTGGGTCGGGTAAGCGTTCGAAAGATTCGAGCCTGGGTTGTGTGCGGGCCAGGTTTTGAAGCTGCGGGGCAGGGCTCGGGCGAGGCAGCGCATTGCACCTTCGGGCTCGGGCCCAGGTCAGAAAACACAACTCTGCCGTGCTCTAACACGGACTGCGTCCTGCCTATCTATTGGAACTAATGTTCATTGGAACAAATGTTCGTTAGAACTAGTGAACTGTATATCCTCCTCCTCCTCCTCCTCCTCATAACAAGCGCGTCTCGTTTTGTTGCGAGGTTCACCTGAGCACTTTTCACACGTGCGGCACGGGTACGCCTTTCTTCTTGTTCTACGACACACGCAATGTCTGTTGCATTACTCGCATGTATATAGAGACTGCACGAGAACCTCGATGGTCGCTTATAAACGAATGTCGCCTCCGGTAAAGTGGAAGGCTTACGACTTATCTGCAAGACCGATCAACCGTGTGTTTGCCTTCGACATAGACGTCGGAAGGCCTATATATAGCCGAGAGGCTTCGTTCGAAATCACACCCACCAAAAAAAAGAAAAAAAAAAAAGACATGAAAAGAAACTTGGTCACTCACTGGCGGCCACTTCACCGTGTAAACTATATATTCCGCGAAGGAGATGCGCATCTCGGACAGTCACGACTGAATAATTCCGGCGAACAAGGCGTACTAATTACGAACTCGCGATAAGACTGCGATTGGTTATCAACAATGTTCTCGCCGAGAGCTACAGTACACTCTCTATCTCTCTCTCTTTTATAACGGCCGACTTCTCGCGGGCGCATCTCCGACGAATGACAATGCCTGGAAGGCAGGAGTGTACACACAAGCTCGCAGGGCGTCTCTTCGCAACGCGAAGCTTTTTTTTTTTTTTTTTTTTTTTTGATCGAGTTTAGTTTACTCGAGGCGGGCAGGTATACAGGTTATCCCGGGGCAGCGTGATACGCCCGATCGCGCTTGGACCAATCTCCTCTTCTTAATAAGCGGACGACGTTTGTGTGTACCGGCGGTTTTGGTGTTTGTCTCATTTGCCAACGATGTATACACTGCTGAAGAAGTAAAAAAAGATAAAGAAAAATACGTACACTCGTTCAAGTCTTTCCGGGAGTTCGGAGCGGTAGGCTTCTCGACAGTGCATCACTCGCCCGGGATCCTGCGTAATAGCTTCCATTTCTACCGGCGCAAATATCAATGTTGAGGCAGTCAACGTTATAAACTGCCTCATTTAATCGAAACGGGCCTTGAGGCACCACTGCTGCAGCAGTTCTTTTTGTTAGTGTTATTTGAGTTCGGAGGACTTCGCCCCCAAGGTATAATGGGAAAACAACAATATACAAAAGTGTGCAGTGTATGTAGCACTGTGTTTTAGTTTATGCATATTTTAGCTATTAGGTGTGCGCGAATAATCGGAACTCACGGACAACGAACCGAATAATGTCGTATTCGATTCAGTATTCGAATCGAATAGTCACGTATCGTAACTGCGAATGTTCTTTTTTCTTTCTTTTTGGACGGGGGTGAGGGGGAGGGAGGGTAGTTTCCGAATATTTCGAAACGTCAACTGTGCACAATTAAACATAAAATTCCACGCGCTTCTGGCACTATTTGATTCGATTTAAAAAATTAATATTCGCGCATCCCCCAGTAGTTATTGTCATTCGGTTGTTGCCTTGCATTTATGTATTATCTTACGCTGATTCATACTTCATGTTTCTTCGCGTTTATTTTCTTCTTGATTATCAATAAACCATAATTATCACGTAATATTTCTTTTTTTCCAGTTTATTGCCTGTACTTACACATTTTATAGTTTAGACCTACTGTAGCCTACGGATCGAGCCAGTGTTTACGCCTATAGTTCATATGTGCTGCGCACCAAGGAACGTGTAATGGAGAAATAACAGCGGCGCTGTCTCTGAGAGGTTTCACCCAACGGTTGTAATTGACAGGTTGCAGTTCACCTGGCTTCATTCCGGCCTTTCTCAGCATAATTACACGCGTTCCAGGGCACAACCAAAGCAAGCGTCGAACATCTGCCATTGACCCCGCAGGAGCTGGGCACTTGGGACACTGTGGTCGACTGTTGCATGCCCGGGTGACGGATTGCTTAATTAAGGGCTGTTCCAGACCAAAGCCTCTCAACAGTTACTTTGTGTGTGCGGCCGTAGGTTACTGTAAACGTAAGGATACATATATATATGTATATATATGGGTGTGTATGTGTGGTATGCATGATAGTTACAATTATTTATCGACTGCTTGAACAAAGTTTTTCATAGCTTGTGTCCCACGGTCAATGCACGCCTTTCTTTGTTTTGAAAAATACGACTGTATTGTTTACATCGGCCTCGTGCTCTACCCCCCCCCCCCCCATAAAAAAAGAAAGAAATCAGAACCGCTCCTTCGCCCTTATTTTGAGATGGTTATCCGCTCGCTGACCACGGGATTCATCTGCTTATTCTCTGCAAACAGAAGCGTAAAAACTAAGCAGGCGCGAAAGCCACTGACGGCGAGGACACGTCGTGTCTCCAGCAGGAGCAAACGTTCTTAGATTTTTTTTTTTTTTTTTTTTTGCGACGTCCCTAGCTAAGAGCCGAGGTTCACTCTTCCGTGAATCGAGCTCGCAAGCGTTCACACCGTGCGAAAACGGTCTCGGCAGGTGAGCTCAGACACAGTGCGTGCCGGCCTCGGCCGAGTTGCTGATCCGTGAGCACCGCGATCGCGCGTCGGCCAGCGCGCACCGCCGGAACTCACTACAGAGTGCGCCGGTGTGATTTTTTCGAAAACAACCGCTGGCCTCTGCATCACGCCAAGCGGGAGTATTCGCGAACTCTTTCTTGTTTCCCTTCTTCGTTGCGGACAAATTGAAACGCCTCTGGCCCGTCAGAAGGGGGCGCGACCGTCAGCCTAGGGGGGCGGGCGGCACCGGCAGCAAGTGAGTGAGGCTGTCCCAAAACAATGCGCCCCGCGGCGGCATCGGTCCCGCGATGAAGACAGGCGAGCGGCGGCGCGACAAGCGGTGAGGGAGAGCTTTGGAGAGGGGAGAGGGAAGCCCGTGACCGGTCCGCCGGAGGATGCCTGGCCCGACGCGGGTGGTCCGAGGTGGCCATGCTTCGTACACCCCCCTCCCCCCCCGCAGGGGCGATTCGGAGGGGGGGGGGGGGGCTGACGCCAGACCACCGCCATTCCGTCCGGCCGCGCGAGCGGCAAGAGTAGTCCTTCACCGAACTCGCTTGGTGCAGCGCGCCAAAAAGGCCCGTCAGGGGGAACGAGGGGATGGGGGGGACACGTGGGGGGGGGGGGCGCTAGGCGAAACGCCTTTGTGCGGTTTGATGTCACGCTCTTGGCACACACACGCGCTCACGCACACACTGCCACCGTCCCCCTTCCCCATTCCTGGACGAAAGCCTTGGCGCAGACCCGCTTTCCGAAACCGAAACCCGACCACGCCAGTACCATGCCGCTACGCCTTTTCGGAGAGTGGTAGCTCATTTCGGTATAAGATGGCGCTACTTGCCTCGGGGCCAAGGCAGGCGATCATTTTAGTTTCGGAACCCCAAGTTCTAAGAGCGGTGTTGAACCAGATTTCTGCACCCTAACAGAACGATGTGCTCTCTACGAGTGATGAGAAAGAAAAAAAAAAAAAAAGCCAGCAGCAAATGTATGATTTAAGCAGCGAAATCTCTGGTATTCATTTTGAGTTGTCTGCCAGCAATAGCGCGACAATGAGATATATTTCAATTCTGACCAAAACCGAGAGTGAGCGCGTTGATGCTGTATTCTGCGATTTTCGGCAAGATGAGAGCCTTTACTTTTCTCCCAAGTGGTCCTGCGCGACCATAGAGTTAGTATAACTAACTATAGTATAGTATCAGTATAGTAACTCTATGTGCACGACCGAAGACGGTGTCGCCACCCTCATGTGCAAGCCTCGTAAAAAATAAACAGAATTTAGAATTTTTTTGAAATTGTGCAAAACCACGTGGCGTTGGGCTAGTTGGTGATATTCGGGAATAAACATGCGCGCAAACCGGTGTTGCCCCTTCTGCACACGGCAAGTTTGGTTTCGCAATTGTGCCAGAGTGGCACGTTGTTTGGAAAATTCGCTTCAGCTACGGTAAAAGCTGGACCCACTCAAATGACTGAAGAATTTTGCCAGCCGAGAACTCGCACACTCAGCTTTTCTCTCTAAGTCAGGCGAGTCGATCGAAAACAGCCCTAGGTCTACTGAATGTTCTTGGTAAAGTCGGTATACTACCTTTGCCCTGCAAAGTTAATATACAGGCGCTTACATTTACCCTGCAAAGGTAAGCTCTGAGTGGCAGTCGTGAAAAAACAAAAACACTAATCGTCCTAATAGAGGGACCTTACAGCCGCTGCGCTGTTAGAGGTGACCTTGAGCACTTAATGTCTTACTGCACGCTTCTGCATCATTCAGGTGCGCACAGCTTAATTTGCTCCGTCTTCTCCGTCCGAAGCGCACTAATTACCGCCGGTGCTTGTTTGCGTGCTCGCCGAACCGCATCCTCGCTTCGCGGCGCTTGGTGAAGACGTCTTTCTTCAGAGGCCCCGGACGGACAGGTGG
Organism: Dermacentor variabilis; assembly: GCF_050947875.1. NCBI lineage: Eukaryota > Metazoa > Arthropoda > Arachnida > Ixodida > Ixodidae > Dermacentor > Dermacentor variabilis. Next base: position 49,145,803 of record NC_134577.1, read on the forward strand.
GAGCGGAGTCACGCGTTTATGGCTAGTACGACTCAATGCGCCCCTGCGGAGAATGGAGTCAAAGAAGTGGAACAGAAAGGGGACCCCGGCCATTGTAGCGCGGCGGAGTCAGCGCGCGGCGATTGCGCGCGGCACGCAAGAAAAAGAGAGGTGCCCACGGGCGATTCGCACGCGTGCACCCTCGCCTGTTGCGTATACTCCCCGTCGCCGTCTTCTGACACGTCCGAGAAACATCTTTCTTTTCCGAAAGAACCGATCCATAAAAGCGGACCCTCTCTCCTAATCCGCATCTTCGAGCGTGCGATTATGAAAACTTCATCGCGCTGTGTGGTCCCGCGCATGCGGGAAAATGAAAGCACAAAAAATACAAGCGCTCGCCCGCGCGAGTGCAACAAGGAAGCAGGCACAAAAAGATCCCCCTCTCCTCCCGAGCGTCGCTAGGAGACGGGAGACCAATCGCGGGGCTCTAATGGCATCACGTGGTGCCTACAGTGGCGCTCCTCTGGACAACAGCGGCGCCGCTCGGCAATCGTGTGAGCGTGTGTGGTTTTGTAATGGAGATGGCTGTCGGTTGAAATTCTCGGGGTCGAGGAGCTGGCGGCTTCTCGGCCGCCCTTGTGTTTTTAACAGTCCTACGCGTAGTACACCTTTCCGGATACGTGGTCGTCACTCGACACGGTCGGAGAACAGTATTCGCCATCCCTGTGTTGTGTGATTGGGAAGTGTCGTGTTTGGCCCGTGTTGTGTGTGTGCGCCCGCCTCGCGGATTGGTCTTTTTCGTTCGGAAGCCGCGAGCTCGTCCCGTGATTGTCACGCAGTCTTGTGTTCGATGCAAAACTTGAGAAAACCTGGCGCCGTCGCCACGGCGCAACAATGTCGAATACCGACGAGACACGTCGGACATTATTGAGCTGGGCGAGATGAGCCCCAGGTCATCGTCGTCGTACTGCAGGAGACACGATCTTGGTCTTCTGACGCGCACGAGTTGGACGGATGCTCGCACGGCGGTTCGGCAGATTGAAAAGGTAAGCTGCCCACTCCACTGAAAACAACCGAAGGATTTGATCTCGACATTCCGTACGAGCCCGTAAATATAACTGAAAGTCGAGCGCGTTTCGTGCTGCGAAGCTGGCTTCCTCGCGAGCGGTCAAACGCACCGTTACGACTTTGACGTCTCAATTGCCTGGTGGTCCGGTCCGCGCTTGTTCCGTGCAGTCCCATCCTTCGAAGTGGAATCATTTTGACGCTGTACAAGCTTGTGGGATCCATGTTTTGGGCTGAATGCAAAAAATCTCGTGTGCCGTGCATTGGATGCACGTTTGGAACCCCAGGAGCTCAAAATTCATCCGGAGCCACACTACGGCGTGCCTCATAATCAGATAATGCTTTTGGCACGTAAAACGCCGGAATTTAATCTAATCATATTTGAATTCCTGTTAGTGTTTCGGTTTGACGGCATTTGTGATACGGTTCCGTTGTTTTGACGGGTGCTCATCACGTCGCATTGATGGAAACATTGCTCTATTTTCAAAGGTCAAGAGTTTGCGTGTGCGAAAGACGGCGAGCAACATACAACTTGCAAATCTCAGCGAGTCGTATGTTTCAAGCCGAATGCATCTCTGAACGTATTGAAACTAACTTGTAGCCGCTTATCAGTACGCGGCCCAGAGTCGCGTAGTAAGCAGTAGTGGAGTAGTATACGCACACGTCCGCTTCCGCACTGAACGGACTGCGGCATATATTTCGTCGCTCGCTTCGTGGGGGGCAGGTTTCTCTGACCTCGTTTTTTTGTTGTTTTAATGCCGTGCTGTCACGTCGCTTGATGTCTTTATTTCTCTCTCTCTGCGAAGTCTCTCCTAGCCTATTCGTCGACCTCCGGGAGCAAATACGTGGATGGACGGAAGCAGACTTATTTTTAATTTATTGCTGTGCTGCCCCCGACAGTTTGCTACAACGTGCACACGCACGTCGCCGTCACTACATTTTATGAGACCGACGTCGAATGCGTGCGCTTTGTAGCGCATAACTTCGTCTAGACAGGAACAGGGCCGCGTTGTTGTTTACCGAGTAGACAATTCGACAGAAACGGTCGGCAGTGGCCCTGGCTTCCACGGTGCGGCCGCAACAAATCGAGCAGCGCACGCAGCTGGCGGATGAACACATCTCGCGAGCTGACAGCGAGCGGCCGCTCCTCCTTTGGGAAGACCCCCCCACCTCCAACACCACCCTGTGGGGGTCAGGCGTCCCCAATTTTATTTATGGGGGAAGGCGCACGAGGGGCCCCAAGATGGATTCCTCGGCGCGGGTGGTCCCCGCACCCCCTCTTCTTCGAAGAAGCCGCCCCCCCCTCCCTACCTCGCGGCGGGAAGCTAGCCGCCTCCGGTACAGCCCCGCGTGAACTGAACCGCGCGGCGTCTTCGGTGACGTCTCTGTTGAGTGAGCTTGGGTCTTGCAAGCTTGGGTAAAAACAAAAAGAAAACGGCCCTTTCGTATTTTGCGAGCCACAGGGCTGGTCAGTTGTAGACCGCGGCGAGTTCGTCTCTCGTTTAGGGGTGTAATGAACACGTTCTCAACTATTGGCGCCGTAGATAGAGTAGATCAGCTGATAAAACTGACGTAACATGAAAGTAAATGAACAACCGGTGATCGAGAGTGCAATGCTTCGTAGGAATTCGAGTCAACTGGAAGGTGCTGTTCGATTGTGCACCGTCCGCAAAGACAGAAAAGCGCCGCTAGCGCTTGCATAGCTTCCATCACCAAATATTAAGTCCAGTAAGGGCATGTGCGCACCTGTGCTGACTTGTGAAGAGCGTTTTTTTTTTTTTTGTGCATGTGAGTCTGTGTGTGTGCGCTCGAGATGAATGTTAGCGCGTAGGTGTCTCGCTGTTGGCAGAAGGTTTCGTAAGACGGCCACTGCGTGTGTGGTCGCTTCCCTCTCCGCGCGGTGGTAGTACACACTATCCGGGGAGCCGGTCGACTGGCGGCCGGTGCTGCTAGCACGCACATTCGCGGAAGCTGTGCGTGGTAGTACGTGGTCGCCTAGGGAACCAAACTGCACTATGCTATGCGAAGGCTGGTCGCTTGTCGTTTTTCTTGCTTACGAATTTACTGCGCTGTCGTCTGGGTCATGGCTGCTCACGCTTCTGTTTATAATACCAGCAGGCTTGTGCTTCATAAACGCATAAATTCCGTTCCACAAGGGTTAGGTACTCGAGCCGAGAAAAAACAGATATCTTTCATTGTAATTCGTTTTGTGTGTCACGTATCAACGTTTTCCTTTCCGCGCGGGCTGGTCCCGATTCTCGAAAGAATGTGGCCGGCCTTCCATCAACGCGACACCGAGAGCCTTGCCAATCATTTTTATGTCAACTTGCCTTGTGGCAGCTTTTATGTTAGCTGTATTTTTTTATCTTTCTGTAAATATGCCAGCCGCCTGTTACTTTAAGTAGTGCGTGCGTTTCATTCTGTTGAGGTTGCTTGCTGAGACCGTAAACACGGCCGCTGGAAGCAATGTCCTCTCTTTCTCTGTGTGTGTACGGATCTTGGAAGCTATGCGTGTTCGCGGCTGTGCCGGAGTTGGGTGCGTGTACTGAGAGCCGAGCTAGCGATTACTTGCACGGGTTCATTTGTCGTAGGACATTCACTAAGCCGAAACAACAAATCGCCTTAGAGCCGTAGCTTACACTTCGCTAAATGATCTTCACTTCGCCAAAAAAAAGAGACGCTACCGGTGGAAATAATAAAGCCTAAACTCTCTTTGTTGAATTTCGCGCCCTAACCGCGCTGCCGATGACCTTGCGTCACTTCAATGGCATAAAAAAAATTGTTGCACTTACTGCTTGTTTGTTTTTGCTTAGATTTTGTAGTACCGTTTTGTGTCCCTATCGTTGAATGTAACGCATGACACCGTTAGGTAAAAAAAAAAAAAAAATTCTGCCTTCGTCTTTAAAGCATGGCGGCGATGACGTCACGTGATTCCTTTCGGTGTTTGCAGTACAGCAACGCGTGGCCTTTGAGATTGGCGTCAATGATTTTCCAGCGCTGCGGGATTTTACAGGGCATCACAATACGAATGACCCAGTCGAAGGCAAATTCGTTTCACCTGATAAACCACACAAGTAACACTGCAAAGTGTCATATTTGAATGAGCAGAGTCACTCATGCGACAAGTGCAAAATCTTTTAAAAATGATTTTTTAAAAATGAAAATACACCGATCACTAATATAGTTACCCTTTGAATTGTTTGCATAGCGCTTCTAGCAGCGCTCTGGAAATGGCCATCACCATGTCATGCCACTTATAAAAGAAGGTATATATGAAATTTTGTAGTAATAATAAGAAAAAAAAAAGAAAACTACGATTTAGGGCACCAACTGCGCCACTGAGGTGTTTACCAAGTCCGAGCACAACCTATGGCAGCAAGATTAAGAGGTTGCCGTTCTGCTATATTGTGGAAATGCATTGGCATTTGAGCTGAAATTGCTTCGGTTGGTTGTTCTGAATTGGTGCTCCGTAAACGCCACACACGAGTGAAATTCAAATAGATCCTTATTAAACCCAAACAGAATTTATTTGTTGTTTGAGCCATCGCCAAAAGTTGGCCTTTGTCTTAATTTGTTCTCTCATGCTATTTTGTAAATGTCGCAGCTAGTTTCTACCATAACATTTGAAATCCTTGTTGTGCCTTAGCAGTTACTGGACATTGTATAGATGTGACATTCTACATTAAAACTTCCATCATGGTGGGAGGCCACAACGCCAAATGTGAAGATGTCAATGAGCTTGTGCCCTGGGGCCCTTCCTCCATTGAACACTTTTGACTATGTATTACATTCCATATAAGCTCATTGGCTAGACTGGCAAGGCGTAGAGGTAATGGTTGTTCAAAATTTCTGTCACTGTTTCTTGGCATCACGTAGTGGTTGAGAGCAGTGGGCAGGAGAAATGTTGTGACACTAACAAATGCCTGTCAGTGCTGTAAAGCAGATGCTGAATTTTGCATCTTGCGAGAGTGGATGATGTCACTAAAGTCGATGAGAGTGCGGCCTCTGGTGTGTGTAGTGTTTCATTGCAGATGATAAATACATACATTATAAATGAAGCTGTGTGTCTGCCACCATTGCAAAGAGTTACTCATGAGGAACCATCTGGTGCTTGCAGGGTCGCGCCAGTGGTGGCCGCTGGTCACTGCTCGTGCGCGGCCAACTTCAGGGACAGCTTGTGCAGCTGGGTCGATTTGTCGACCGCAATGCGGGCAAGGTGCTCTTCGTCGGACTTCTGGTGCTCGCCACCTTCTGTGTGGGCCTCAAGTCTGCGCACCTCGAGACGGACGTTCACAACTTGTGGGTGCAGCGCGGTGGACGCCTTGAGCGTGAGCAGGCATATGTGCGGTCAACCCTGGGCGAGGGCGCGGGCACGAGTAGCCAGCTGGTGATTCAGACGGCACCCTCGGGTAGTGATCTCTTGCGGAGGCCCGAGACGCTGCTGTCACATCTCGATGCCCTCTCCCGGGCCACCCAAGTCACTGTGGACATGTTCGAGCTGACATGGCGGCTCAAGGACCTGTGCTATGCTCCCAGCTTCCCTACGTTTGATGAGAGCTACGTGGACGACATGCTTGAGAAGCTCTTGCCCTGCATCATTGTGACGCCCCTTGACTGCTTCTGGGAAGGGTCCAAGCTGCTCGGGCCAGAGATTCCAGCTCACATCCCGTGAGTGGTTTCTCTCCTTTTAAAAGCACCTTGTGCCTGGCTGTCTGGCGACTTTCCAAATATTGATGTCACTACTAGCATACAATTCAGTCATTACGAAAAATGTGAAGATGACCTGCCAAAAAACTGCTCTTTGAATGTGTACTTCTCACTGTGCTGGTGATTGAGCATATATAAGCAAATTTAGTTAACCATTTGTCATATCTACAAAATTTCATTTTCTTTTCATTTGCCACTGCATTCCCTTTTGCAGCTTCATTATATCTGCTCACATACGTTGTCATCTCTTCAATTCAGAGTTTACACACAGATCCCTGGAGACTTACTGCCAGAAAATGTAAAGGCACTGATGTCGCAGTACATTTTTGCACTGTGATTATCCTCAATAATATAACGCAAATTAGGCTAACCTCCTTCTTTCCCTCTTGGCAATGTGATACTTGTCCCTTCTCATTGCCTTTAACTGAACTCTGGTAGTGCCTGATCTTTCCTGCAGTGTATTCTGCTAGGGGTGCTATTGTGCAATCACTTTTGGAGATACTTTCGCTTTCGTGAGATTTGGCGTGACTATAGTGCCAGGCGTGTTGGTGTCATGTGAGTCACGACATTCCCAGAACAGTGTATGGTATGATTGACATAGTGCCAGGAATGTCGTTGCCACTAGTTTCTGAACACATCTGGCACTAGTCGCATAAAATCTTGCAAAAGTGAAAGTATCTTCGAAAGTGATCATGCAAGAATACCGCCCCACGACTCAGCTTTCAAAATTATTTTCTTTCATTGTCGAACAGCCAAGCTTACATTAGCAGAAAACATAAGGTATCCTGAATGGCTGGCCTTAATTAGGACTTCAGCTGAAGGCATATAAGCTGTGCAGTGTGTTAGCAATGCATGAAAACTATGTTCCTTTTTGCTTGAATGTGTGTTCTTGAATAGGCTTTTTCCTCCTGGTCCAGAATCCTAGGCTTTGGTGTACAGTGGACAGACCTCAACCCACAGCGTTTAGTTGCCGAGATCCAGAAAGTGGCGACCTTTGGTGGCTCCTTCCCATTCGACACCATCCAAGATTTCATGCGAAGGGTAAAATGAATTCAGTATACCTATGATCAGTAGAAATGGATACGCCTGACATAGTTGAAGAGGCTGTACACGCCTCTTCAGCTAAGCCAGATAGTATAAGTATTTATCAGGTGTAGATGTTTACCGGAGAGTTATATGGTACATATTCACATGTCAAATCTGAATTCACTCTTTAAGTGGATTCAGATTACTTGACAAAAATTTTGGTGTGGCCTGTAACATGCTCTGTACATCACCCTGTGTGAATTCAATTGCATCACGTGGCAGCTATGACACTAGCAGTGATGAGTGCATCATCGCAATTGTAGGGGCAAACTTCTTTTTGGGTGACTGTGAAAGGGCTAAAGATTTGGTGTGTGGTACAAGGGTTGTTAAGGAAGTGGAAGTAAATTATGGCTCCGTGTGTGTGGACACAACATATACACATGTCCCACCCTACCCTTGGCACTTAATGGGATCTGGTACACAAAGTAAGCAGAGTGGAGCAACTCATCTTTGGTGGTCCAGTCGGATGCCCTAGGTAAATGTGGCTGGCATTACTCATAACTCGATACTTATTGGGCGCTGTCTCTGGTTCCCTTAAAATGCAATGCACTGCACTTCTTTTTTTACTGATAGACAATTAACTAGACCGGATTTAAGGCTATTAGCGCAGCTTAGGACGAGCAAAAAAGGAAAGAGGTAGGGGTAATCAAAGGGAGCGGAAAACAGGGTGAGCGCCCAAACTGCCACGCTTTTAACTAGACCGGAGTAGACACTGTGAAGATCCTCGGTGTTGTGGCAAGCTGGTACAAGAGTTTCATGGGACTGTCAGCACCCGTCTTTCCTTTTGGCACCTTTTCTGGCTGCTTTACTACTATTGCACTAGTGTAATTTACTAATTCCTCTTAACATACTCGTATTCCCGTTTAAAGGTCTTTAAGCGAAGTTTGACAATGTGTACTATGTGGAACACCAGTGTATTTTGTCACTGACATTGGAGATGAATACCTTAAACCTAGGGCTAGTTCTAGGATTTCTACTAATTGTGTGTATTGAGGTCTGACTGGCTTCAATTCTCCAACTGAAAACCCACAGTAAATATAATTTAAACCAATATTTAGCAAAATTCATTTAATTTATGATAAGCTGATTATAACTATCAGTGTTTTATGTTTACTGCTGTTATGAAATTGGGCAAGCAAAAATTACAATTCTGAATTGAATCTCCTGTTTTCAATGCTTGGAGGCAGGTGTTGCTGAGACACCCTGTATGAGTGTGGGAAGGTTTCCAGAGGGGATCAGATGGTCTGACAATGTAATCAGCTGTTGTTGGCGCCAGTGCTTGTTTACAAGAGGCACCACAACAGCTGATCGCCATCATTTTTCACATTAGCCTGTCACTTATGAATGCAGCAAAGGATAACATAGGAAAGTATAGCCGTCACAAACAAAAGTACTTTCAGTGTGAACAGATGATGATTACATCGGTAAATTTGCTTATAATTGCAATCTTCCTCTTTGTTTCTGGGTGCTTGTATGCTTTCGCCGAAAACGTTGCACCCCACATTTCTCTGGAAACTTGGTAGAATTTTAATCATTTCCTGCATTATGGAAAAGGTTAAGACTGCTGCTTAGGATTTATCACATTCAGTATTTATTGACATTGAGTCTGTCTTTGTTACGCTTGCATGAAAAAACAGGCAGGCATCACATCAGCATACCAAGAGAAACCCTGCTTGGACCCAAGTGACCCCCGATGCCCAGAAACCGCACCCAACAAGCGTTCAGGACGGGCACCTGACATCGGTGCACAGCTGACGGGTGGCTGCTACGGTTTTGCAACGAAGTATATGCACTGGCCTGAGGACCTCATCGTTGGAGGTGTCCAGAAGAACCGGTCGGGGCACATTGTTCGGTGAGACACTGTTTATCACAGGAACGCCAAGAAGCAAGAGATGTATGGCAGATTCCACTCCTCGTTTCAGAGGAGAGACTGGTGTACTTGCATGAGCACTCAAGTTACCCTTGAACTTGGCAAATCAAGTAAATGCTAATCATCTGGAGGAAATTATAATGCCTCGTGCTGGATCAGAGCAAATGTTTCAAGCGTAGCATGCAAAGCTTGACGCACTCCAAAATGTCTTGTTAAATTCATGCCTCGACAGCAGAGCAGGAGCAATGCATTTTGGACTGAGGTAGTCTGAGATAACCAGAGGAACTCGGGAACCTGCTCTGAAAAAAAACCTGTGGAATTCACCTGTAGTGTCTGTCACTTGAAAATTTTTTTTACTGTTTGAACTTTCTTTTTAAATGCTGTTGTATGCAGTCTTTGCAAAGTTATTGCCATGAATCCTTAGGAGACATACGTTAGCATTATTTTGTAAGGAAGTGTTGATTTAATTTGGGTACCTTATTGAATGGGCTGAGTTTAGTTGCTTAAAGAGCCGCTACGTGGCTGACAAAAAGAGTGCATGTCTGCTGTATGGTAATAAAAGTCTGCGCTTCTAGCATGAGACAGAACTCTTCCCCACCGCAGCTGTGGAAGGAATTGTGCTGTGTGAGGAATCTTACGAAGGGTCTGTAGGAAAATAACTCGCTTTGGTGCAGTAAAAAAAATTTTTGTTAATGGCCTGTTGGGTGATAATTGGCTGCCCCTTTGCAGTGCACGCAGATGAGCCATTACAGTACTTTTTGTGTACCTCGGACGCAGGGCGGAAGCATTGCAGTCGGTTGTTCAGCTGATGGCAGAGCGTGACATGTACCATTACTGGAAAGGGCACTACCGGATGGCGCACCTCGACTGGACCATGGACAAAGCACGCTCCATCCTTGAGGCCTGGCAGCGGAAGTTTGCAGAGGTAGGATAAGAACAAGCAGCATCACGCCTGCAGTTAAGGTCCGCCGTTGTTTAAGGAAATGGAAATGATTTAGAATAAATGACAGTGTGGGGATCTATGATGGGCACTGGGAATGACATTCGTAGATCTTGCAGTCGTTGGACTTGACTGAACATAGTTGAGAGCAGCCTTCCATTTACAGCAAAAAGTAAAAACAAAGTCGGGGTGGACAGGATGAAATGGTGTAGTTGTTGTGCAGGGAAGCCAGTTATGCAGAGGACTTCACGAGGTCGTGGGATCGAATCCCGGCCACGGCGGCCGCATTTCGATGTGGGCAAAATGCGAAAACACCCGTGTACTAAGATTTAGGTGCACGTTAAAGAACCCCAGGTGGTCAAAATTTCCGGAGTCCTCCATTACAGCGTGCCTCATAATGAGAAAGTGGTTTTGGCATGTAAAACCCCCTAATTTGTTTTTTTTTATGCAGAGGACCTATTTTACAGATTTGAGAGCTAGTTGTGATGCACAAAACATTGATGTATAAAACACTTCACCCACTTCGCATGGAGGAAGGTTCCTTGTAGCTGCCTGATGGCATGTTCAAGAAAGTAAAATTGCCTGCCTTTCAGTGACCATGTTTCTCCAATAAAAAAAAAATTGTTGGATGTCCTATGTCAACAGAGGCTTCATTGACTTGAACATTTCTATGTCCTGTTAAATTTGCAGTGTTGCACAGAGTGGTAATATAGCAATCACTTTCACATTGTGACACTTTGTGACATGTGGGGCCCTGACTGCCAACTACTAATTTGCCAGTTATGCCAACACGCATAATTGACAAAATGTCAGCTAACACCGAATAATTGCTGTGAGGCATTAGATAGTTCTGGTCAGGCACTGAATTCATTGGCCAATGTGAATGTTCTGGAGTTTCCATCACACTCTTATTTATACTAGTGAAAAAGCTGAACAGTTCCACATTGTGGGCTCACAGCCTGGTGTAATGTATGCAAAAAACATCCTGTTGCATTGTTACCAACTTTCTGCAGGTACAAACTATACTGGAATTTAGATTTTTTTTAGTACTGTTGTCATGTAAACCTTTGATCGCAATTCACTCTAACCTTGTTACAGTGTAGTTAGATCCGACGTGAAAATACATTCTTTGTATGCAACATCCACTATAAACATACTTTCTGTACATCTTGATATCGGTGATAAAAATTTTAGATTTACTTTGTGGTATCCGATAATCTGTATTAGCATATATCTGTGTTTGTTATATTTAGGTTCATAGTAACTTCATGTCTCATGCCTTTTTTCTTTTGTAAACTGTGACTACAACAGCTAAGAAAACATGGAAGCATGCAATGTCGCATATTTTCAGTCATGTTAGTGGCTAAAATTAAATTTTCGTGAGGATGGCAGTTGGTCATAGCAACGGCACGTGTCCATTGAATTTGTTACATCACCAAACAAGTTTTATAACATTCTTCATGCATTTCAGGCTAGCTTTGCCAATTAAATTTTTGTGATGATGGCACTTGGGAATGGATCGTGGTTAAACGCTACTTCAATTCTCTTGAACTTCGATCACACTTGGAGGCATCGTTGCTTGACGCACAGTGAAAGTCATAGTCTTACTGTAAGTCATGCTCGTGTTGGTACTACCTGTGGCTACCAACATGAACATGTTAGCAACTGCATCTCGGTGCCTTTGGTAAAGAGCTCTGTTTAGCTAGGGGGGGGGGGAGGAGGGCAATGTCTTACGTCATATGAAAAGAGGTTATTTGAACTTCAGGGAACCTCTGTCAGGCTCAGCAGACGTAACAAGATCATTAGTCTCATTTTGGCTGCTGCCTTCATGAGACTTCATCATTGAAATTGTTGGTCGGGGATACGAAGTCAAAGCTAAGGGATCAACTACCTGTGCACTTAACTTGATTCAAGCACAGCTCCTCCTGTGACCAGTTGTGCTTTCTTCATGCCTGAAACATAACAAAGTTGAAACGGCTAATCTTAATCTTGTTGTCTTCTTCGGTACGTGCGACTAACCAAGGTTTTTCTTTTCTTTTGGCATGCCTGCAGGATCCGAGGGAACCTTGCATGCATGTCAGGTACTGGACTTGGATGCCTTTTGTCTATTTCACTGCCTAATGCATGCTTGCCTTGCTTGGAGCTTGAATTTGCTGCTACTTTTCAGCCACCTCGCAGAGTGAAAATGCACAGTGGCTATGGTTCTTGCTAACCTCAGCTGCCATTTCTTCATGTGCATAACCTGCATAAGAGATTCAAACAGTCTGTAAAGTGCGCGTTTTGTTCACAAGCTTTGTCTTGCGGTGCAGCTTCACTGCAGTATGCTGCTGTATGCTGTGAAGCCACACCATTTCAACAGTGGTCAAAGTTACAGGCAGCATTTTTGATGACTGTGTACAAAACCAGAAACCAGTTCACTCCTTGAGCTTTGCTTCTTGCCAATAATTTTGTGAACTTGTTAATTATATGAAGTTTGAGTGTTCTGTATGCACTTATATGTGCATGTTAAGTGCATGATATCTTTTATCTCTCACTCTCCCGATCTTTTTCTTTCTTTTCTTTTTTTTTAAGGCTTTATTAAGACTTTGGTTGTATGCACAGGTGGGCTGTAAGTGTGAAAATACAGCATGTGCAGGAGAAATTATTTTCAACTGCTGGTCGGTGGTTCTAATATATATATATATATATATATATATATATATATATATAAGACTGTTGTGCTTGTGCATCTCGTACACTTTTCTATTACATGCATGTGCACGTTACTTTGCCTCTGTGAAACTATATCATTTTAATCTGATGTTCATTCTTATCATCACTTCTGCATATATACTTGACATAGTTGCAATAAAAGGAGTTGCCATCAAAGAAAGATTAGAAAAGAACACTAAGTTACACCAAAAGCGCATCACAAATGACATTGTTTTATGGTACATAAAACGAAGCATCATTGGGTACAAAAAAATGTGATAAAATGAAATGTCAAATGGCATAAGAGGGTCAAACAGGTGCATGTATGTCTCTTTCTCTGCTTTGTTCTTGAAGCTCTGGTTTAGTCATTTAGTTGCTCTTTCTTTTTAAATGAGGAATTTCTTTGTGGACTAAAGGATTAAAGCACACAAAATAATATGCAGGTACTTTTCCAGTACCAAACCTCTTATTGATGTTTTTGTTATAGTAGGCATAACCATGCCACAGATACAATACAACCTTATGTCCTGTGCAGGTGATTTAGTCTCTTTTGTCTGATGACTTTTGTGACAAGCTAGTTTTGACTCCATAACAGCCAAATTGCAACAAACTTCAAGTTCCATGCAACTGCCTTGTGTCTGACTATCACACCTGTCCCAGGAGGTCCTGCGGGAGGACGCGTCGTTCGAGTACCGCAACACGACGCGACGACCCATCGGCGAGCTGCATGTGTTCACAGCCACATCACTTGCGGACGTCATGAAGGACTTCTCGCAAGTGAGCCCAGTTCGTGTGGCGCTTGGCTGCCTGCTGATGGTTGTCTACGGCTGCCTGTCACTGTGGGCTGCGGCCGCTCGCGACAACCCCTGGGGCAGTGCAATCCTAGGAACTCTTGGAGTGCTTCTGGCTGTGGCCGCAGTGGGGGCTGGCTTGGGCCTCTGCGCCCTGCTTGGCCTGCCATTCAATGCAGCCACGACTCAAGTGCTGCCATCGCTGGCTCTCGGGTTGGCCTTGGACACCCTGTTCCTGCTTGACCAGGCATACCGGCAAGGGGCTAGAAGTCGGCCCCCGTATGAGCGCACCGCTCAGGTAAGACTTCACCGACACCTGGCCGAGTAAAGAAGTTCCTGAAGTGATTGTGAATGTATACTACAGGCGAATCTCATTAATTTGAACGGGCTTAATTTGAACTTCCAGTTTATTCGAACTGATGCCGGGGTCCCGTCAAAGTTATGTGCGTTCTAATGGGCGAAAACGGGCAGTAATTCCAATGCGCAAACATTTGCGACTGTTAATTCGAACATTTTGCGCTCCGACAATGTGCTGAGCAGGACGCCAAATCACAGTGGCGCCTCCGACCAACATTGCTCTAATCCCGCCATAGAGAAGGAAAGGCTTAGGAGAAATCCCTCAACGCCAAGGGCACTCAGGAGAAAAAAAAAGAAGAAGAAGAAAAAAAAAAAGAAAAGCCCATGGCAGAAATTTCACCCTCTCTCAAATGGCAAGGTTGTTGTTTCTGCGTTGCGTCGTAATGCCCCAGCCACACTAACGGCAAAACACACGCTGCGGGAGGGGCCGATCCTGGGCCAATTTTTCATGGCTCGCTGTGGCAGCAAGTGAGCCGCGAGCGGAGGAGAGCAATAGGACTGGCCCCTGCAGTGGCATACGTATGAGAAACTAGTATTGTGCGGACCTGCCTGACCACTCTATTTGTACTCGCGTCTGATTCAGCCAGACCGCTTGTTTCCCACTATCGTTTGCTCGCGTCAGCTCTCACTTTCGCTTGTTTTGGTTGGCTTGGTTGCTCTCATTCGCATTTGTCTTTCTACAATGATGCATCTAAATTGAGGTGTCCTGATGGAAAGGCTGTTGGAGACGGTGCACCATATCCAATTCTGTATGACAAGACAGACCCTCAATACAATGATGAGAAGGCGACACCCAGTACTTCATTCTCCTTGTCTTTCAAATGTGGTGATGCCACAACTGAAGGGAGCACACCAAGATGATTATGATCAGCGGCAACAACTTCGCAATCATGGTAAGCCATGATTCGCTTTAAGAACGCAGGATGAAAAGGTAAACACAGCACTGATCTGTTAGCAAACAAAAGAAAAAAAACATGCGAGCATGCAGCCGGAAGCAGCAGCAGAGGCCCAGTCCTGGCTTCCGCAACTTCGGTGGCAAAGGTAATTAGCGCCATACGGCAAGCTGGTGGGAAAGCGAATCCTCTTCCCTCCCGCTCTGCCTCTCAACTGTGCACCCCCTCACCCTTTTTCTCATCTCCCTTGCAACTCTTTCATAACCTATGGTCTCCACGCTGGCCCGGTGCCCGCTTAGCCCGCTCCTTTTTTTTTTTGCTCTCTGCCGTTATCGGGAAGTGAGCATTGGCTGGCATGGGCAGTTTCGTGGTCCTAGCTCGCTGTGTACTTGCGCGCCATGATATTTCATGACTCGCACCATTTGTACATCGTGCTGTGGTACACGAATACTTCAAAAACAAGTCCTTCTTTTAATTCAAACAAATTTTCAGGCGCCTTTGAGTTTCAATTATTAAAATTTGACTGTACTTGAAGTTTAACAAAGACACATGAAAGCAAGTTAAGGCCACTGCAACAATAGAAACAATGGAAAGATGGGAAGTATGGGTTAGAAATCAAATGTGTGTGCATGACATTCTTGCTGTGGTTGAGTGGAAGAAGTGAGCTTGGGCTGGTTATGCAATGCATAGAACAGGCAGGCTGCGTCTATTCAGATAACAGATGCAAAGGGAAGTGAAAACACTGTCGAGGCTGCCAAAGGATTAGAGGGGGTGCTGCAATTGGGAAATTTTCGGGCATGGGATGACTTTGGCTGGCACAGATTGACGGTAATACGAGGTCTTGGTGCAGGGTCTTTGTCATGTTGCAAACCTACGTTGGCTGAAGAAGATGAATGTAGCGACTTGACATGAAGACAGAAACCATTAAGAAAAGAAGCTAAGGTCAGGTTCCAAGCTGGTTACAAGTGAAATTTCTGAAACAGTGCAAGCAACAGAAGACAAATGACATAAGTGATGTGTCGTCTGTGATAGTCCTTTTGTTGTGTGAATTGTTTCATTTAATCTGTCCGGAAGTACCGAAGGGTTGGCAAGTTGGTATACATTCATGTATAAGAAAGTTCAAAGTGCAAAAAGATGCAGACACAAGGGCAAAGAAAACAGATTGGATAAGTCCTGCATTATCACTGGCTTCTGTTCAAGGCCTGTATGCACTAACTGGCCTGCCAGGTTTGCTTACCTGATGCACAGTGAAGATAACTTTCTGGCTGTTCAGGCAAGCAGAAGTGAGCATCCAACATTTCTACTTACCAGGTGCTGAAGTGCGTCGGACCCAGCGTGCTGGTGGCATGGGCTGGTACAGCTGGTGCGTTCTGCGCAGCTGCGCTGATCCCAGTTCCGGCACTGCGGGCCTTTGCACTCCAAGCTGCCGTGCTGCATACGTTTGGCACAGCCACCATGCTCCTCTTGTTTCCGGCCGCAGTCAGCGTGGACCTCAGGCGAAGCCGGCACAGCTGGCAACAGTGCTGCTCAGCCGAACATGCAACAGTCGTAGTGGCTGCTGAAGGGTGTGTGGATCCTGCTTTCTCATATCAGTGTGCCCTGTTCTGCTAGCATGATATATTTTGGTACTTTGCAATCCGCCTATTGAGGTGTGCCTTAACATCAAACTTTTTTTGTGTGCAGCAACCTTATAATGGACAGTGCAAAACAGTCAGGAGAGTTTAGAGTCATGCTTCTGTAATAGCTCAAAGTAACTGTAAATATTAGCAAAGGGAATATTTTTCAGTAAAGCTTCTTGTGAGTGCCAATGACATTGTAGTACAGTTAAACGTCAGGATAACAAACTTCGTATAGCAAAATTTAATTTTTGCCATGAATAAATACCAAGTCAGTAAATCAAAACTGCCACAGATGCAGATGTGCAAGTGGTTTGCTTACACGCAGCTGCTTGCCAACACACCTCTTTAAATCGTGCACTGCACGACAGAGAGCGCCACCGAAGAGGAGCAGCAAGACCCTCTCGCTGTCAGGTTTCGTGTAAAGTCCAAGTGCAATAAGATCCTATCTGCCCCTCACTCCAAATGCTGTGGTACGTCTCCTCTCCCAGCCCGGCCATAGGTGGCTGTGGCTTCACATGTGCTGTCTTCCGGTGTGTTTAATGCTGGAGGTCACATAATCTTGTGTCTTGGAGATGTGTTGAAGAGGGAGGCAGACAAAGCATTCGCTCTCCTCTGCCTGCTCTCTTCATGATAGTGCAGTCCCCCTGTCAGGCAACAATATCAGCCATTGTGTAGCGTTGCCTGAAAGCTTTGCACGTAAGCTTTTAGGCTAAGCCTTGTACCGCTGATGTGAAAATATTGTCAATCTGGTCAACACAACACGAAACTGTGCCTTTGATAGTCGACTCTCAAATGAACAAAAACACGTTTCTTTCTGATTGAAATTTGTTTTTTATGGTTGCCCGGTCATCTGAACATTTTATGGTCCCTACCATGCAAGAAAAATATGTTGACGTCTGTGCCTCTTTGGATAAATGTTCGAATTTCAGTATAACAAAGTTTTAATATACAAAGTAACATGCCAATTTTGTGGACTTCATTATATTGGGGTTTAAGTGTACTCTTTGTGCTTGTAGTTAGAGCAGTGGTAGTGGCCATAATAACAGTATCAAAAGAAAGGCGAGAAATATGGTACAGTCTAAACTTGCTATAGCTAAGTTACATCTGACACGAAAATATCTTGGTAATAGCGTACATTCATCATATGCTGATATCGGCAAGCAAATTTTAGATATACATTGTTATATCTAATAATTCGTTACATCCATGCTCTGTATATCAAGGTTTGACTGAATTTTTCCTTCCTTCTTGTTCGCCTTCTTCTGTCCACATTGTTTTGAAATCTTGATTCTGATTGGCCTTGGAGTACTAGGGTGAGCAGTACTAGAGTGCTATAGAGTCTGTTAACGCTTAGTGTGTGGGTAATTTTGTTTTTATGTAACCAGAGAGGCTGCTACGTCACACGGTGAAGTTGTTGCAGCAGTTCTGGCACTGCAATGTTTTTCTAGGCAACAGTGAAAATTCAAAACTGTTTACCCATGTTGCTCGTGACTGAGCACATCTCAGGTGTAACAGGTGTATGCGGCCAACGAAGTAATAAAACAAGTGATTTGTCTTAGTGGTAATGAAAACAAGGGGCTCCTGCTGAACAAGTGCTCCTTTCCTTTCACTCATGCAGGGACTCACAAGCTCGATCCCTTGCCAGACCAGCGACAGTGGTAGCAGTCGGTCCCTTGGAAACTTGGGTGGGCACAGGTCGGTATCTTTCTTTCAACCTGTCGCACTTTACATGTGGTTCACATGACAATAGCAGTCATATTTACTTTTGCTTAATGAAATTTAGAATCGAGGTTTTGTACCAGCTCAAACAGCCACAAATTACACGCAAAAGAAATGGTTTTCTGTAAAGCTTCTTGTGGCATGCCAGTGGCATTGTGGTAATTGTAGCAGTGGTATTGCTGATAGTAACAGTATCATTAGTAGACATAGCCCCACTGTTGCCTTGGAACCTCATAATTTAAGTAAACCTTTTATTTCATAGTGTATTCTGCTTGTAGCCAGAGCTCACTGAAACCACATGGCAATCGCCATTGCTGCATTTCACTGATTTTGGAGAAGGCATGTCGACCTGTTTGTTGTAAAGTGAGTAGCGGTTGTGACAGGGTATATCTCGCGCAGATGCTGCTCGGGTGGTCGATTTGAAGCAAGACGAGAGGCAGTGCTGGTGGTCATTGGACTACTTTGCCAGTCACTACTACGCACCTTTCTTGCAGCAGACACCGGTGAAAGTGAGTAGACTGTAATATTGACTGCACCCAGTTGCATTTGCACTAATATTGTGTATGAATTGGAATTCATTCCAAGAGTAATAATACACTGGCAGGTTCTGTGCCAATAGAGCTGAACCTTAATTGTTATAGCAGAGTTGCATGTAATGCAAGAGTGCCTTCCTTAACTCGCAATATTGAAAAACACATTTGCGATTGGGTCTCTATGAAAGAAACGCAAGCGTGATGCCTCTTATGGGCCAGCGATGTCCCGTTGACACTCGCCTTGGCTTGCTGGCTGTGGGCCAGTGAAGCCAGCCAAGCCTTTTGCCAAACTATGCACGAGCATCTAGAATTTGCCATTTTCAGTGTTGGTAATATCCTTGCTGAATAGTATTCCCGACTACTTAAGGCACTTTCCGAATACTGGAAGATAGCCACATACTGTATGTTTATTTGTGCTAGATCCACCAGATGTCACTGTTCTGATCACATACCGTGAGTTGAATTTGCATTATAACTACGTCCGAATGTGACCACTAAACATATAAATTGCTGCTCGTCCGTGCAGTCCGCTAGCAAAATGCCCAAGAATGCCATCCACTTTCTTATTTCAGAGCTTGTCACAAATCTTTTCTAGGAACGATAGCTTCTGCAAACGGATTTGCATGGTCCCACAAGCTCCAAACTGAGCACGTGTGCCTCCCTTGTCCCTGCCACTTTGCCTTCACTGCCACAATATCGCCACACATGGCGTCACCACCGCCCTTACAGTTACAGCTGTTAACACTACCCTGTCCGCGGGAAAAGTCTATTAAATACAGTAAAAAGTCAGTACATAATAATAATAGATTAGCAACAAGGTCTAGTAAATTCTTTTTTTTTTCTATCAGGAGAGCATGCTTGATGCTTAAGTGTACCGTATCAAATTGTATAACAAAAAATTTTCTTTCCAACGGTACTAGTCCCAAACAACATGCTGAATAAAAAGAATTGAAAAAAAATGTATATAAAAACAAGAATTTTGTGATAAAAGAAAAGAAAAAGTTATTATAATGACATCATTGTTTTTTCGCGCAAAGGTAACTAAAATATTCAGCATATAAATGTTCAACGTAACGGACCTGCGGAAAATTCCAGCGAATGTCGGCTTTCTACGTAAAGAATTTTTTTAGATATATATATAAGAAAACGTTAGCTCTAGGGACTAGCCCTAGCATGATGCTGAGGTCGACTATCGGCCATCTTATGACGCAACACTCAAATTCCTGTGTGGCCGCTGGCTAAAGGTCCCGGCTGAAGTATGGTAACACCCTGCAAATAAGAGCTGTGACCTTGAGAACACACAAGATATCTTTATATCAGTGCACAGCAGCTATGAAAGGGTTCGGAGAAGAAAGTGAAAGCTGAAATCTGACAAACTGAAGTTGTCGTCCCCGTCACTACTGCTTCCAAAGTTCAAAAACTTGCACGCAGATGCATCAGAATCAATAAAAATGCAACATTTGTGTGAATGAGTGGCGCGCATCTTGGGAACTACGAGTGCTCACTGCATTTTTCACGCCCCTTCTCAAAGGCGTTTTAAGAATTCCTGTGCTTCAGGGGAGAGGGGAGGAGGGGAAAAAAAGAAGAAAATTGAATAAATAGTTTCTGAATAAACCAATAGAAGGCGCTAGCTGTTCGAGAGCACTCAAAAAGCGGCAGAATACAAATTTGTAACCATCAATAGCAGGTTATCAGTGGGAATAAAGCACGAACAGGAAAGTGTTAAGGGCTCTGCCAGGATGTAATGTGATGGTGAATGTCTGTATTGCTGCAGGTGATAGCCACAATAAAAAGCGAGTAAGCTTCAAATATAACTCAATTTGCTCGCATTCCCCACCAAGGGTTTACTCTCGAGCTTGCGACAAATCACTTCAAGCCATAGTCGTGCCATCATTTTCAGTCTTGCTGTTGTTGCATTGTCAATCTGGCTACCATGTGTGAATTTGGCCATTGAGCAGTTCTTAAGAATAGAAAAGGAGGCGTGCCCTTTGCACTACTAGTAACTGTGGGGGTCCTATCTTTATTGTCGCCATTTGATGAACTGACATTTGTGGAGGAACCATGTATATATCATTAGTAGAGTTGCATGTACAAAAGGGGTTCTGCTGGGGAGGGGCAAACACATGAAGGGGTCTTTGTCACTCCGGGAAGTCCAACAACATTTCCCCAAAGTGAGAAGCTTAGGAAACTGTCTATGTGATCACATCTGCCGCTGCAGGTTCTGACTGTGCTGGGCCTGGTGGCGCTTCTGGCAGCATCTGGTTGGGGAGCCCTACGTGCAGACGAAGGCTTGGACCTGGCCGAAGTGGTCCCAGGTGGAAGCCGTGAGCAGGCATTCCTGAAGGCGCAGAGCCACTACTTCGGCTTCTTTCACATCTTTGCCATAACGCGGGGAAACTTCGAGTATCCGACCAAGCAGAGACTCCTGCTGGAGTTCCACGAGGCGTTCACTTCTGTCGAACATATCATCAAAAATGACGATGGAGGCCTTCCCGACTTCTGGCTCACGCTGTTCCGGGACTGGCTACGAGGTCAGTTCTGGTTCGACAAGGTCGCCTAGAATTCGCTGTTGGGCTTGATCACCATCAGCGCAATATAGAAAGAAAAGCACCTATACTGGAGAAATTATCCCTCTAATGCCCAAGCACAGTTTCACATAAAAAAAAATTAAAACAACTTGTTCACTTTTGACCTTAATTTCTGGCCATGGAGAGTATATTGGTACAAAACAACAATACTGAAATGTTGCTTTAGTTAAAACTTAATTAGAATAGTTATTAATTAATTGGTAATTGGTTCGAGATTGTCAAGCAGGCTGAACTATCCCTGATGGAAAACTAACTCCAGCATATCAAAAACGATACCATAGGCTAAGAGTTTATTTCTCTTGCTTAAATCAGACTTTTGAAGTATTAAACTCAGCATAGCATATATGATACGTTGGGCATTACAGAGTTTTATCATAGTGCGCATCAAAGTGCTTAGCTTGTATATCTTTGCCTTTCTGCAGGCCTGCAGAAGGCATTTGACCGTGACTGGGAGCGAGGCTGCATCACCCGCGAGCAGTGGTTTCCAAATGCTTCAGACGAAGGGGTCCTTGCCTACAAGCTCCTTGTCCAAACAGGCCGGCCAGACAACCCCATCGACAAGAAGCTCATCCCCAAGGGTCGCCTCGTTGATGACGAAGGGCTTGTCAACCCCAAGGGTTTCTACAACTACCTCTCGGCGTGGGCATCAAATGACGCACTCGCCTACTCGGCCTCGGAGGCCAACCTCAGGCCCGAACCGCGGCAGTGGATGCACTCAAGGCAGGACGTTGAACTGCGCATCCCCAAGTCAGCGCCACTTGCCTACGCCCAAATGCCTTTCTACCTCCGTGGCCTGCGCAACAGCGGCGAGGTGTCACGTGCCCTCGAGAGCGTCTGGGCACTGTGCGCACGCTTCGAGGCACGGGGACTCCCCAACTTTCCTCGCGGAGCCCCCTTTGCCTTCTGGGAGCAGCACCTGCGGCTCCGAATTCACCTGATGGCATCGCTGGCTGTGGCTTTGGCCGCTGTGTTTCTGGTGCTCGCGCTGGCCCTCCTCAACCTCTGGGCTGCCTGCTTCCTTGTGCTCGTCCTCGCGAGCCTCGTCCTTGAACTCTTTGGTGCAATGGGCTTCCTCGGCGTGCGGCTCAGCGCCATTCCTGCTGTCCTCCTTGTGCTGGCCGTTGGCGTTGGTGTACAGTTCACTGTTCATGTTGCAATTTCATTTCTCACGGCCATTGGCTGCAGAAATCGTCGAGTATCGCTGAGCATAGAATGGATGTTCACGCCCGTTGTGCATGGTGCGGTGTCAACTCTGCTGGGTGTGCTCGTGCTGGCATCGTCCGAATTTGACTTTATTGTCCGGCACTTCTTCTACGTGCTGTCGGCCCTGGTGATTCTGGGTCTTCTCAACGGACTGCTGTTTTTGCCAGTGCTGCTTTCTCTGGTGGGACCGCCTGGCGAGGTGGGCATTTGCAATTTGGTGTTGGCTATTTGCAGTGTGCCAGTATAAATGTGGTCGAAGTTTTTTGCCAGGAGCAGCAGTCAGCTCAGCGAAAGAAGATTGTTACTTTACCTGATATGTTGCGTCCCAAGTGATAAAAGCAGTAATTATTAAATGATAAGCATGTTGCTTAGCACGTGTGGTGCTGGCGCCCTTTTACGCCTCTTTGTAGTGCATTGACATAACTTAAGCCCACAATGGCAGCTAGAGTGCCAGGAAAGTGAGAGCCACACATCACAGTGTTCTCTTTAACAGTGTACTGCACTGTGCATGGAAAGTGCAAAAATATGTTCTTAGGTAGCTGCTTAACTAATAATTTCATTGCACATAAAGTCTAATTCGGGAACATGGATTGGAGAAGCATTTTGATAACAAAAATGAACGAGACTGGCACATTTTTAACAAGATTGAAGCAGCAGGTTTACAACCCCATAACTCTGCAGTAGAAAGAAATTGCAATCCAATAAATGCACTTCACAGAATTGCAATACCTGTGATTGAATAAGGACATTGTAGTTGGGCTTGAGCTATAGCTCTTCTTGTGGGGGAAAAAATTAAGGAAAGTTGCAGGTGTATTTGTAAAACGTAGAGTGGAGCACTCTAGTGGAGCACAAACAAGTTAGCAATATTCAATTTTGGAAGTAAAAGTGGAAATAGGCATGTATGATGGGTGATCGTTAGTCTGTTAACCCAGTGGATACTGAAAAATGTGGAATGGAATCATGTTTGGCCAAGGATCAGATTCAGCAACGAGATGAGAAAAATCACTGGTATGGCGTGAAGCAGGGCCCGAGTAAGTGGAAAACATTGTAGAATGCCGTTTGTCTTGTAATGATAACATCTCGGTTTTTAATACTGCTGCTGAGTAAGAAAGTTGCCATGTGACGCAGAAAGCTGGACCTGTTCAAAGTTTCATGAAAACTCTTTTCTATCCAGTTGGTGCCTCAAAGTCGTGGAGATCGCATAGCAACACCATCACCAGAAGCATCTCCCGAGCCTCCGCCGCGAATGCTAAGGCCACCACGTACATTCGGGCGTCCTGTCACTGGGCCACCACTCGGCGGTGCTGGCGTGCGACGTCACCCATGGGCTGACTCTCTGAGCACGATATCTGAAGAGCCGCCCTCGTACCACTCTTGCTCATCCTCGCATGAGATTGTTCTACACCCAGAGGTGGTCGTCGAGACTACCACGGTGACCACAAGCAATGGAACTACAGAGACTACGACGAGAGTAAGTGGAATTTGCACCATGTGTTTCTGCACCACCATCCAACCGCCTTCAAGGGGCTGCTAGGTTTGACTACTTTTGCATTAATTGCTGATCTTGCTACTAAAAGCTTATACAGTCGCTGACTGTTTATTCGGACCTCACGTGGACTGCGGAAATGTCTGAATACACAGGTGTCCGAAAAAGCAGATTAAGAAAAAAAAATGAAATCCTTTATTTCCACACACTTATTCGGGCTCGGCAGTAGGCTTGAAGAAATCGTGAATGCGCCGTTGCACGTTGTTCCGTTTACGCACAGTCAGGTAAGCCTGAATCTCGGAGAGGGTCATACGGTCACTATAGGCAGCTGAAAACACAGTCACTGCTTGTACAAGCTCCGCATGCGACGGCAGCGTAGCGCATGGTGCGTCATCTTCCGACTCGGAGTTATGGTCCGGCGGTGCAGCAGAAACCTGACGAACGATCTCGCCGTCGTCGAGTTCTGCGCATGTCAGTACAGCAGTGTCAGCAGCTGTGAAACTGTCAAATGAGACGGTGTCCGGAATCGCAATGCAACCACTGTGCAGGCCTCAGCAGAACATTTTCCGCGTCAGTAGGGAGCACATCGGAAGGCAACGCACAAAAATGGCGGTCAGCAAGTCGAACCATGCACCGGTCAGAGTTGGTGCATGGTGCTCTCGATCGAGTTGGCTCAAGGAGTGTCTGAAAAATCAGACGAGAGGTTGCAAGGTGTCCGAACTTTCGGCAGTTGTTATACATTATGGTCTATGGGGAGAATGGCAGTGCCGCTAAGCAGACCGAATAATCGAGCATGTTCGAATTTTTGGAGTCCGGAAAATCAGTCGGCGACTGTAGAAAGATTTTGATTCTTCTACTATTGGATAGCCAATATTGATGTCTAAAGCAATAAGGAGCTAGCTGGAGTACAGTTTGCGTCTGTTTGTATGAGCTTAGTAGAGTATGGAAGTTCATTGGAATCTTATATTTTTGTGTGAGGAAGTGTTTTAACACACAATGAGGCCTCTTGGAATGTTTCAACGTAACTAAATTAGGAGATGGATTGAATTCAGAGGCATCAAAAGAAAGCAAGTTGGCTGTAGTGCCATGACATCGCCAATGATGCAGCATTCTGTGGGAGCGGTCATAAAAGGGAGGGAGATTACTTAAAGGGACACTAAAGGTTACTATTAAGTCAATGTGGACTGTTGAAATACCATCCCAGAAACCTCGAAACGCTTGTTTCGTGCCAAGGAGAGACTTATTTTAAGAGAAAATGCGTTCTGAAACGTCTGCGTACCTCTAGCGCAGTTCAAATCGCCCGCCCTCCGATTGAGGAGTACTGACATCATGGTCTCATAGTGACGTTGCGCCATCGATGAGTAGAACGGCGTCCGCAGACGGCGCTACGGCTTTTCTGCGCAAAACGCAAATGCGCGGCCAGAAACATAGCCAAGACAGAGCCGACAACAGAGTGAAAGCGGGAGTATGGTGGCTAGCCTGGCTAGCGGAAGGAGAAAGGTGTGACCATGAACTGGTACTTCATTCTATGACGCAAACTTCGACGCTCATCGCAATGGACCCTGACAACGACAGATTGGCTCGCGATGGTGGGCTCAACTTCAGCGATTTGAGCACTGACGAGCGCGACCTGCTGCTGAGGGCTCGCGCTGTCGGCGTCGTTGCGTACTACGACGGCAGCCTCGACACCGGCTCTCCGGAGCGGGAAAGCAACGAGGGCTTCCCACGACATCACATGGACGTGGCATTCTCGCTGTTTGTTCCAAATGAAAGTTTCGCGAGCCAGCAGAACCCTCACAGCACGACGCGATAACGAAACTACTGAAACTCCAAAGCGTGCGCGGCGCAGAGTCGAGCGCGCAGAGTCGAGCGAAAACGAAACCTTTCGACCACCCATATTACTGAAGGGTAACGACAAAATGTTATTTTTTCTTAGAATCGAATAGACGTAGACAAGTAGCATTTTTTTCCTTCTTATAACCGAATGAAATTATATTTTTAATACGAGTAGTTGAGTATTAGTAACACAAATTATGAGGAGTGCTTTCATCATCGGGCTAGTACCGGAATGTCGCTGGGGGTCTCAAATCGTGTCATGCATTTACCTCAATTTCTCGGTTACTAAAGCTCTGTTCGCAATTATATTGGCGCCTTAGACATTCTAGAACATTGTTCTACCACTTTAACTTGAGTTTCTGGTAACCTTTAGTGTCCCTTTAACAAAAGCTGAGCTGGCTTTCACTAGCCTGCTACCCATTCCTAGATTTTTGTCTCACGCTTTTGGCAATGTTTGATTCTTCACCGTCATTACAATGTGACAATATACAGTCGAACCCGGCTATATCGAACTCGCAAAAAAACGCCTATCAGTTCGATATAGAGCATAATTCGATATAAGCCTGCTGAATAATTGGATGTCATAAAAGCACATACCATTTATAAAATCACTTTATTGATGAAACTAGCTTAGTTTCGCATGAAATAGTCCTGCATTTCTTTCTGCTCAGGCAATTTCGCTGCATGCAACGCACGCATTTCTCCACATTGTCTAAGGAGTCGGGAGCAGCTGAGGCCGCAACCTTCCGCATTCGCGCAGAAGCACCGGACTAGTGCGAGCGCACCAATCACTTTGGAGGATGTAGGCAAAGGAACATCGTTGCTTTCCTCGTTGTGCCCACTTTCACTTGTGCTTGGTACGACATCGGCAATGGAGTCTTCATTTTCGGGCTCTCCCGTGGTCGCGACACCATCTATTGCACTCACAAACTCGTCCACTGTTGATTCGTCAATAGCTTCCGGAAATTCTGACAGCTCGCTCCAAGTTTCGGCAACACCGGCAACGCCTGCGTCGCATTCATCAGAATTTACAGTCATCACCGAGCACACGGAAGCCGGCACGGCTGAAGCAATTTTGGATGAACCACTCGTACACGGCTGTGCGTACGTGTCAGGCGCCACGGGCGCCGGGGCGAGAGAGTGGCCGCTTTAGCCCTAATTTCCTCCTTATTCTTCAGGATCGTCCTGAGAGTGTTCTTCGGAATCATTCACGCTGTGGGGACACATCCGACTTCCCACCGCGATCGACCAAATTTATGATTTCGAGCTTCACGACAAAAGGCAAATTCTGCCGCTTCATCACGGCAGCACTGTGGGAGATGGCCCACAAGGCACACACACAATGGACTAGAAAAGCACCGAGACAACTCGCACTTTCGCCATTTTGCACGACGAGGGCACAAGAGCACAGAACACCTTTGACAAGAGCCTCTGATTGGCTGTCTGAGCAAGCGCTGCGGGCGGGCCAGGATCATTTTTTGCAGGGGGGTGTCAACGGGTCGTCTGCAGCAGCGCTTTCACGGTAGGGATAGCGATTGGATTGAGCCGCGCCGTCGGGTTTCCCCGCAACCGCAAGGGAAAGCCAACTTCTGGGGGCACTTTTCCGCCGCTCGACATTCGACATATCGGGAGTCGCTGCTATTTTTGTTCGATGTAAACGTAATTTTTGCTATATATACTCATTGTAACTATACCGTCCCCAGAAATTGTTCGATATATAGAATAATTCGATGTAAACGGGTTCGACTGTAACCATGCACTTCAGCTTTTTTAAGAGGACAGTTTCATCCTTTCTTGTAACAAGCTCAGTATAGAGAAAAGGTTAACTTTGTGTGCTCTAGTAGGGCAACGTGTGAGTCCTGTGGAGAATTCACTCTTGCGAGGCAGTGTTATGAACAAAGTAATTTTTGCCTGCAGAATACCGTGGACACTGGTGATCGGTCATCGTCAGCACAGAGCAGCAGCAGCAGTGGCAACAGTGGTTCAAGCAGCCGTTCATCAACGCCGAGCGAGGGTGGCAGCGCTCCAACTGTGGTTCAGTCGAGCAGTGACTGCAGTGTGCAACAACCGGGAGGAGGGGCTACCACCAACGTCACGACCAAGGTCACTGCCAAGGTCAAAGTGGAGCTACATGCACCTGTTCACGGTGAGATCAGCAACCTCGTCAAACATTGCTACCATCAAGGTGCAAAGTATGTTGTCATTAAAATGTGGCATCACTGTTGCCCCTTCATGTGTGGGCAGAAGGGATAACTGCTTTTGCATTTCAGCTTGCCTGAACAGGTATGCAGGCAAGCCATAGTTTAAGGGCAACTGCAACTAAATTTTACTCTGGCTAAATTGGTTAAAAGAAAGTGGTAGTCTTGGCAAAGCTGCAGGGCTGGTAATTGTCTAACATTCTTACGAACAGCCTTTAAATAGCACCTAAGCCGATGATGTGCATCTTATGGTTAGCAGATGTGATGTGATTCAAATCCCAGAACATTGCCTCCAAGATTTTCAGCATGCCGCATGCATAGAGTTTCATACAATGATCACTAGAAGGAACTCTGGTGCTGCGATCGTTCAGCCACCATAGGAATGATGGGCAATGCATGGATTTTTCTGATCTTCATGCTTGTGGATTGAGACATTCTTGTGGCTTTGTTTATTACGATTTGTCTGCCTTCTTCGTCATAAATTTCAAAGCAATCTGTACTTCTATAAATGCAGAAGACCACGAACACGCATAATCACTACTACTTGAAGCAGCTCAGCCTGTCGCGGTGGCCAAATCAAAACACGGCAAAGTGTTCCAACACACTGGTTTGCCCATGAGAAAATCATAAGCATGCTCTATGCCGCTTATCGATGCATGCATCCATGGTGTAATGGTTTCTATATCGGGCCTCTGTGCTAGAGGTCCTATGTTTGAATCCTGCCGTCGGACAGTTTTAATGATCAATATTTAATTATTTATGATGCAGTACTTCGTTGAAAATCATAAGTTTTGAAGCCAGAAGAACAAAGTTCAGGCAAATCCATGCACTAACCATCATTCCCATTCTGTCTGAAACGCCCCGCTTAAAGCTCCTGTAGACTCTGTCACCACAGTTATTATTATTTCACCAGAGTTATTATTTATGTATTTAGATATTTATTGTAGATATTTATTTATTTTGCATTTGCTTAACAGAACAATCACCTTGACATTCACTAGGCTTCCAAGCCATAATGGCCACATTCACTTGTGAAAACCTTTGTGTATTCAAACTTCAACACATTCTGAAGAGACCCAGATGGTCATAATAGGGCCTGAAACCATTCACAGCAGCAGTCTTTCATAGCTTGCATGCACCTAGAGAAGTGAAAAATCATTACACTCACTCTTGCAAGGCTTTTGACAGTCACATAATACATTACTCTTCTCTTTTGAAGACGGGGTCTTCTTAGCTCACTTCACATGGGTTTAACGTGACGTAATGTATCTTGTAACCACTTCCAGAAAAAACTGTCACTTAGGCGACCTGCAGATGTGTTAAAATGAGAATTAATGTGAAATTATACCTCTTCATGCCGAGAACACATAGCGGTAGTCGGAAGTGCCCAATTTCGGTACAGTGCCTTGACATCCTCCTTGCCCCCTACTTGGAAAGAGGGAGATTGAGGCGCCCCAAAGTTCGGGATGGAAGAGAGCTGGGCCACGCTAGTGCATTTTCCTGAGCCTTGGGTGTGCATGCATGTCTGAGTGAGCATGCGTGCTGTTATCCTTGAACCCACGCAGACGCGAGAACGGTGCACAGGCGTTGACGCAGTTCTTGAGCAGTGTGGCATTTCATAGTATGTGAGGGGTCCATAACAGCAACGCGCCATTGTGTCGGCATATTGTAGCAGTCCACACCGAAAAGATGGCACGTAAGCACACCAAGGCTTCATGTCCTTGACAGGCCAGTGAGAGGGCTGACGCATGTGAAGCTGATCTCGCCAAGGCATACCAGCTGCATCAAGAAAACGGCCAAAGCTCATGAGGTCCGTCTCGCCCAAATGTGTGAATCATTTCATGGCCACATAATCAGTATTTAACCATAGATTAATTTCGACTACCATGATTGTCAACCTTGCCTTCTACAGCGTCCACACTTGTCTGACCCTTCCTTTCTTTCTTTTCAGCCTCTGAACGAAGTCACAAGCATCGGCGGCGGCGAGACAGCAGCTGCTCTCGCGACTGCAAATTTTGAAGGGAGACTCGCCCTTCCGCTGCTCAAGGTTGTGGCAGCCAGTATTTATTTTCCTTAGGGATCGCTGTACATAGGCACCTTTGTGTGGGGGTGGCCCGCGTATTGACTAACTACCTCAAGTGAAGCGTCCCCTCTTCCTCACTCTCCACACAGCATCATTACGGGTACAAGAGCCTTCTTCTCAGCAAGGGGGCGCTGCTCTTCACTCAACACTGGATTGATTAGAAATGGCCACAGTAGTGACGCATCTTTGCCTAGGAAGAAAAGTCTCTCGAAGCCCTGCAACGTATACAGTGTGTGTGGAGTGAGTGACTGAGAAGGCTGTCCAAGTGGCCTAATGGTGATGGGAGCCATTCATCTGCTCAAGGAAGTGTGCTTGCTGCCAGATGGTAGGAACTTTTTTTTTTTTTTTTCTGGGAGCAAACAAGTGTGCCTTTCCAGGACAGTCAGACAGCTACTCGAGAGTGAGCGGATGACGCCTATACACTGCCATGTCATCGATTTCTGCTCAGTGAACGTTTGCGCGTGTCAAGGACTGTGAAATGTATCGGCCGCTGGACTCTTGAATTGGTGCCTTGGTTTTGCGGAGTGTGTGAGTGGAAACGCGGATTACAGTGTTTGCAAGTGTGTTAACACATGGGATTTGCCCACATGCTTTTTTTTTTACCTTCGACCAAAGATGGCCTGCCTGCCTTTTTTTTTTCTGTTGATTTCGCGGGCATTTCTCTTTGGCAGCGTTCATTGCTGCTGTAAGTGAAGCAGGGAGCTGTTCAGCTGACAAATCGGGTTTTTCTGGTTCCACAATAGATATACTGCAACGCCAAGCGTTATTCTCTGGACAATTTCCCACCCCTCTTTTCCCCCTCCCCAATTCTTTAAATGCTCATGGTCTATGTACTAACACTGGATATCCTCAGAAGCATCCATTCTGTGCACTGTGGACTGGCTTTGAATTGGATGCAACTCCCAACTTCCTGTTACGAGCCTCTTGAATTTGGCAAAAGCTACGATGAACTTGTCCTGTTTGACGCACAAATAGTGTGACAGAATGACCACACATATGGTGTTGTAGGTTAGAATATGACATTTTAGTAGAATTTATTTATTTTCTGACTCTAGTGAGGGCCCTGTTGTTCCAGCCTCCCTAGCATTGTTACTCATTGAAATTATGTGGGACCACTGACTTGTTTTCTAATTATTTTTAGTATACTGAAATGAGTAAAGACTGAGACATGAAATGCTGTGTTGTGTGCTGTTGTAGTTACGGCCTCTTGGTTCCGAAATCGGGAATTTTTTTTCAGCTCCACGACGTGGGCCTTCTAGACACTGCCTAGCAAGTGGTTCACCTTAGAATGTACAGGATGTGCAGCTCTGCAAGGGACAAGTGTGTTTCAGTGGGGTTTCATAATATGCCTGACAATTTCCCTTGCGACATATAAAGATTTGCAGTTTGATATTTTTCTCCTGCAGACATCTAACCCTTCTTTCCGTATGTCGCAGTATCAGCTGTTAAGGCCTATCCACGCTTTTTCCATACCTGAGCTTGTGTTAACAAAAATCTCTTGTGCTAGAATTGTTTGAAAGGACAAATTTCCGCCAGTCCTAATGCTGTACATAATATTAGTGATGGCGGCCAGTCAGTAGCAAAGAGCATTTACGAAGGAAAACCTTTGTGAATTCGGCCCCTGTTGTCTATCCTTTGTTCTGCTCAAACCTCAGCGTATAGGGTGATTTTTCAAATAGTCATCACACTCAGGAGAGACGAGGTATCAGCATGAAACTTTGCAGGTAGTGTGTAGAATGCGCACAGACACTGGTGAAGCGTCTTAAAGTACACATGGCAGCACCTTTGGACTAGCAATTCACAATTTTGTGAGGAATATTGGACACTTGAGCAGAGTTAGCAGACCTTGTGGAGATAATGATGAGTTTCTTAGAGTGCCCAGTAAACTTTTAAAGCCTCTAGGTAATTAACGAAAGTCTCGGGGATCCTTGGTAGAGCAGTTTGCCATGGCAGCCGGCAGAAAGCCTTTCGAGTGTTTTTGATCGCCTTCTCATAAACTTCTGCAGGTGAGAGTGATCTCTGCAGTGATGCTACTGCTGCACTAAACTGCGCCATGAAGCGAACCTTGCTACGCCTTGCTACAATTGAGAAAAGCATGAAAAAGCTATGCCCCCCTACGCTGAAAAGGTAGCTGTAGCTACTCGGCCTTTCAAAAACGTAACTAAGTAGCCTCAAGCGCAGTCTCTCTGCACCATAGAAAGCCACATGATGTGGACCAGTGGCTGTATTGGCTCTGCAAAAGGTCGAGCCAAGCCTCGCCAAGCCGTGACACTTGAGCTACTGTTTCTTTTATGAGCCGTTGTCTGAAGATTTTCTTAGTACGCCCCACCCCATGCGTGCTCGCTGCCACTTTGTTGTAGCCTTGCACAAGAGTGGTAAGCTGGAAATTGCCACTGAGTTTTGCACCGAGCCTTTTTTTCCCTCTTTAATTTCAAGACAATCATTGTTTTTGAGCAGACGCGACCAGACCACGTGCGACCAGACCAAATGAGGCGACCATGTGATTCCACAGTGTGTCGTTTCTATGATCACAGGTGAACTCCTTGCAATGCTTTCTGCAGAGCTACATTGATTCATAATAATGGCTGCGCTGATGGGTTCTTCTGGTGGTAGCAAAATTGATCTTGTGGTTTAGAGCTGGGGTGGCAAGCTTCAAGTTTTGTTTTCCATAAATTGGGCTCTGTTAGTAATATTAGTAAATGCTATTTTAGCCATGCAAATGAGGCTTGCACAAATTGTTTCCTGGACCTGCTCGATTTTTCTCTCTGGCACCGCCACGTCCTTCGTAGTACCTATGTTTATCGGCTACTGAAATTTCACTCGCTGTAGAATGTGGCGTTACTTTTTTGGACTTAGCATGCACAATGCTTCCGGCTGACTAAGTGGTGAGCAGCAAGCTGGCCATGAGCATGTTCAGATCAGTAGGCCTTTCTGGTGATTGGGCTTGAGATCACAAGCCAGAGTGGTGGCTGTAGAAGCTGAGATTGGATCCAAGGGCGATTACAGCAACTACTGTGAATGCCTGCCTAGTTTGTTTGTGTGCTTACTGGACGGAATGGCGTGAAAGCTCACGTGTAGGCAGAAATCTCCAAATTGAATTAGTGCAACACAACCTAATCTGGCAGCGCCGCACAGTCGAGGTCGCATGCACATGATGTATAAAGTAGAACCTCGTTGATACGTCCCCGTTATGTACGTTTTCCCGGTGCCAATGTTTGCAAGCAAGAACACAAAAAACGCCCCAATAGAGTTACTGCACACTATTATAGTAGGCGATAATCCAAATGCGCCGCCGTTCCCTGTCTGCAGGCGGCACGATGTGGGCACCACGTTTCGCTTCGGCGGCATCTAGCGTCGCCCGCCAGCTCGATTTCGTTTCGGTTTCCTGTCGCCCTCTTAAAACACGAAAACGCGTCTCGTGCCGCCAGAGCACCAACAGATCCACGCGCGTCGGCATCTCCTGCCGCAAGATCCGCGCGACGCTTCGCATTGCATAGATGTCAACAATCGTTGAGTATGTAAATTTTTTTAGTTACTTCAGATCGTTTAAATTAAATTAATTAAATCATGGGGTTTTACGTGCCAAAACCACTTTCTGATTATGAGGCACGCCGTAGTGGAGGACTCCGGAAATTTAGACCACCTGGGGTTCTTTAACGTGTGCCTAAATCTAAGTACACGGGTGTTATCGCATTTCGCCCCCATCGAAATGCGGCCGCCGTGGCCGGGATTCGATCCCGCGACCTTATGCTCAGCAGCCTAACACCATAGCCACTGAGCAACCACGGCGGGTAACTTCGGATCGTACGCTTTCCCGGTTAGTACGTTATTTGTGTTTTTGTTCTCCAAAACGCATGAAAGAGGTTCTACTGTATCTGTATTTTGCGATAGCGCATGACGCATATCAGTCTATATGAAAAACAAAAGCAAAACCCTGCCGAAGCCTCGACTATCGCGGTATTTCAATTGGGTACAGTACACCTATATCAGTGAAACTCGGCCGAGGGCAAATTTTATCTTCCGTACTGCTTTTCTTAAACAGTATCGTAGAGATAAGTTATTTTTGTGGATGCATTTTGCAACAGCAGACATCCGAAATTGCAATAGTTGCTGGTGAACTCTTAGTTATTCGTCTGTTAACTTATCAATGAGTTATTTTGGGAATGTTGCAATTGCAGAATTGAAGATGGTCAGTGCACGCACGTACATTCAAGGTACGATAAAAATAAACACTAAATTAGCTTAGACTGATTAGTACAATGCTTAGTAGATATGAGAAAGATAAGGTGAAATCTCAATTTTTTCATTTTTGCGTCGGAACCCTTTAGCTGGCTCCGGTGTGCCAGTGACGCCAGGAATTTTAAGCTATTTTTTCTCGTATTTTGACAATTATGAAGTTCAATCTGACTATTTTAGTGTACTCCATCGTTAACCAATAAAAAAATTGACTTGGCCTAGCAGACACATTTCGAAATTCGTGACGACACGGCGAGCTGGTGCGGGAACTTAAAGGTGTCGTCGTCACCGGTCTTTCGCTTGTCTTTTTTAAAATTTTTTTTTTGAAAGGCTTTGATGTCACCCTGCGAAAAGTAAGTTATTTATAATCTCCTCGTTAGTGTGTGCCATTTTTGCCTCTGTGTCGGTGACTAGGAACACATTGCAGCGCGATGATAATCTAGATCAGCAAGCAGAGTCATGATGTAAACTATGCAGAGGACTGTCCCATAGAGATTCATATAGTAATTATTGCAAGAAACTCTATGGGCTGTCCCACTGTATGCTGTTCCTTGCTTTTCGCGGAGTAGTTTGCTCTAGAGAAACGAGATAGCGTTATTCAAGGCTAGGTGGCGCGCGCCGCCGTCCGATTCAAACGGTTGAGCCACAGGTTGAGCCTCGTCCATCCGCCTCAAGCGAAAGCATATGGCGAAAGCGCGCGAATGCGAAACCATGTTCCCGCTTCTTGCTGCTGCGCTTGTCGGAAATGCAACTGGGTAGTCGCTAACGTACTGTGCTCCATTCATGCTGCAAAATGTGGAACGCTAGAGGCAAGACGTGTGCAGTACTTGGCTGCAAAAATAGTGACTGGCATATTAAGGAACGGAATGAATCTGTGTGGTCAAGTTCACGGACAGCTGCTACACAAGGACTGCCTTTGTTGTCGGCCCTTCACGGTACACGGCTTGCCTCAATGATAAACGAAAAAAAAAAGCCCTCACACGCCAGCGTTGTATCGCCAACCTCCAAAGAAAGGTCTACAACCCTGTTACGTCGACAAGAGTGAGTATATACCGTTCGATCGTTACAGAGTGACAAAAGGAGTAGCGCCGCTTCCTGGCATATATAAAGTTTGTCGCGCATTATCGACACGCATGCACCCGAACTCGCACTCAAAGTTACACCCACTTTAACGCCGACGTATCAAGAATGGGCCCACTCATGAAGCAATGCAGCTGGACACCGAGAGCATACGAATGTTCGAAGCTCAACATTTCGTGACGGTCCACAGCTGAGTCTAGCGATAGTGCGTTTTAATGCCCTAGCATTCTTTGGGTACTTCACGCGCTTCCCAGGGGTATCAATGTTCGTATGTATGTTTGTATGTATAAGTTTGTGTCTAACCGTTTTCCCGCCTACCTGGGTCACTGCATGGTAGTCCTAGGCCGAATGGTTAGCGCATCAGGCTGCTAGGCTCAGGTAGAGGGTTCGAAACGAAACATCAAACAAACTTCGGTCACTGAGTATGTACCATTAAGTACATACGTGCCACTCTTCAAGGAACCTCTTTCATGCCGACATGGGTCATTGAAGTAGACGCGGGACTCGGTAAGTACCGCTGTTTGAAGGAACATTTCGACGCCGACTTGGAACACCGGGTATGCGCCACTCGATCTGTGCTCAGAATTTAATTTTTTAATGAACATATTTGGTGCCAACTTGGGTCACTGAGTATGTGCCAGTAGGTCTGTGCCGCTGGTCAAGGCCATCCAAATAGGTATGTGCCACCCTTCAATGAACCTCTTTCACGCCGACATAGGTCGCTGTAGATGCGGGACAGGGTAGGTACTGCTGTTTGAAGAAACTCTTTGACGCCAACTTGGAGCACTGACAATGTGTCACTCGGTCTGCGCCAGTCTTCAGTGGACGTCTTTGATGCCAGCTTGAGTCACTGGGAATATTCCAGTAAGTGCGTGCTGCTCTTCAATGAATGTCTTTGACGCTAACTTGGGCAACCAGGTTTTTGCCACTGGAAATGGGCTGCTCTTCAGTGACGAAAAGGGTCCTTTAAATTTGTCAGATGTTGAGCGGAATCTAACCTTCATCTAAATGGTTCTTCAAGGACAGCAACTCGACGCATTAGCATGCTGCACCACATGTACAATGCATATGTGCCTCTTTTTAGTGAACGCCATTCACGCCAACGCTTAGTGAGCTGCGCCATGAATGCACTGGGTATGTGCCGCTCTTTAAAGATCCTCTTTCCAACTTGGGTCACTTGAGTCTGTGCTTTTGAGTGTTTGTCGAACGAAGGAACAATTCTCAGTGTTCGCAAGCACCAGTGCGCCACGCTTCTCATGTCAGAGGCCATGCGCATATTTCTCAGTGGTGCCACTGATGGCGCAGCATGCCCATGAACAAGTACGAGAGGTTGCCAGTTGCCGCATCACGTGTTTCTTGGCATTCATATGCACCGGCGCGCCATTAATTTCGGAGACCACGGGAAATGGCGCCAGATGTCTTTATGGGAGCATGAAAGAGATCTCCCCCGCTGCAGCACATGCCTCATACGTAACTCATTTCAACACAGGGAATACGATGTGTCGCTACATTGACTTAATGCTAACGCAATGCCATTGACGGTCGGGTTCTGCTGCAATTTTTTTTACAAGCTATAGCAAAGTACAGAATACCTACATTCTAAGCATTGTGCACTGCAAGAACAAACCTACCACAGCTGAGCATATCCACGAGCAATTAGGCAGCTAGTGAAAAGCAACCAGATACTGCACTGAGGAATGTTACTGAGTCAGAAACATGAAAAGCTGTTGCTTCAAAGTGATTGGCAAATAAAGAATGAAGAGCAAGAGACAGTGATCCTGATTTAATTCCAAAGCACAAAGTCTGCGAGGACAGCTTGGAACACATTTCTAGCCACGTTTCTATATGCTTCTTGCACCGTTTCGACAAGGCGTAATGAGCTGCGGAAGGGCTTATATGTCCTCTGAAGCGGTGGCCAAAGCTTTGTGTCGCCCACCCAGTCACCATCTACGATATTTGCCGAAACAGAAGTTTGCTGAGCTGCTTATATGTCCTCTGAAGTGGTGGCCAAAGCTTTGTGTCGTCCACCCAGTCACCGTCTACGATATTCGCCGAAACAGAAGTTCGCTGAGCTGCTTTTATATGTCCTCTGAAGCGGTGGCCAAAGCTTTGTGTCGTCCACCCAGTCACCATCTACGATATTCGCCGAAACAGAAGTTCGCTGAGCTGCTTATATGTCCTCTGAAGCGGTGGCCAAAGCTTTGTGTCGTCCACCCAGTCACCATCTACGATATTCGCCGAAACAGAAGTTTGCTGAGCTGCACTACCTCATGCACAACCATTGTAAATACTGAGGCAGCTGAGGCAAGCAGTGGATGAGTTGCAATGTGATGAATACATAGCAGCGTCCACGCGTTCCTGAGTTTGGGATGAGTGGCAGTTTTGAGGTATTGCGATATCCTTTACCAATATTTGCAGCGCAATTCATGTTGTTCCACACAATTTTGTTCGACGCTGCCTCAGTAAGGTTTATTTATTTGTTTCTGAAGTGGTGGGACAAATGCTTTGTGCACCAACAGACTTCAGTACTGCAACATGTGAACTGCACTACTAAGTTCATGATTTCTAGTTGATGAGGGATTAATACGTGATTCTCTCAGAATATTTTATGTCTGCAGGTGCATATAAGAAGCGACCTATGTTCAAAATCTGACACAAACTGTGGGGATTGCTTGTATTTCCAATTAAACAGTCTCCATTTCCAGAGACCAAGGTTCATGTTAGCGCACTGCAAAAATGAAGGCAGGGAATTGATCACAAGTGGCAAAGGTGGCACTTCTCGCAGCCAATAGATCTACGTAAAATTTCCATAGAAGTGCATCTGCTCCTGTGCCCTTAGCTTGCGACTATGAAATGCACTGCAGAATGTGTCATTTGTCCTGTTCCGCCTCGCTGCGTGTACAGTCTTGTTTACCCATTTCATGCTGTGTTTCAGAGCAGTGACAAACTTTCCTGAAAGGAGGCGCTCGGCTGGAGCAGTTGCTGGCATGTGTTGCAAGGCTAGATCTGCCTGCAGCCAATGTCCTCCTCCTACTTTTGCACATTGGTTGATCATATCTTGAGGAATTGACAGCAAAAAACAAGAGCCGCACAAATGCTGTATAGGCCTTCAAGTACATGTGCTTGCGAAAAGTATGCCCTTTTACAGCAAAGCTGTTGAGGGTAGTTCTGCAACAGTTTTTGCGCAGTGGTGAAGGCTGGCATGTGACGGCATTGTTGCTATCAAGTGTAAATACAATGCAACGTATGTCATAGCACTCAATTTGCTTTAAAATGTAATGATCAATGATTGTAAATTAAGTTGCCTTGCGTATAACTCATTTCAATAAATAACTTATACATGCAGTTTTTTTTAAACCGGTAATCATAATTTCTGTTTCTCATGTTGCATTATAACAGCTCCACGATGGAGATCAGCTGGTTGTTTCTACGGCTGTGGTGGTGAAAGAACAGTGTGCAGGGGAATTTTCACTAAGAACAGCCAGCCATGACTGCACTTGAACACAGCAGCAACTGCTGCTGCATTCAAGTGAGGAGGAGGAAGGAGGATTAGATGGAAAGACAGGGAAGTTAGCCATGGGCCAGCAAACCGTCCTTTCTCTTATCTGTCTTCTGCAATATGCTAATTTTGTGCATTCCTGACAGTTGTTATTAAGCGTTTGTCTCCCTTTTCTGCATGTCATTTCCTTTTGCGATAGATTATGCATGACGTGGTATGTCCGACAGTGTGTGAACATAAATTGTGAGGAGTAATGCTTTAATACTCCGTTATATACACAGGCTGTGGTTAAAAAAAAACGCAGGGTTTCTCTGGTACGTTTTTGGATGTGTTGCGGTGGCATGTAGCTTTTGCCACGACAAAATGGCGTGGGAACCCCTCCTGCAAGCCTGCACGCTCTAGTGGCAGAACCAAAAGGACACACAGAGGGCTTCGAAAATTAAAAAAGAAGCATATCTTTATTTCAATAACACAAGTCTATCTGAGCATATTGCAAGGACGAGCTCCAGCGTTAAATGTAAAATAAAAGCACCGGTATAAAAACCTTGCAAGTGTACAAAGGCAGTGAATGACATCGCAGAGGACGGATAATCTTGCTGAAAAATCCTCGAAGTGCCTTCAGAGCACAGCGGTTGACAAGAGCTGCGACGAGTGATGCACATAAAACAAAGAAACTTGAGTAGACATTCTTGACATCACAAGAACCACAGGGCACACAGGTTTGACAGAATATTGCACAAACATGATGTGACATGGTTCCTGAAGTTGCAACCAACTGCACAAATTGAGTGCAGCGTATCTGTAAAAGCAGGGATATTCAAACAGCGAAACTCTCAAAATGAATATTAATATTAGGGGAAAAAAGAGATTTGAATATTGCATTGCATACTAAATATTTTCCTACTCCTAAATGTAGGAAAAGAAAGAGAGTGGCAGGGAATGAACAGAATTGTGGCACAGATGCAAAAAGAAAGAGGAAGTGAATGAACTCATGCACAGTTTCTGTCAAAAGTTTATGGGCTGCTCTGTCCCTCCACCATACATAAGTGGTTCTTGTGGTGCTCATTACACTCCAGATCATTGGATACAAAAGCTCTTTTCATTCCCAAGGCTGTTGGAACTTGTGGCAAACCCCAAGGAAGTCATTTAAGCAGCCTGTAGCCAGCCTGGTGGTCTCGGCCCAAAGACTGTACGTTACGTGCGAACATCATTTCAAGTTCATCCAACTGGGCAATTTAGAAATGAGCCATATACTTCCTGGCTGGCTCACGTTGGGCACTTGAAGTGTCCATTTGCCCTGGCAGACAAGCTTCAGTAAATGCAGTGACTATGCACATATGGCGATAATCGAATATTTGAAGAAATTGAATGCAGTATTTTGATTTGAAGCCAACATATTCAATTTGTATTCTAAATTTCTAATATTCGCACACACCCTTATCAGTAAGTGATCCCGTAGATGTACAGCAGCTTGCAATAATAGCACACTTATACATTCTAGCAATGTGTAACAGGATTGTTATTATCCCATGTTCACAGAGTTTTACAGGCTTTCCCGGCATTATTAGGTTTTTTCGTTTGGTGTCACAGAAACAAGTGGAATGAAAAGCGGGATGATTAATCGTGCCATGTGTTATCAGTTTACCTGACCTTGTAGCAATGGGGTATGAACTAGGAAATCTACACAACCTTGAACAGGTAGAAAAATGTGCAATGTAAGTGGAAAAATAAGAATGAATAGTATTGTATCACTGTGATGGCTCACAGTGAGCCAGACGTGAAATAAAATATTGGCTGGTCAGGTAGAAATGCAAAATCCTGTTCACGGTCACTTTGGCAAAAAAGCAGGACTTTGGTTAAAAAGGCTTGGATGCAAAACAAAGAAAGCCAACAACCTCACCTCGGAATAAAATCAAAATCTGCATGGTACTGTCATGAATATATATATATATAAAAAAAGGTTTACGAAACTGAAGGAGGTTTACATCAAGTGCAATACAAAGAAGGGATAACTGTTCTGAGTATGGGCCAAATTCAGTTCAATGTTGAGTAGGTTGCAAAATCAATTGCATGACTGCATATAATTGGAGTATCTAAGCTGGTTTTACACAGCCTTCCAATATATGACATATACCGCACTGTTATAAACAGTTATAATTACGTATAAGCAGACTACTTCTACATACAACATACATTGAGCACTTTTCACATATGAACTACTAGACCATTGTTTCACAACTATTGTAAATGCTCCCCGTTGTTGTATAAGTGGTGTCCAAAACATGGCAACCATGACTTGGTTCTAGCACATGCAGTAAGTAAAAGCATGGCCTCCGAGATTGGCTCTTGTTACTGCAAGGGAGCCGTCACACATGCAGTACGTAAAAGCATGGCCTGCGAGATTGGCTCTTGTTACTGCAAGGGAGCCGTCACTGGGGTTTGTGATTTGGACACCACCTATTGGCATCGAATGTGTGCCGTTAATGTTGAATACTTTTTCCCAGTGGTGTACATAGTGAAAAGTTGCATGCAACCTCGGCTGATGTCCATTCTCTAAACACTTGAATGAGAAGGCTTGCGTACAGGGTTGTCCACTTCCATGGGGTTATGACTGGACTGGATTCTAACAAGATGTTTGCCCATAAGAGTGGGTGACCTTGTACACACAATTAGAATACAGAAATGTATTTGGGCTTTGTCCATCTGTGCTTTCTTAAAGGGACACTGAACCACTTTCTTCATGATACGTGTTCCAAAGACGTATGAACTGCATGCAGTTCATACGTACTATTGTATGGCCATTCAGTTCACATTCCCAGATAAGTCGAAAGAAATGGCACTTATTTTCCCTGCAAAGCCAAAGACGGACAGTTGACAAGTGCACTTGTTACATGCCTTCCTTATAAAATACGCTTCGACTATCTTGCATTCTTTTTTTTTCTTTCCTCAAGAAAGTAGTGTTGCCAAACATGCGTTTGCATGTGCACTTTTTGCAGTGATCAGCCAAGTGACTACTGTATCCTTGTTTGTCATTATCGTGCTGTCTAGCCCTGTCGTTGAAGTACTGGCTGGTTTGTTCTCTATAGCATGTCCACAATCTAAGGGTATCTGAAACACAACATCTGAAGTGCATTTGGTGTAATTGGTCCGGTGATTAGTATGACATCGCATGTGTTTCTGGTGCTTTTTGTTTTTCAGGTTACACACTGCTGAGAACTTTAAAGGTGCTGAAAGAACTGGTTGACATTCTGTCGGTTTGTGACCTTTTCCAAATTATGTGAACCAACATGGAGGTATGGAGTTACATGCCTTTTGTCACAACCTTCAGTTGGACACTGTTGTCCCTGTTTAAATTTTCGAAGTAATGTCTCAAAGACAAAGTGACAGACACTGGAAATTCTGCATGTTTCAATCTGTCTACTTGGCTAGACACACTGTGCTCAGTTTGGTGAACAAGTGCGCCGGCTGTCCGTCTTTGGCATAGCAGGAAAAAGAAGTGACATTTCTTTTGAGGTATCTAGGTGATTGAGCATACAATGGTATTGTAAGAACTGTATGACTTATACAATCTTTTGTATGATGATGCGTGCATGATGTACCTGATGCGTAGTGCTTAAATAGATGATGGTTTGAAATAAACGCCAGTACAAAGTTCAGCGCCCGTCCTGTCATATGTGTGCCTTTTTGTCTTCATCTTTAGTGCTTTTTCAATGACAACTGCCAAGATTAACTAAAACTCGCCCAAACCAAGGTATTGTTGCATTTTAGGTGATAATTTGCTGAAAATGCTGCACAAGTTCTGATGCATGTTCAGCCAAGTAAAACTGTGACTATTTCATTTGGAATGTATACGTTGGACCACTAACAAGATTGCCCCTACATTGAACATAAAGAAAAAGAATAAAGTAACAAGAACAGTTGAGAAAAAAAGGTGTA
Organism: Dermacentor variabilis; assembly: GCF_050947875.1. NCBI lineage: Eukaryota > Metazoa > Arthropoda > Arachnida > Ixodida > Ixodidae > Dermacentor > Dermacentor variabilis. The sequence continues at coordinate 49,188,198 of NC_134577.1, forward strand.
GGACGGAAACTTTCAAAGTCACACGGACCGTGTGCTTTGCATGAGTACGTAAGAGTATCAGAGAAGGACAACTTAAAATTACTTATGCTCAGCACATTGCTGGAAGAACCATAAGATTCCACTCTAAACCACATCAAACAACCCACCCTGAAAGCACATGCTGCATAAGACCTGTTCTAGAACAGGGCAAATTTTTGCTTTTGTATCATTGCTTTTCTGTACATTTGGCGAGAGTGAACACATGTACACACACACACACACACATACAAAGAAAAGCAATGCTAATGTGGCATGAAGCAGCAAAGCAGCTTATAAAAGTGATTATCCACTTTTTAGTTCAACAATGGCCACATTGGGCTATACATGCTACCAGTTACACGTGCCAGGTCAGCCACGTGATGGCAAGTGGCTCAAATAACTTGCTTTACACGGGAACCTTAGATATTCATTACATGTGGCACACACATCTTGTATCATATCATGCGGGTATGTTCAAATAGCCATTTTGATGGCTATTTGCACATACCTTTTCAGTCGCTTAGAAAACTGAGTGAGCTATTGGTTGTTTGAGCATGCCTAGTAACATTTGTTATGTCACTGTCATGAGTATAGAAAGGAAATTGAAGTCAAGAGGTCAATGCCAAGTAGGAAAAAAAAAAAAAAACTACTGACAGTGCACCATGAACACAGCACTAAAAAAGAACAGGAGCTGATGTGTCTTGTGGGGAGAGTCTTTTGGCATGGATGTGGTGTGGCACTCTGGAGGGTCTTGATGACTTGCTACTGGTAGAAAGCAGAAGCAGAACAGCAGATTGCCGGTATTGCATCAGTGAATGTCATAAATGTTCTATGGCATTGCACCATGGGCTTTGACTTCATCTAGTATCTGTTTCGGCAGCCATTTCTACTTACTGCTTTTCCACACCTCGCTCCGACATGTCACTGCGGGATACCTGCCAACCTGTGAATTTAAAGTTCTTCAAAATCTTGTGGACATCAAAAACTGGGGGGGTTTGCACGCATTTCTTTTTTTAATTTACATTGAGGACACAGGTTATGTGGGATACAGACGTATCCGTTTTGTCAGCCATTTCTTCATACTGCTTTTTCACACCTCGCTCCGACATGTCACTGTGGGATACCTGCCAACATGTGAACTTTAAAATTCTTAAAAATCTTGCTGACATGACAAACTAAGGGGGCGGGGGGAGGGGGGGTTGCACACATCTATTTTTAAACTTTGCCCTGAGGACACGTGTTTTGTGGGATACAGACGCATTTTATTAAAAATGATTTAGGTTTAGATGCAGCCCGCTAGACAAAACAAACTTGGCACGGCAGAGATTGAAAAGCAGCATATTTTTCTTTGACCCCAGAGACCTCTAAATGACTCTGCTGTTGCCAATTTTGCATGCTTCAAAAGCTTGTCTGAATAAACTCTCTCGAAGCAAGCATCCTCTGGTATATGGCATCTTGTGCTGCCATGAAGGGGTGGCATAGGTACCATCACAATTGCTCTCTTGTATGCATTCTTTCGCAACCTTGCACTGTCCCCATGTTTTCACACATTCAGAACTTTTTTTCACAAATAGAATCTGCTTTTTGCTAAACTTTGCACAACACTCCTAAAATTGTGGAACAGGCCCAAATTCTTAGACATCATGAAAAATTAGGGAGTGATGGCAAATATGCTACAGGGGGGAAGCAGAAATGGGGGGGGGATCAGGACTCCATCCTATGAAACCCTTAGAACTGCTGTTGTACATAGTTGTGCATTAATTACTAATAATAGCATTGGGTGGTCACTTGGAGCTGCTTGGTACTCTGCCATGTTTTTGAGATTGTGGTGCCCTTTCTTCCTGTCACTTTTCTTCATTGTGTTGTGTTCATAAATGTGAGCTCAAAGTAATGACCTTTTCCTTGTTGGTACCTTCCATGCAATGAGAAACGTGAGAGTCACCTTGAATACCAAATGCAAAAGCATCCCTTCCTTTGTGGTGAACAGCGTTTCAGGCACACACACACACACACACACGTCTGTGCAACACTTCGTCAAACCTGTGCGCCCTGAAGTGCCCTTCTTGAGATTCTTTACAATGCTGCTGCAAGTAAAAAAGTACTGTCCACTGTTGTGGGTCACTGGAATGTAGCTGCCGGGTCACCGGGCTTCACTTGCAAGCAGCCATGGCTGGAGTAGATGGCCTCTGCTGGCTTGTCATGCTTCGTCAGCCAGGGGGTTGAACTTGTTGTATGTATATCCGGCGTGGTAGGTGAACTGCAGGGCATCCTGCATAGCAACATTTCCGGCTAAGCAACAGGCCTTTATACTGGGGTGTTGAACTGAAACTGAACTGAAACCAAACCAAACCATTATTTTTCTGCCATCTCGGAACTGAACTCAAAACAGAACTTACAGGAGGAACTGTTTTGCACCGGTTTGACAAATGTTTCATAAGACCTTGTGGACTAGTGCTGCTATTGCTATTTTGTCACTAGACTTTACGACTTCCTTGTCTGGTTAGCAACAAATCTTTGTGTTAAAGGGGCCCTGAATCACTTTTTACTGAAGTGGAGAAAGGCATTTGAAGTGAAAATATGGTATTTCAGAAATACTTTGCCGCAAAAAGTACTTCAATATGTTCAGTAGAAGCGTAGTTATTGGAAATCAAACACGGCCTCCGCTGTGCTCGCGGTCCTTCTTCTATGCCTTTCACTGTGAAGGCTAATGTGCAGTGGGGTGTGCCCACAACACTCCGCCTTCTAAATGTCACCGTGGCACGCAGTTCAAATTTCATTTTGGATGTTAACGTAGAAGCCACGACTTCCGCCTCTGGTGCCTACAACGCGCTAAACATAAGCCTAATGCGGTTGTCCTCAGTGAGCTGCAGTGTGCTTAGCCAGTAAACTCGTGGCAGCACGCCACGGCAGCCGCGGTATCTATGCCATGTAGCCGACCGCACCTTGATGTCAGCTATCGGCCAATGGCAGCTGTCTAAGGGAATGACGAAATAGTGCGTCTTGGAACAGAGTGAGGACAGGGCCTTCTGTTGATAAGAGAGCGTTTGAGAGAAAGGCAATTTCGCAATCCGCTTGCGAGCTCCATGCACCGCGTACGACAGCGAAACTTGGCAGAGATGTTCACAGCAGCATATGCTACCCGCAGACTATGTTATTTCACCAAGCCTGAGGGGTGGTTCAGGGCCTTTTTAAGCATCTGGTGACCATTTTTAGCGACACGACAGAAAAATTGGTGACATTTCAACAACTTCAAGATTGGGAAAGTTTCAAAACTGGATTTCAGTGCTGTGTAAGTTGTCTCTGCTTTTGTCCTGTCCTTCGCGCTGTTTTTACCTCCATCATGAACCTAACAACCCAATTCAGCACACTCCTGCAGATCCAGAATGCACTTGGTAATTGAAAAGGTATATGCAAGCAGTCGAAATTGGCTGTACGATGCGTGGGCTCTATGACCATGATAAAACAATGGTTGCTTCTACATCAGTGATCTTTACACTGCGCTTCACAGCATGATGGCCTTCACAGGATTCACACTGTGCTTACAAAATAAATTTCTTTTTCTTTTTTTTACAAAAGCAATTTAAATGGGTCTTAATGCTGCGGGTTCAGCACATTCCCTAAATATGTTCATTTGGTGAATATTTGCAAGCATAGCAGTATATAACTTTTATATATTAGAATGCATTAGGTGAATAATTACCCAGACTGACTTTAGAAAGGCATAGATATAGGGACGGCAGGGCTCATTCACGCCAGTCTGAACACACTGCTTCCTTTTCTCATGGTTTCTCGACAAATCAATACGGCACAGAGCTTTCAGGAATATCAAGAGGCAGGAGTGTAATATTTGACCTGTATAAGGATCATGTAAGTGTTATCGCCAATGTTAAAATGCGAACAAGGACATGTAGCAGAATTTAGTTCTCCTTTCAGGAGTGCTGTGAACTAGAAACATTGCAGGTATAATGTGGACTAAGTACCTTTTTGGTGAAGATCGCATAACTCATGTTCATTTGAATCCTGCTGCATTTGTAACCTTACAGTCTGAAGGTAAATGCAGAATTTCAGCGCTCATCATCCACTGTTATGTAAGTATACCAGTAAAGAAAAAGTCCTCCAGACCATTTGATAAATTCACCGTCTATTCCTCACCTGCATGGACATTAAACAAATGTGAAACGTGTCGGTAGATGATTTACACCACAATGGCTTGTATTATATTGTTCCAATATGCCTGGGAGTGAGATCACGCAAGCATAGCGCTTTTCGAACATTCACTTGTGCTCTCGTGATTCGCCAGTGTTGCGCTTTCATCAGAGGTTGTCGGTGTGGTGAGGAAGGAGTACCAATTAAACATCGCCTACTCGTTGACCTAGGAGGCAAATGAGCGTTCAGAAAGCTAGATGCCTGTGCGACCTCACCCCTTGCATTAATAAAAATTCGTTCAAGAGCTTTAGTGACAATTTTAATGACATTGCAGCTAAATTTTGCAGCAATTTAGTGACGGTCTCACTTTAGCGACATGACTTGAACCCTTTGCTAGGGCATGTAAGAGGAGAAACATTGGACAACAGCTCAAAACCTCCCGTAGTTGGCAAGTGACTCCCACACTAAAGTAAAGACTGAAGTAACTTCATGTCAACTCAGTTAAAACATTCATTATGCTGTTAAATTTTTTTTGCAACCAAGGCTGGTTGCAGTGCGGCATGACCAAAATAATTTATCTCCATGAACTATACAGGAAACTACAAAGTGCCGTAGAATCCTCTAACGTGGCATGCATGTTAATTCAGAATAAATAAAGAAATAATAATAGTAATAATAAGCATGTGACATAGCGTCTAAGTTTCAGGCCTTTGAATTTACAGAACTTGCATGGGTGCATTCATTGTTAGAATTCAATAGCAGGCTGTGGAGAAAAAAAAATTAAATTATGGGGATTTTCATGCTAAAACCACGATCCTATTATGAGGCATGCCATAACATAACTCCGTAATAATTTCGACCAGCTGCCGTTATTTAATGTGCACTCAACAAATGGTACACGGGTGTTCTTGCATTTCACCCCATCAAAACGCATCCACGGTAATTGGGATTTGATCCTGTGATCTAGTGGTTACCAGCACGACCCCATAGCTGCTAAGCCACCACGGCGGGTGGGTGCAGAACAGCACATCATTGGTAAGAGCAGTACCTGTGTCTTCATCAAATCTTGATCTATTAGTTCCTCACAGTCCCTCGACCTCAATGGGTGAGTTATGGCCTCTAAGGCAGCTTACAGGCTACAGGCACAACATACGAATTAAATGCTTTCAACGCATTGGGCATCGTGGCCATCAAAAACAAGTCACAGTACGCCTGTGTGCCTGCACTCACAGTGTACCATATTTGCATGTAAATAATGTGACCATGAGTATAAGGCTGAGTGGGGGCTAAAAAGGGTCAACCAAGAGTTGACGCTAAAGAAAGCATTGTCGACATACATCATGCTTAAAATGATTCTATAATGAAATGTTGATTATATCTCTCTATTCCGTCTCAGTCTGTCTTTTTTTTTTTCATGTTCATTATTCACTCATTTTGATTCTTATTTGTATTGTATTTCACATGCAATTACGTCTACCTTGTCTTCTTTAACGTTGACACTTGGTTGACCCTTTCTTCTTTTCTGAACAAGAAACCAGACGGGCCGATTTCAGAGACAGTGAAGTCTGTGGGGCAGTGTGGCTATTTTTAGACTATATTCACACCGATTATGTCCGTACAGTTAATTTTACCTATTCTATGACTAATTCTTGCTTCTTGTGGGCACCAGCAAAGCAGACTTCCAAGCACCATTGCCTTGCGTGAGCCCTGCTTAGTGCAGACAGATTTTCTAAAAGGACACCATACAGCGGTTTTGTCTCGGTGTGTAGATTTATGGTGGTGCACCTTTTGCAGGGGTACAGTGTAGTTAAGCCAACACCGTAAGTTCGACCTACACTGCAACAAATTCATGCTTTTTGTCTGATCAAAACCCACATTTTGATACCATTTGCAACTCGCTAATAAAAGATCTTGAAACTTGCCAAGCTAATCCTTTGGCTCCTTTAGAATACAGTGAAGCCCATGATCACCAAATACCAGCACATAAAAAACAAGGGACGAATGTAAGGAGCGCTGTACCGGCCCGAATTTCAGCTCGAATGTGGTCCATCTTTACTGACAAAAAAATTAATTAGTCCGGAGCAAATGCCGTCAAAATCTATGATCTCATGGCTAGCTGGTGCGGCAACATCAAGGTGGCGGCACCACCCACCTTTAATTTCCGCCTCTTTTCTGGCTTATCAGCCCTTCTCTCACTGTGAGTGGCTTTTTTATTAATGTTTAAGGGTAGTTTGCTAACACAGATCAGCTCATTTCCCACTTTAGTGTTCCTTTAAGAAACTTGTGAACAGTCTATGCCAAAGTAAGTGCGTCTTCTTACTGGTTGTAATGCTTGGAGGGAGCTGTGCAGTTCTTGGAAAGTCGGCCGGTCCCTGGCCTGTTGATGCCAACACTGTTGCATGAGACGATAGCTGCAAGAGGATTGGGAGGGAGGTTAGCACTTGCAAAAAAAGCCCAGTTGTATGCATTCTGAAGTGGCATGGATCAATCTTGCAGCGCGTTTCACTACGTCACCATTGCCACAAAGGCTGTAGATTTCTGTAGTCCTTGGTGAACTGATGGAAACTTTGGGTGAAAGCATTTGCTTTTCAAGCAGCAGATCTGACAGCGTCATTTTCATTCACAGATACGTTCACCACAGAAGAAAGAAATTGCTGCTCTGATGCACTCCATAGCACGTGCAACATGTATTTAGGCCTTAGCACAATCAATATTCAAGGATGCCCTGAACCTAAGCATAGTAGCGAAATGGCTAGGGCTACAGGTGTCATGGCAACTGCACCAGTACGCCTGTGCATGCACTGCGGGCACGATGAGATTGGTCTGTCAAGTGACTGCCCAATGTTGACTGTCCTTGCTGTGAAACTTACAGGGGAATCGACACTCCTCGTGGCCTTGTCAGCCTCAGGCCCCGCATCACACGGTCAGCCACGTCGGAAGTTGATAGATCCACATATGGACTTCCACCTGCGTGGCATTGTTCAAAGTTGACAGCTGCTCTGAGAGAAGAGTTCCATTTCAAGGTTCTATACAAATGTAAAGGCGAGGTCATATCTGGACACTGCTGTATTTCAAAACATAACACTTAACACATCAAAAATAAATAAAGAAAGAAAGAGTGTTAAATGACGAGGCAAGGGCACTCTTTATTTCTTCATTTTTAGCACAACAGTTAAAACTGAAACTGCAAGCATGACGTGAACCAACATGTTGCAAATTGCAACATGTAAATAACTTTTTTTTGAAAAATGAACTGCTCAAAGCCTTTATTTTGGTGTTTGACTAAGATAATGTAAAAACAAGGATATTCTAATGTACAGTCTACTTCCTTTATCTGGCCTTGACAGGACATGATTCGAGTTAATACTTTATTTAAGCGAACTAAACATGTACATGCACTTCTTGGATTTTTTAAATGCAGCTTTGAATTGCATGGTAGGTCACATTTGTCAATATTGCATTACTGAAAGTTGACTGTGCTTGTCGTTCAAGATATTGTAACATCAGAATAGTGAGGTCAAAAGTTACTTTCAGATGTACCAAATAAAACTGAAGGCCACATAAGCTTGCTAAAGGACTCACCTAAGGTGAACGTTTCCCACATAAGTACTGCAAAGGACCACCTGCACAAAGTGGATTATGAATGCCATACTATATTTTCTGTATCACATGTTAGCTACTGTATATTCAAATAATGAGTGCCAGTAGTTCTAAATTTCAGTATCTGCTATTAAATGACATGCTGTGCACGAGCACTTTACGCTGACTTCCTTGTCAGCTGGGTAGACTGTAATGCATGCTGTCATGCAACAGACAAAGGAATAGGGTCATGTGTGAAATAGCCTTTAGGATCATACATATGCTTCATAAAAAGAGTGCCAAGCTGCTCTTAGTTCTCTGCTGTGTTTTGTCGAGGACGATGAAGTTTGACTAATCAAGTGGGGGAGACGTTTTTTTCATTGAGTTGCATGCAGATGCATGCATGACAAAATCTGCATGGCAGGTGCTGTAGGCAACGGAGAAGCATATGAAGTGTGTGAAAGTGACATGTGACTTGAAATCACATTTACTTCTTACATTGCAGTGATGATACTAGAACATAATACTGTAGAACGTTGTTGATAAGTTTTGTAAAAGAAAACGCAATGAAGAACATACTTAAAGAGAAAACGTAAGATTGGAAGTCACTAAAAAGATTGATAGACTCAAGTGTAGTTGATATCTATGTAATGGAAAGTGTTGTGCAAATTGTTGCAGCACGGGATGCTGACATGAGCCGAGCTGTTGGGTGGGGCTTGAGAAGCCAGAGATGTACGGCTTCGGCAAGCTTACATTTGTGCTCCTTGAATTTGGCCTGGGCCAGCAGCTTTTCAAATGGGTCATTTTGGCAGGAAGTTTGCATGCCTACTCAGCAAGAATCATTGCTGCACAATACCCGGATGCGCGTCAAGTTGGTAGGGTCCAAGCGACCCGAGATGCAAGGTGTTGTTTCTCCATTGCATAGTGTTTTAAGTCTGCAACAGGAAATATAAACGAAATATAGTCGGTGGGCAACACCGGAATACAATGCCGCCATTTGGATAGGCGATGCTCCCTTTGCGCTGCCTGCAACACGGAACGTTCCGGTTATCACCTATTAAAAGCATGCAGTATGCTCCCAACGACACTACGGCCCACGCGCTGTGAAACTGATAAGTGAAGATGTTTGCCACAATAGGATTGGCGGCAATGGCTGTGAATGCAGTGTGCGATGACCTGGGAGGAGATTTACTCATTCCGGAATAAGAAACTCGGAGTGCACCGGCGTTTTCACGTGAGATGAGCAAGCAAGTATTGTGGGGAAGCTGCTGTGGCAAGCGGCTACTGTTCACGGTTATGCGCGCCTTGCACATTTTCTTTCTTACACGGGATCTGGTGGCCGGAAAATGTATCATATTGCAGTTTGGCAAGCTACTGAATGCAGATGCCGAAACATAGTGTTTTCCAGGAACTTATGAACCGGTAAAAAGTAAGCGTAGCTGTATTGGATCATTTTTTTGTGTTCTCAATGGCAAACGTTGATGCTGGGTAATCATACGTAATGGGATCGCATGAACAAGGTTCTACTGTATGAGACAGAAGGCACCTCAGACATAAACCTATGCACAATTAAACATGCATAGTGATGCACTCGTGCCAGCACACATTTCACATTTTCATGGATTTCAAAGCACAGTTCCTGCCTGCACTTGTGACCAAAATGTAGTGCATCTCATATCGGAAGCGGAAGGCAATAAACATAAAGTGATTCTGTGTGACTATCACTACGTGTGCTATAGCTTTAGCACACATGAAGTTATTCCACATAATACATTGCTAATCGAAAGTCAGTTCACCATAAAACGCATAGAGTTGCAAGTTTGTATGACTTTACTACTAGTGTAGTTTGCCAACTTTGGCTGTTAAGTATGAAACGGAGTGTATAATGTTGAGTTTAGCAGACGAAAATGACACATACACGTCGCTCTTCTCTGTGTGGCTTCCAGTCCTCAGGGCTTCAGGGGCTAACCACCGGGTGAAGTCGAGTTTCTGCGAAATAAAACACTACCGTGAGGACCCAACCGCTAAGCAGCAAGAGGCAAAGTCTTACCTTTCCTAGAGGGCTATACCGGGCCAGACCAAAATAGCTGATCTTGGGCATCAGTGGTTCAACCATGGTTACACACCGAGTGGACAATTGGCCATGCTGGATCTGCAAGTCATAACAAAACTCAACTGTGATTCTCTACAGTCTAGTACAAAAGAGGAACGGAGTCGCTGACTGATAATTTGGGCTCTGCAGAGACTGCCTAGAAGTCTGAGTAATCAGGAGTCCGAAATAATTGGATTCACCAAAAATTAAGTGTCTCTGTTCCACAAACGGCCAAAAAAAAGCTTATCAATGCATTCCTGCGTGCATGTATGCGTGTATGTGACCTGGTCTGTCTGTATTTCAACCACTGTTATGTCGTCAATACAGATCAATGAAAGTGTGGCCACTGTATGTGCGAGATTTCCGTCGTCTGGCTACTTATACAGAGATCGACCATGTTCCGATAGCCAAATAATTGCAGGTTTTTTTGCAATGGTCACTGTGCAGCACTTTATTCACTTGATCACATCCTTTGTCAGTGTTGACATTGAAGGTGGAGTTGGTCACCGTTTGGTTCTGCTTGGTGATTCTGAGTGACAAAAATTTGTAATAGCACTAGAAGTCATGCCGGACAATGTCGCTATTTCACACATAAAGCAACGAATACTGGATGCATGGAATGCACACAACAAACTAATGTATTGTTTACAACTTACCAACTTGGCTTGATTTGTTTTGTAGTTTGGGTGCTGTAGATAACTACTGAATTGACTAGGCTTTGCTACTTCTTGTTTCAAGGCAACATTGACGTTGTGTCAAAGCAACAACATTGCTGTTTCTGCTTAACTCGGCGGCCAAGTTAGCATGCGGTCATGTAGACAGTCCAAATTATCGAAGCCCATGATTTGACCTGGGTTTTGTTCTGGCACCTGATGTGTGTGCGAGCTGTCATGTTTTTTCATTTTTACGCAGTAGTAAGCTTACAATCCACAGTGCCTTATCCTATAGCGATTATGTGGAAAATTCTGTAGAAAATTTCTTTACAGGAATTAAAAATTTGTGGTCAAGTTCATGTTGTTCCAGGCAAAAACAACATGTGGATGCAACAGTGATTGTGTGCCAATCCAAAATCGTCATGGGTTTGGTTCCAGACATTAGCGGCCAGTTCTGATGGGGGCAGAACGCAGAAATCATGCAAAAATGCTAAATTAACAGGATTTGGCTGCACCTTTAACAAACCTAGATGTTGGAATTTAATCCAGAGCTCACCACTATGCCATCTTTCATAGCCCCCCACCACCTCCCTCACTCTGGGTTGCCAAGCTCTCTCAATCAATCGAATCAAAATACCTTTTTAAAGGAACAGGAAAATACAAAAGACGGCCACTCTTACCGTGTGGAGAGATTTGGTAAGCCTGAAAAGACTCAAAAATTAATAATAGGTGGCTGATACCAGCTTGCGGTGACGTGGATTTCGGTGGCATCTGGTCAGACCTAGTTAATTTTTCATCAGTAAAGATGAATTGCGCTGTATTCTGAAGCAGCCAAAGACTGAACTTGGAAAGTTTCAAAAACGTTTACTGATCTACGAAAGGCCAAATATCAAAAAGATACTTTGACATCCGTGGCGTCAGCATGAAATTACAATATCGAAGTTTGACATTCATTTTCTCTTCTAATATGCAACCTATAAGGGAAAATTATTCATAATAAAGTGTTGAAAGAATACTTCAACAGTATTGTGTTTCCCTTCGCCTCCCTTTATGAAGCTAATAAAGTACTCACATCCTCACATTTCCTTTGGTCCAACTAGAAGTGCAGCAAAGTGCTAATGCACACAATTATGATAATGAACTGGGTGTCCATACCCCTCTGGATGACAAATGGTGCATGCCCGCTGCCAATGACACCAGCAGGCCGACGAGGCGTTCCTCAGGGATTGCCGACACTCGACCCTCTGCACCGTGGCGACTGGTCAGCAAGAGGCCACGCAGTGAACTCGAAGGCTGCTCTACAGCCAATTGAAGCAGCTCTGTTGAAGATGAAATGAAGCAATACATTTCAATGCACCTGGCCATAGATGATCACCTTTAGTATAGTGCTTTAGCCCAGAAAGAAACATCAGTATAGGTGGCAACTTCGTGATAACCTCGTTTGTCCATATTGCATTCGAAACATTACTGTGTTGCACAACTCTCTCTAAACAAGACATGAAAAAACCTTTTGTGAATTTGATGCTCTTAACAATGCCTTTTTTTGACAGAAGGTAGGTAGAACAAACGCACACTAGACATTCGAGAAGTTTCAATCCAGACGGCTGAATCCACTTATAATGATACCAGTTTTAACAGTATATTGGATATAGCAAGGATCAGCCGGTATACTGTCAACTTTTGTATGTGTTCTGTGGCAAAATAAGCCGCTTACTGCAATGTTCCGATGCTGCGTCATCGGTTAAAGGAAAAAAAAAAAGAAAGAATCGTGCCACTTTGTTGCACCCTTGTTCGTGCCGTACACCCAGCACGGCATGCCTTTGTTGTACCCCTCTCCCGTCTCCCTTCCACCCTCTCGTCGACGTTGGAGGGGTGGAAGTGAGACTAGAGAGGGGTGACAAAGGCGTGCTGTGCAGGATGTGTGGTACAAAGGTAGGGTTTGTCCCCGATGCGCACCCAACCCCATGAGCTCGATTGCTGGTCGCTATTGGCTCAGCCCTTGCTTGCTCCATGCACCTGCTAGCACGCTGCTACTCGTTTAGCGTCTCTTCTCCTTGCTCCACTTGCATGTACGGGCTTGTGTGCCGCAAATAGACGCAATTCGGTTGCGCTAGCTGTGCTATGTTGCACATAGGCCTCTACTTGCAGATACAACAATGGGCCCTTGAAAGTATCGAGCAGAAGAGGAGCCTAAGAGTGCAAAAGCTCTGCAGAGCCTGCAGAGGTAGTATATGGTGTGCACTGAAGTGTTGAGGCAGGAGGTGAAGCAACGGGCTGACGAGATACGCGCAGCTGTGGAGCGCGAGTAAAAAGAGAAGGGATGCGTGACCAAAGAATAGTGGCATGCCAAGTGAATGGCCGCTGAACAGGGTGTTGGGACCAAGTGGCACCGATTGGAGGACTGCCACTTGCAGTATGCAGATGTGTACTTTCAGAAGCACTTTGTCAAAGATGAATTTAGTGCAGTGTGTAGCGTCTACGACCACCTCGGGTTCCAGTTGCAGTCGTCGGGGTGTCGCGGCCAGTGCAGGTGGGGGCCCTTAAGTGAGCGTTTCCCTGTGAGGATGTGACTTCATTCACGCTTTGCACCAGGTGCAAGGGAAAAATGCTTCGCATTGATTTGGGTAATCGTCGAGGATAGTTTTTACCTTAACCCTTTTCTTTTCTTGGATTTCGTGTTCCTTTTATTTTAAGTGTAGATGCCCAGTAGTCAGATTTAATTGATTTAGGCATTAATGCGGCATGTAAACATTGTAGGAAGTGGTTTATTTTACCATTGAACACCCACAAAAGTTCAGAGTGGGGCAGCTACTCATTGTTACATTTCAGTATTGTTAAAGCTGGTAATGCTATAAGTGGGTTTGATTGCGCTTCTTTCTCTCTAAATAAAATGTCTAGTTTTAACACATTTCTTGTTTCTATAATGTCATCAATAACCAGTGGCAGCAGAACAGATATAAAATTTCAAAATTTTCAGTGCTTTCTACTGCATTCACAAATGAGCACTCTGAACCTTGACCCATGAAAGATAATTCAGGTATGACGTCTATTTCAAGTCTTCATAATGGGAAGATTTCTGCAAGGAATGCTTCTGCGCAAGAAATCTTAGCTGTATGAGAGACAAGGCCAAAGCTGCACAGTTAAAGTATCAAGGCATGTGCAACTTGTTTTAGCTCCATAAAATTATAGGTTACTAATGTACATAAATCTGTTTGACAAATCAATGCAACAGTGTCAGATATACATAGGTAAGCTACAAGCATACATACCAGGCTCGTCTTCACAAGCGCCCATGAATTGGACCACGTTGGGGTGACTGCCGATGCGAAGCATGCCCTCAATGTCTGCCAGAAGACTTCTGCGTTCATGATCTGGCAGTGTCCACTCGGCTGCAGTTAAAAGGGGCAACAATAGTTGACGCATGGTTCTGCACAATTGCAGTACAATTTTGCAGTGGAATTGGAGAGTTCCTTCCAAAGTTTCTTGACTTTATTAACATAGCATCATTATCGTACAGTCAAAATCTTAAATGTGTACATTTGTAATGGTACTCAGAAGTGAAAGGACTCCAGGATGTTTGTCTACGGAGATGCACAGTTACTGTAAATTACCTTCTCTTTGCAAGCTTTATTTTTGGTGATATTATTCCATGCTGAAAATTTGAAATTGTTCCAGGACGGTGCATTTTGTGAGATGGCTATGCCACAAATAGGTTACAAAGCTGGAAAGACTGCTTCCACAAATAATTGTTCGTGGACCAATTTTTCATGAAATATAAACCATTCCTGAAGGTCATTAAAATTCAGTTTCTGATAACATTGACATACATACTATGTAGGTCTGTAAGACGTACATATGTATGTCTGTTTAACTTGTTTCTTTGCCTATGGCTTGTCTGCAACACGTATTGACAAGTTTAGTGTGGATTACCAACTACCCCAATTTCACACCCTGTTCAAATTAAGTTGTCCGCAGCATATGACAAAGGTTGCTGAATAAAGCAACAAGTGTGGAATAATAAGAGAAGGGCTGCCTAAAGGCATTCACCAACATGTGAAAATTGGAAATGTTATAGAAGTCCATGCAAGGCAGTGCGTCACATTTCTTTAAAACTCCATGCAAATGCTGGTCTGTGACATTAAATGGCTAGCTGCATCAGTGCATCTATACTTAGCACTTACAGCCAGAACATTTTTGTATAGGTTCTTTATCACACTTATGTCCTCTCAGGTTTACCTAATCGTGATCTTTACTTCAGTTAACTATGGTTTATCACATTACACTGAGTCAGCTGTCAGCTGCAGTGATATTTGTGAAGTTTTTTTGTATTTATGCTAGACATGACATCTTATCAGTGTTGTAGTGTCTTATCAATAGAGAATACCCATACTTGCTGGTTCTTTTTTGTTGTATGAGAATGTATCAAACTTCAAATCTTCGGTCATTTTCTGACATGGCTATAGTAGCCCTCTAGCAACATAACGGAGGGAATGGTCCTGCAGTTTTAGGTCACAAATTACAATTTGTATTTATTGCTTTTAACTGTTTCCAATCTTTGTGAACAATGTTTTGGGGAAACAAACGGTTGAACTAGAGGCACGGTGGAGAGCCGCACTGACTAACTCAGATCTTCAGGACCAACTTTGGGCCATCCAGCAAGCCCGGGAGGCTACCGGGAGACAGGGTCTCTCTGCTACCCCCAGTGTGGCCTAGACCCAGGCCATCAGTTGCAGGATAATTAATAAAGTTGTCACACACACAAACAGTTTGAAACCACCAGGCACTTTTGATTGGATAGCACCAAGACCACAATATCTGGCACCTGTATGTAATGAGTACCTTATGCTGCGTTTTAAATTGTGTAGAATTGTGCTAAAATGGTCAGATCAGAGCATTACTAAAGCTGGAATCGACAACACAAAATACAGGGTTCTTGTCCCTGTCATTCTGTAGTGCTCAGAGCCAATCACTGCTAATGACTAACAAGCTCAAATCAAGATGCTGCTTTAGCAACACGCTTCCTTTAGCACAACAATAATGAAAACTTCACCTGGACAGCGTTGCACGCTCACGGGCACCTTTCGGCTGTCCTCTGTGACAAGGTGCCCGGCTCGGACTGGCCCGAATCGGCCCTGGCCGAGTGTGGTGTCCGAGAGGAGCAGTCGCGACCGAGGCACCAGGGGCAACATAGAACGCAGCTGGGTGTAGAACGCCCCCAAGTCGGCTCCCTCGCCCAGTTGCAGCGAGCCCGCACTAAATGGAGTGACATCGTCCTGAAAGGGTGAGCTTGTGCGTAAGGCCTCACTCGCACAAGCCACTATCATGAAGAGTGCAACAAGAAAATTGGAAGGTTATAGCCGCTTGGCATGTTATGTGCACTGAGTGCAACAGAAGTCGGCAAAATCGAGTGCTAAAATGTGACATCTTCCCCGAAGAGGCAGTTTATCTGTAAGGCTTCACTCTCGCAAGCCACTGTGACACAGAAACTGGAAGCCTGTGCAATTTATGTGTGTTAAGTGTGACAGCGGCTTAGCCATTTATTGACTGTTCAAACAATAACTTGAACTACACTGCAGCATGCATATTGAGAACTGACCATGTCCAAGCTCGGGTGAGAGCGCAGCATCAACTCCTCGGTGCGCCTCCTGCGGCGGCTGTAGTGGCGCCGAGCAAAGACATAAGCCACGATGAATGCCAACAGCAGGCAGGCGCCTAGGGCCGTAGCAGCCGAGAGCCACGAGGACAACACTTGTGACCTCTCGTCCATTACAATAACTGGAAGAAAAAATATTGGCATAGATTTTGCTGGCACAAACACAATATGGCCCAAACAAATATGGCACAAACTTTGCTACACTGGCTGAAACAGTGCAGCAGGGCAGAAGACAGAATGAGCTATTCCCTACTCCTGATATAGAGTTGTCTAATTCTTCTTTGGTCATACTGGTACTTTATTTAAACGCGTTGTTTCTGTTGTCTCTTTTCTTGCTCATCTTTTTTCATTGTAGTTTTCTGTCTTTTGTGGGACACTACAAGATTGGCTTTCCTACAATGCTCTTCCACCTAATTCATTGGAAACATGACAAATTATCCAGGTGTGCTTCTGTAACACTTTGCATTTGGCCCGACCAACATGTCTACAATAGGAAATTAAACATCAACACCTGCACCAGTGCTGCCATTCCTGGGGCTCTTCCTTCCTCACTCTGTCTGAAGGGGCCCCTATAAAGTCACAATTTTCGCCAGAAGTGTGCATTTTCTAATGTGGTTCGTTTTGGATTTCTGAGCATGTAAAGAAGCTCCTCACTAAGTTTGCTTATTATCTGCACCGTAGAAGAGAAGAAAATGAGATTTCTTCACCCAGCAGTGGCATGTTTTGAGATCGCTGAATTGACTTTTCTCAGTTTGCACTTTTCGGCCAATTCACACATTTAGGAAAGTTATCGCTTCGAAAATGCAAAGTCGAAAACTGTTTGTAAGATTGACACCTTGAACTTCTAAATTACTTTTATCGGCAACAAAGTATAGATATCTAGATCACAGTAACAACAAAGAAACAAGCTTAATTTTTAAATAATGCAGTTTCTACAAAAGAAGGCATAAAATTGCAAGCAGCTGCCTCTATTCTGTAATGGAGGGAATCCAGAAGATATTTACTTTATCATTTTTAAAAGGATAGTTTTGCTAAGGGGACAAACTCGTATTCCCAATGAGACAGGCATAAGTTTTTTCCCATTTGTGGTAGGGTAATCAAATTTACTACATGTTCTAATGACAAAAGACAAATCCTCCGGCCGAATTTCGGTAAAACTGGCATATTGGTTCAAAAACTGACCTTTCAGCCCCACATTTCCCTTAACATTTAGAATTTGCTCCTAAGCTTCAACATCGCTGCAACTGGCAGGTCTGGCATTTTTTTGTCAGGGCAGATAATAAGCATGGAAAAGTCTGCTTACGGGCAAGTCATATATGCCAGAGGGAGTTAGAAAAAAAAAAAAAAGCCTCACACATATTTGGAGCACGGTTCTGTATATCGTGCAGTGTGCTAGCTAAAGGTAGTGATTTTGCAAAAGGATCTTGCATTATAGTTGTGTGAATATGGTAGGCTTTCTTGCAGCCCTTATGCAGTGGCCCCATATTGAAGAGGGAGAGATGCAAAAACGCACATGTACATAGATTTAAATACATGTTAAAGAACCCCAGGTGGTTAAAATAAACCCAAAGTTCCCCACTATGGTGTGTTTCAATCATATTGCTACGGAACAGCCGCCACAGTGTGGCTGCACTGAGGAGAAGGAAGACGACGTGGCCACCGCTTGATATAGCGTCGCCATCATTGCCACCGCTTGTCTACGTGTAAATATATTGTAGACTCATACGTCAGCTACACGTAACATTAATTTGGTGGAGGTGGACGTTCCCCGTACCCGTCATGGAGCTTCGCAGCGGTCGCAACGGCGACAGTGCAACTTCGGCTCCTGCTGGCGGCACTTCCTCTACGCAACCGTCTCCGCCTGCAGCCCCGACTTACGTCGCCATTTCCCCACCTCGGGATCCTGGTGTTTTCAACGGAGTCGGCAGTCCTGATGTTGACGACTGGCTCCGCTTATACGAACGTGTCAGCACCAGTCACAGGTGGGATTCGACTATTATGCTCGCGAACGTTGTTTTCTACCTCGACGGAGCTCCACTTGCATGGTTCCAGACTCACGAAGAGGAGATCTCGAGCTGGGATCTCTTCAAAGAGAAGCTCCGCGACCTTTTTGGCAATCCCTTCGGTCGTCAAGTCAATGCCAAGAAAGCCCTAGCCACACGTGTACAGACGTCGACCGAGTCCTACGTGTCCTACATTCTCGACGTCTTGGCCCTTTGTGCCAAGGCTGACCCGACCATGTCTGAGGACGATAAGGTAAATCACGTCCTCAAAGGGATTGCTGATGACGCCTTCAATTTACTGGTGTTTACCAACGTCACCAGCATCGATACGATCCTCAAGGAGTGCCGCCGTCTTGAGCATGCTCAAAGCCGCCGGTTATCCCAGCACATCACGCGACTTCCCAACACAGCTGCTACGTCATCCTGTGATGACCTCTTCCACCAGCCGTCGCGATGTGACAACTTGACCCGCATTATTCGTCGTGAGGTCGAAGCGGCACAACCGGCGGCCCCTTCATTTCCGTCACCTGATCATTCTCCGGTGACAATCTCCTTGATCCAGGCCATCGTCCGTCAAGAGTTATCCCACGTCGGCCTGCACTCCATTCGTTCCGCATGCTCGGAACCTCTCTCTCCACGCACGGCCCCACCGCGCCCTTCTTACTCTTATGGACAGCGCAACCCCTCCGAATGGCGAACCGTGGACGACAAGCCGATCTGTTTTAACTGCCGACGCATTGGACATGTCGCTCGCCACTGCCGCAGCCGCTGGACTTCCCCCACTCGCTATTCTCCTAATTACCACCCTCGCCCCTCTAGTGCGTCCTTTTCCTTCGCCCCTTCTATGCCCACCCCATCCTCTGACCCTGCGACGCCTTTGACACGACCCCGCTACTCCCGCTCGCCTTCTCCCTCCCGTCGTCAATCTCGCTCGCCCCCGTCTCGCCGTGCTCCTTCTCCGACCTACTCGCCGCTCCCCCGACCGGAAAACTAGACAGCGCAGCTTCTGGAGGTGAAGCTGCCAACACGACATTGGCTCAAAATCCTCGCTTCACCTTACCGACCAACAAGAATCTTTTGGACGTTCTCGTCGACAATGTTCCTGTGTGCGCGTTGATTGACACCGGGGCGCATGTGTCCATTATGAGTGCTGCTCTTCGCCGTCGGCTCAAGAAAGTTCTGACGCCTGCCCCGAACCGATTTGTACAAGTCGCCGACGGAGGGACTGTCGCTATTGTTGGCATGTGCTCTGCCCGACTCACCATTGCTGCGAGACACACCGTCGTTCTCTTCACCGTCATCGAGCATTGCCCTCACGAACTCATTCTCGGTCTGGATTTTCTTGCCCATCATTCTGCCCTCATTGACTGTTCGGCCGGCTCACTTCGCCTTGACTTGCCTCTTCTTGCCGACCCTGTGGACCCGCCTCCCAGCCATCTGAGCTGCATAGATTTTATTCGCCTACCACCTCACTCTATGACACACGTTGACTTGTTGGCCTCACCAGCGGTACCTGACGGCAATTACGTGGCCGCACCAATTCCGGCCGTTATGCTTACACATGGTGTTATCGTGCCGCACACTGTGCTGAAAATTACTGGTAACCGCACCTGCCTTCCACTCGTCAATTTCGCGCTAACCGCGCAAGTTCTGCCTCAGGGGATCTCCTTGGCTATAATTCGCGCTTTGCAGGATGATGACGTCGAGCCATTCACAGTGGAAGATCGTTACAGCTCAGCCCATACCGTGACGTCGTCGCACAGTACTGACGTCGACATGAAGAAGATGGTCTCCTCTGACCTTACACCTGCTCAAGCTGCAGCCCTTTGCCGCGTTCTTGAAGGCTATCGCGACATTTTTGACTTTGACAATCGACCCTTAGGTCAAACGTCCGTCGTGACCCATCGCATAAACACTGGCGATGCGAACCCTATTCACCGTCGTCCATATCGTGTTTCTGCGTCAGAACGAGCTGTTATCCAACAGGAAGTCCAAAAGATGCTTGCAAAGGACATTATCGAGCCTTCCTGTAGTCCCTGGGCTTCTCCCGTCGTACTTGTCAAAAAGAAGGATGGAACGTGGCGTTTTTGTGTAGATTATCGCCACCTGAACAAAATCACAAAAAAGGACGTGTACCCTTTGCCACGTATTGATGACGCTCTAGACTGCCTGTACGGTGCCACTTATTTTTCTTCTATCGACTTACGGTCCGGATACTGGCAGATATCCGTCGACGACATGGACAGAGAGAAGACTGCTTTTGTTACCCCTGACGGCCTTTATCAGTTCAAGGTGATGCCTTTCGGTCTCTGTAACGCGCCCGCCACCTTCGAACGAATGATGGACTCTTTGCTTCAGGGGTTCAAGTGGTCCACCTGTTTGTGCTATCTGGACGACGTCATCGTTTACTCACCCACATTTGACACGCATCTAGACCGCCTTTCAGCGATTCTTGACGTGTTCCGCCGCGCCGGTCTCCAGTTGAACTCGTCAAAATGTCACTTCGCTCGCCGCCAAATCACCGTCCTTGGACACCTCGTGGACGCCAGAGGCGTGCGACCTGACCCGGACAAGATTCGCGCCGTTACGAACTTTCCTGTTCCGAAGTCTACCAAGGACGTTCGTAGTTTCGTAGGGCTGTGCTCTTATTTCCGACGCTTTGTGAAGGATTTTGCGACCATCGCCCGTCCCCTTACCGACCTCTTGAAGAAAGACGCCCTCTTTTCTTGGGGACCTGCCCATGCCGCATCTTTTTCGCAGCTCACTACTCTCCTTACCACGCCTCCAATTCTGGCCCATTTTGACCCGTCTGCTTCAACGGAAGTTCGAACTGATGCCAGTGGTCACGGCATAGGAGCAGTATTAGCACAACACCAGCGTGGACATGATCGCGTTATAGCCTATGCCAGCCGACTTCTCTCACCCGCCGAGCGCAATTATTCAATCACAGAGCGCGAGTGCCTCGCTCTTGTGTGGGCTGTTGCCAAGTTTCGCCCATACTTGTACGGACGCCCCTTCTGTGTCATCACTGATCACCACGCGCTCTGCTGGCTATCCTCGCTCAAGGACCCCACGGGACGACTCGCTCGCTGGGCGTTACGCCTGCAAGAATATACCTTCTCCGTGGTATACAAGACGGGACGCTTGCACCAGGATGCCGATTGTTTGTCCCGCTACCCCGTCGACGACCCGGCTGATGCGGACACCATCACTTGCGTTTTCTCTGTGTCCAATTTGCTCGAAATCGGCAATGAGCAACGCCGCGATCCTTCCTTACGAGCCCTCATCGACCATCTGGAGTCAACGCCTGGCGACGCCTCTCTCCGGATGTTTCTCCTTAAGGAAGGGACACTATACCGCCGCAATCTCGATCCACACGGCCGTGACCTTCTGCTCGTAATTCCATCCCACTTGCGGTCGACTGTCCTCCAACAACTTCACGACGCTCCCGTGGCTGGACACTTGGGCGTCTCGCGCACATACGACCGTGTACGCCGTCGCTTCTTTTGGCCGGGTCTCGCTCGCTCCGTGCGGCGCTACGTTGCCGCTTGTGAGCCCTGTCAGCGCCGGAAGAAGCCCTCCACACCTCCAGCTGGATGTCTTCAGCCGATCGACATCCCACCGGAACCCTTTTTCCGTGTTGGTCTAGACCTTCTTGGACCGTTCCCTCTCTCGGGCTCCGGAAATAAATGGGTCGCCGTCGCTACTGATTATGCTACGCGGTACGCAATCACCAGAGCCCTCCCGACAAGTTGTGCTACTGACGTTGCTGACTTTCTGCTCTATGACATCATTTTAGTGCACGGTGCCCCGCGCCAATTACTCACTGACCGTGGCCGCAGCTTTCTGTCGGCAGTCGTCGAGGACATCCTCCGCTCCTGCTCGACTAAGCACAAGTTCAGCACGTCCTACCACCCACAGACCAACGGCCTCACGGAGCGCCTCAACCGGACCATCACCGACATGCTATCCAAGTACGTCGCGACCGACCACCACGACTGGGATCTTCACTTACCATATGTGACGTTCGCGTATAATTCATCGCGTCACGACACCGCCGGCTATTCACCATTCTATCTCCTATATGGCCGAGAACCCGCGTTGCCCTTGGACACATTGTTGCCCTCGGCCACACGTTCAACCACTGAATACGCCCGCGACGCGATCGCACACGCCGACCACGCGCGCCAGCTCGCCCGCACCCGTCTCGAGGCCTCACAGGAGCACCAGAGACGCCGCTATGATTGCCACCATCGCGACGTACAATTTACTCCGGGTTCTCTGGTGCTTCTCTGGTCCCCCATTCGACGTGTGGGCCTTTCCGAAAAGCTGCTGTCCCGCTACACTGGCCCATACCGTGTGGTGCGACAAGTGACCGATGTCACGTATGAAGTCATCCCCGCCAGCCTCTCAGCGTCATCGTCGGCTGCAAGTGACATCGTTCACGTGGCGAGACTAAAGCCATATCACGCACCTTTCGCCGCGGATGTGTAGATTAAGCACCGGGACGGCGCTTCTACTGCCGGGGGTGATGCTACGGAACAGCCGCCACAGTGTGGCTGCACTGAGGAGAAGGAAGACGACGTGGCCACCGCTTGATATAGCGTCGCCATCATTGCCACCGCTTGTCTACGTGTAAATATATTGTAGACTCGTACGTCAGCTACACGTAACAATATTGTGGTTCTGGCATATAAAACCCCAGAATTCTTTTTTTTTCTTCCGATTGCTTGAGCTTTCGATTTATTTGCAGCTGACAACCACTCTTCTATATGCAAAAATGACACTTTTGAGAACTGTAACTGTACTTTAAATATAATTGTTTTTTTTAATGAGTTTTTTTCACGCTTCTCATAAACAATGGTTCGAAATACCCAGACGTTTGTGTACGGTGCATTGGGTGCACATTAAAGGTCCCCAGGTGGTCAAATTTAACCTGGAGTCCCCTACTGTGGCATGCGTGATAATCACATCTTGGTTTTGGCATGCAAAATTTCAGAAATAAACATCGACTACTGAAAATCCCAATTTTGTGCTAACTTGCAGCAATAACTGCACATATAATCATCACAGTATTTAATTGCTATTAAAGAATTTTTATGTGGCACCCACTCTGAAATGAATGGCACCATACATTCTGAAAGTCTGTTATGACTTGAATTTTTGGTTTGAGACAAGAAAGTCTGAATTGCTACAGGTGCCTTCTAGTGCAGTGAAAACATCCACATAGTATACTTCCGCGCCATTTGCTGCTTCAGCGTTAAATATATAGGTTTATTGTTTTAAAATACTGACAACCAGTGTTGGCAACTTTATTTGACTGCATATTAACATCTAAAGCGCACAGTCTCTCATCTGGCAGACTATACAAAAGTTGGTATAATTGCAGCGTTGAGCTTTACGCTTACTGTACCTGAACAGGCATGAGTGCATGACTTCTTCTGAGTGTTTAGTCTCACAGAAAACTCATGTGCTGAACTGCACCTTGCAAGCAATAAATGCTGTCACACATATATTATTTCAGACAGCCACACATGACATCAGAACGAAGCTTCCTCTGCCTTAAGCAACTTCTCTCGACTTAAAAGTGAAAAGCTTAGAATCAGTACGTGGCAAAACCATGACAACTGTCTAGATAGCTTAAACATGCCCACGTCGCATGGGCTTTAGTATTGAAAGTTGGGCGAGTTGGTGTTGGTTCGTTCTTGAAACAGTGGGACAAGACGGGACGTGGAGAAGGTAATGAAATTCTGGGGTTTTGTGAGCCAGAACCAGGATATGATTGAGGCATGCCATATTTGGGGACTCTGGATTAATCTAGACCACGCGGGATCCTTCAACGTGCACCTAAATCTCAGTGCACGAACATTTTCACATTTTGCCCGCATCATCATGTGGCCACTGTGGCCAAGATCAAACCCACAACCTCGAGTGCAGCAGTGTAATGCCATAGGCACCGAGTGACCATGGTGGGTAGAAAGAGGAAATAAAGAGACAGCAATGTCTTGCCTTTTCTTTCTTCACGTCCCATCTTTATGCACTGTTCTGAGAATGAGCATAACCCTGCTGGAATCGCTTATTTTTACTTGTATTGAGTAGATCGTAAACTTCTGTGGCTGGTTGTGTTAACATCATGGCACTTACCAGGTGGCTGAATACGTTCCGTGCTTGGGCCTTCCACCGAGTATGCATATTTGGTCACCTGCAACAAGAAAGGCTGCTATCATCCAACTTATCTCTGCTGCAGGACAAAAATATTCCATCCATCCTCGGCGTTTAAAGGTAGGGCAAAGAGAAATATTAGGCTCCAATTAACCCTTTCCGTGCCAAGGACAAGCCTCACTTGTTCAGTCGTTTTCTCTATTATATGCCAATAATGCAGAAAATAATGCAGAAACTCGTGAAATAGCGTACAGAACCTTTGTTCGTCCTCAGCTCGAATTCGCTTCCGCCATCTGGTTGCCACATCAGGAATATTTAATAAATTCTCTCGAACCTGTTCCAAATTGTGCCACGCGTTTTATCGCGAAAGATTACAGTAGGCATTCTAGCGTAACTGCTATAATGTGTGGGGAGCACCCGCCTCCATTTCCTCCCGCGTACCCGCGGCGTCCCGTTCGCACGTGGCGACGGGTCGCGCCGGCGTAGACATGGGAGAGAGGCACTACGCGCCCTCCCTTTCTCCGTCGCTCTGATGATGCGCGTACCCCTCTTCCCCTACGCGGCTCACGGGAAAGGGAAACGTATCCGGCGGGCGAGGAGGACTTCCCCTCGCAAAAAGGTAAAAAAGCATAAGAGCGCGCCGCCGGGGGAGACTCGTTTCTCTTGGGACGCTGACACCTTGGACCGCCTGGACGACAGCACCTGCCGCATCCCGTGAGTGACCTCGTTTGTCTGACCCCCCCAGACAACGAGGCAAGGCTATTTACTACTATTACTGAGAGGACGTCCCTCTGCGAGTGTTCATTATTGCTAATTGCAATAAACGTTATTACCGTTGACGCCGCTGGTTGCCTTATTCATTCGAACCCGGCGTAGCCGCGATTCCCGCGCTACGGGTTGGGAGTACCACGAAGCGACTGCGTGGGGCTAGATCCGGAGCTTGCCTTCAGCCCTAGCCGCACGCAGAGTGGAACCCCCACATTTGGCGCCCAACGTGGGGCCAAGCTCTTAGCTCTTACATTGGTGCCATCACGTGCGTGACCCTGTTGGCATCACGACATGTGAAGAAGACCAAGAAAGCATGGGAGGAGCATGCGATTATTTTTCAACTTGTCTGTCTTGTTCGCAAAGGACTGTTCTCATGACATTTTGTGCACTATGTGCATAATTATCTAAAATGCAATTAAAATGTCAAAGGTGGTTTAGGGGCCCTCTAATAGTGCATTCTTTGGGTAGGTTAGTTCGAGAGGCCACCATAATCAAATACTGGCACAAAATCATTGAATGCAATGATCGCGAAACTTGCCGACTACTTTGGAAGGTTTATCCTTGCTTTATTTGTTTTTGGCAAGGGGGGACAAGTTCTGCCATCACTAACTTTTGTTTATAATGAACAGCATTTATTCCATGAAATCGCTTGCTTTATGTGGGCTTAATGAGGCTTCAAATGGGTCTAGCTTGTATGACATCAATTGTTTACTGCCCTGTACTTCTCGTGTATAAAGATGTAAACAAAATAAACAAACATGTGCCCAGTAATTTGTTGGTCCTATTTACATTGTCCTTTGTGTGAAAAGCACAGCGTCATAAACGGAATGATTTTCATCGGCTCCAATGCAGACGCTGGTGCTTACCCCATTGAGCGTGCTGGCAACACCTTGAATTGGAAGGTACTCTTCACTGGGCGACAGGGGGGCGTTGACAAATCCACCATAGGAGCGGCCATCGCCGAATACGAATGTTCGATTTTCCCACTCTGGCCCCACTTCAGCTGCAATGTAGAATGGCGTGCCGGCCTCTGCAGCTTCTCGATGCCCTGCCAGCCGCTCTGGGCTAAATGCCATAAGGCTACTCCGCTCAAATGCAACGAGTCGGTAACCCCTGAAAAGAAGACCACAAGCTTTTTAAAGTGAAGCTTTCTTTTCTATGAGGTATAGCGTTTGTCATCATTTTCATGCCGCGCGCGTGCATGTATATATATATATATATATATATATATATATATATATATATATATATATATATATATATATATGTGTGTGTGTGTGTGTGTGTGTGTGTGTGTGTGTGTGTAAACTGGAAAACGAAGATAAATGAACAAAAGATGGTTGTTTTTAGGGTATCCAACAAGATAAAGAATGCCCTAGATCACAAATACTTTGTGAACTCCCGAATACTTGCTACAGTTGACACTCAAATACCTAGGAATAACTATCACCAAGAACCTAAGCTGGAAAATGCATATTGCAAATATCAAGAGCACTGCTGAAAAAAAACTTTGGTTTCTGCACAGGAAGTTGAAGCTTGCGCCTCAATCTGTCAAACTAACCGTGTTTCTTATCTATGTGAGGCCAGCATTAGAGTATGCAAACATTACATGGGACCCGTTCCAACTGGGTCTAATAAACAAACTTGAAAGGGCACAAAGAAGGGCTGCGTGGTTTATTTTGTCCAAGTATTTTTCTGCCGACTCGGTAACAGAGGTGTTAAACCTGCTTCAACTACCACCTCTATCCCAGCGGCGTCTAGTGGCAAGACTAAAATTCCTATTTTTGCTTTCTAAACACCATTTTAACATCGACATTGCAGATTACTTAGCTCCCCCAAAAAAAGTGAATTCTTAAGAAAAATCATGATTCAATGTTCGCTGTGCCACAGCTACATAACGCATCGCATATTCATTCCTACCTCGAACAATAAGAAACTGGAACGCCCTGCCATTATCGGTTATGCAGTGCACCTCAGCTGAAACCTTTGAAAAATGCATAATGACATCATTACAAACCTGAAAATTTGCTTGCTTTCATTCTTGTACGTGTTTGTTTATTTTTTATCAACTAGTAGATATACCTGGATTGGGAAGAATTGGGGATAAGAGTTAATGGAGACTACCTTAGTAACTTGCGATTCGCTGATGATATTGCCTTGCTAACTCAGTAACTCAGGGGACCAATTGTAATGCGTGCTCACTGACTTGGAGAGGCAAAGCAAAAGGGTGGGCCTAAAAATTAATCTGCAGAAAACTAAAGTAATGTTTAACAGTCTCAGAAGAGAACAGCAGTTTACGATACGTAGCGAGGCACTGGAAGTGGTAAGGGAATACATCTATTTAGGGCAGGTAGTGACCGCGGATCCGGATCATGAGACTGAAATAATCAGAAGAATAAGAATGGGCTGGGGTGCGTTTGGCAGGCATTTTCAGATCATGAACAGCAGCTTGCCATTATCCCTCACGAGAAAAGTGTACTACAGCTGTGTCTTGCCAATACTCACGTACGGGGCAGAAACCTGGAGGCTTACGAAAAGGGTTCTACTTAAATTGAGGACAACGCAACGAGCTATGGAAAGAAGAATGATGGGTGAAGGGATAAGAAAAGAGTTGATTGGGTGAGGGAACAAACGCCAGTTAATTACATCTCAGTTGAAATCAAGAAAAAGAAATGGGGGGCATGGGCAGGACATGTAATGAGGAGGGAAGATAACCAATGGTCATTAAGGATTACGGCTGGATTCCAAGGGAAGGGAAGCGTAGCAGGGGGCGGCAGAGTTAGGTGGGCAGATGATATTAAGAAGTTTGCAGGGACAACATGGCCACAATTAGTACATGACTGGGATAGTTGGAGAAGTATGGAAGAGGCCTTTGCCCTGCAGTTGGCATAACCAGGCTGATGATGATGATGAGTAGATATACCACATATTGTCTGTTTTATGAATTCGAGTGTTTTTCATGAATTAGAAAAGTAATTGCCAAAGTGTTATATTACTGTTAAAATTATTAGCTTATCTGTTTTCTATAAGTGTCACCTTACTAATGTAATTTGGAAATGAATTGCCGGGGTGTTATACTACTGTACAAATTCCGTCTGTTTTCTTTGATTGACACTGATGATGTAATTCACTGTTGTAACACCCTGTTTGTATTTTTTAACTACTGTTCAAATTATGACTTTTACCCACTTTCTATGACTGACAAATCGATGTAATTTACTGTTGCAATACCCAGTTTTGTATTTGTGATGCCTTAATCTGTAACGGCCTTATGGGGGACAGTATCATAAAAAGGAAAGAAAGAAAGAAAAAAGCAAGGCATGCTAGTAGCACACTTACGTAATTGGACCTCTGGAACTTGTCCCTGGTGAGAGCTGCACGATCATCTGGGTGCCATTGCGTGACAGAACTTGTACAGTAGGTGGCAGGTCTGGCTCTGCAGAATGTAACGTGGAAGGGGACATGTGCTCTGAAGTAAAGTTTTCATCAAAAAGACAACTTGCAAGGCGTATACAGAGTATTTTAATGATGGCATTCTCTAAGTGTTTTTAAAAAATGGGAATACAAGACAAAACGACAATTTTTGTAGGCGAATATTCGTAGCAGTTTTACATTAACATTTGGTCACAGTAGTTTACAGTGATTTTTAATTCGCAGTAGGTTAATAATTATGCTTTGGTGCATATTCTATTGCAATCGTAAAACTGAAGCCAGTCAGTGCTCAAGCCATATTTACTAAGTAGAAACACTAAGACTAACACCAGTTCTAATATATAGTTAGATCTCGACATAAAGAAGTTGGTAAAATGGCACTTTGCTATATTGAAATATTGTGAAGTTTGAACTTTCGTGCAAATGTGTAGTCACTGATGAATTTTTCTTATGCAGAAGGAGCCTTAATATTTTTCAATTATTTGGGCAATAGGGAAAAACTAACTTTAATAAGAAAAAAAAGTTATATTTTGTTGAATTTGAAAGTCGGCGACCTACAATACAGTTTCATGCCATGTCAACAATATCTTCACACCAGCGGTTCGAAGCAAAGCTTGGGAAACTTTCGCGCGCACTCTGCCGCCCTAGCTGAAGGTGTCACCTGCAGGGGGACGACACTAGCATGAAAAGCGCAGGCAGAGGACAACGAATGCTTTGTCTGCCTTTGAATTCAATGCGTCTCCAAAACTAGAGATCATGTGACCTCCAGCACTAAACATTCAGGAAGAGAGACAAGATAACGTGTGCAGGCCGCATGTGCACCCAGCCATGCTTATGCGGTGCGCACGCCTTACGTGCACAGTCATGTGCATTTACAGCTGCGCTAAGGGGGAGATGCAAACTCGCCTGCCTCCCACTCCCCCTCTCCCGCTAGCATGTGCTTGGTACCCATCGAGCTACCATACTTCTGGGCATGCTTCCCTTGTATGCTTTCCCTTGCACTCACAGCATACGGTGCGATAGGATCTCATTGCGCTTGGACATGGTGGCGAGAAAGTCTTGCTGCTCCGCTTTGCCGGCCCCTTTCTGTTGTGCGGCTTTTGATTTTCAATGTGTTTGCGAGCAGCCACATGTAATTAAACCGTTTGGCCATCTTTGTTCACGGCAGTTTCATTTATTGTCTCATTTTTTTTTATCGCAGTGGCAGTGGCATTTTGTTATATTGAGGTTCGAAATACATAGTGGTCTGTGGACAAGAACTTTGAAAAAGTTAGATGGTTTGTTATATTGTAAATTTCCATATAGTGAAGTTCCTTATATCAAGGTTTAACTGTATATAGCTCTGTGATGCCTATAATGACTATCGGATATAATAGTTTGTGTCCAATGTGACTACGTTATAAAGAGTGATTGCACATCCCTGAATTCGGGGTGAAATGACATCCTAACATAGATAAAAGAACATGTTTTGGACACAGACTAGCTTTGACTAGCTTTGATTCCACAATTGGAATGTGATATAATGTAATTATATAACTGTTAACTGAAAATTAATTTCTAGTGTCCTTATTGACACAAGTTATGACATCCACTACTACTATTAATATTGACATGCAGAAATTGTGATGTTGCATCAAGTTTCCCATCTTTAATAATTAGAGACAGTTGTTGCTGATGTCACTTGAGCATCATGAGCAATGTAAATTGTAGAGTATACAAAAATATTGACACCGCACAAATCCTTCAATATTAATAACCATATTGTACATTCAGTTCCTCTTAAACATGTGACTTCAACTAAGTTATTTGAATGTTCGTGGCTTGCCTTTCTTTGCCATCAGCCACATCGGTCAGCTGCTGGAGATGAAGCAATTTATGCAAAATGTTTGAGAATCTATTCTTGTGGTAAGTGTACTCATTGGGTTCTTGGTGAAGCACATCTCCACCTACCACCAAACGTGCCAAACACACAAACTTTCTAACTCTTCTACTCCTAAAACTGACCGAGCAATAAAGTCATTGACCCTTTGTGGTATCCTTATCTGCTTTCAAATGTTCTCAAACTGAATTTAGGTGTTCATTTGAGGCAAATGTACAGCGGAAGATGCCACTGATAACAGATGACACTACCTGCATGCTATTCTTATATTCCCTTTGAAGCCTTTAAGGAATCTTGACAACCTTAGTTCATAATGAGCAATTGCCACTATTTGGCTTAAGACTTAACCAGTTTGTCATGGGTAGTTTGCCACTTTTTGAATGATATATTGTGCGTGAAGGAAACAGTGTTTTTTTTTTCTTTTCTTTTTCAACATGGATGGCTATGAAGACATTCTATCATCATCATCACTTTTATTGGATTAGTTTCACTACACTATTTGCAGTCATATTTGTGCGTTTTAACCATGTTATTAAGCATATAACAATAAAATAAGCCATTATGGTACAGCTTTTTAGTGAAAAAAATCTAAGTTCCCTTAAGGGGTTAAAAGGTTAATTTTAGTGAACCTTGTTATGATACCAATGATAATGACGTATTGACGTCGTGGCTTATTCTTTTTTCAAAATACAGTGACACTGTTTGTGTGCCTGTGACTTGTGCTTATCTGCGCAGTGCATTTTAAGACTTCCTTATTGCTTAACGGCTAACCTAGTAAAGCAAAGAAAGTCGACAAACCTCCGACCTCCGTCCAAACCACGATTGAAGTGGTCTCACTGGGGCCGTCGGCTGTGTCGGCCCACACGCTTACATTGTACAGGGTGCCTGGGTGCAGGCCCAAGAGACCAGCCTGGCGAGCACTTGTGTACTTCCACTCCTGGCTTGGACCTAACAGGGGGCCATAGGTTTGAATTGGGCTGGCACGAACCTGCAATCGCATCTCTCCAATAAAACAAGTTGCCAAAAATGGGAAAGTCGCACTGATGTTTAAGTTATTTCACACCACAATACACTGGCCAGCCTTAAAATTGGAGCATCACAGGCACGACAATCCAAAACAGTCAAACCTCTTGAAGTAGTTCTGTTGCACTGCCACTAGACTCTGGAGCTCACTGTTTAAAAAAAGAATTGAAAACAATAAGACCTTTATAATAGCATTAGAATACCTTTTATTTTAATTTAGTAAAAATTGGCTCAATTCACATGGCCTTTTAACACTATGCTTGCATATTATTTGCCATTATTGACACTGTATTGCCAGTGCTACTGTGCCAATATTATGTTTTACATTGTTCTCTGTTTTGCACCATCTGCTCACTGTCATGCAGCACATAATGCTGAAGGCACTACATTAAAACCTCATTATTGCATACCTGCTTAACAAGTAATTCCAGTTAAAGTATAGTCGCGATGAATCTCCTGCCCTGTTGCCATTGAGCGTGATGTATTGGCTGACCGCTTAAGCCGTAGTTGTTTAATGCATGCCAGAGGATTAGTTGTAGTATTTACTTCATTTTTCGGCGCATACAAGCATGGAATCGGCAAAATGTCACGCATGCAGACAGACCATAGATAGCGAAATTGCAGCGCATGGACCTTTCCTGTACTACAGTCATCGCCAATAGTGATGTCAAAACATGGTAGCCATTATGTGTTTTCTGCTCCCATAGCTTCTTCCATGTTGTCATCATGGATGATGGCCCGTCCATATCCGATGCAGACAGTGCATTGATCGTCATGAGGATGTTTGCAGTGAAGTGGGGACTGATGCAGAAACTGGCTCTTGGTCATGCTGAGTTTTAGGATGCCATCGTTGCTGCATGGCCACCGCAGTTGCAAATGAAGATAACAAATTTTTTTCTGCTTGCTTGCAAATGTAACCTGTCTGTGTGTATGTGTAAGTGAGAATTAAGATTTTTTGTCTGTAAGTCTGTAGCCATTCATCTCTGACATTGTCAATTAATTATTAGTACACCACTTAGTGCGTACCTGAACTACGTTAACCACCAACTACATGTTAATAAGGTTTCACTGTACTATGCTTTTAGTTGTTCCTTACACCAATAAAGAAAAAAATAATAATAATGTCACATTGCACCTCAAACAGCAACTATGTTTACAGGGTGTTCAATGGGGCTGGTTGGTTCATTTTTAGAATAAAAAACAGGAACAGTGCAACACAGGACGAGCGAGTAAAGAGCACAGGACAGAGCGCTGACTAGCAACGGTTGCTAGTCAGTGCTCTGCCCTGTGTTGCGCTGTTCCTGTTTCTTATTCTAATGTTTACATGATTGGAAAAATGGGAAGCACTTCCTAAGTAGTGCCAATGTTCTATGGCAAAGGTGCACATGAAATATCACGAATGAGGGAATGCACAACGTTTTCCTTTCTATGACATCTCAGTAGAGCTATTCTGACACATGACTGGTATGCTTACCGTGTACAGGTTGACATTTGTCGAGGCCACTGGGGTCCACTTGATATCCAGTGTGGTCTCTGTTGAGTTCTCCAGAGAGACGATTCGAGGTCCCCTGAGGGAGTTGCAGGCTGCATGGTACGCAGAGGCAAGGCTTAAGAGGAAGCTTTGACTTGGGAATAATGTTTACTCGCCAATAAAAATTTGTGACATGCATAAAAGCTCTCTTTGGGGAACTGCCCAAACAATTGGAAGGGAACTTGTTTTGCATTTGAGAGAAAATGTTATACTCTAGCCACATTTGGGAGCACATTTTCTAACTTAGGTGTTCAAGTTGTCAACTATCTAAACAATTGATAGATAGCATAGAAAAATAATTTAAAGAAAGGTTGAGGCATCGAGTTTACTGAATGCAACAAAAGTGGACCTTGTAGATCTGTAGCAAATATTTGGCTACACATTATGAAGTAGGAGAAATTAATGTGGCAAGTTCATTGACATTTTGACTTTGGCTAAGTGAGTCGCACAGAAAGGCCTGTTCACAAAATTGTAATATTTTCTGTATTCATCCGTTAGATGTAAATTTTCTCAGCCTTAAGTGCGCTAGTGGATGCAGCACACAGATGAGCAATATAGTCCACCTGAGACAGTACAGTCTATAGCTGTGACAGAAAGCTGTAGACACTCCTGATTAGTTGAATTTTGTATCTTCAACATTTGTAAAAAGTTGAGGGCTCAAACTATAAATACTTCCCAACCAGCACTATGCTTTCACCTGAATTGTAAAATGCTATAAATTACATTTAAACTTATCGCTTCAATTTGGCTTAATGTTTGCCTTACTGACCCCATTAAAGGTCAACTTCAACTAAATACTACATTGCCTAAATTGGCTATAGATAAGTGATTTATACTGTTGAAACAATCCTGGCAAAGCTGCAGGGCTGGTAATCACCTAATTTTCTTATTTGCAGTCATTAAATAACACATAAGCAGATGATGCATGCACCTGGTGGTTAGAGGATATGACATAAGTCCCAGCACTCTGAGATTTTTCAACGGGCCATGGGTAACTTCGGGTGTTATATAATCTCAGAAATCAAGCTAGTTCTCAACTTTCTGGGTCATGCCACACTACGATTGAGGGCTACTGACGATGCTTTTTAAGCAATAGCTTTCTTTGGCTCTAGTCCCCACATTGTGGTTTGTAAGTTTCTAGCCGTTTATGGCCAACTTGGAACACTAGATGTCACGAATTGACACTAGAAATAAAATCCATAAATAAAACTTGGCAGAACCCATGTCACGATGACTGTCGACGGTAATGGGTTTCAGCATTAAATTAATAGAGCAACACAATGTATTGCCACCGTTGAAACAAGTTTTGTTAGGTGTGTACTGCAGCAGGACTTCTGTTAAGCACATCCCTAAGAACACTCAGTGCGACCTAGTGCTGCTGCTGCGAAGCCTGCATGTGGCTTCTGAAATACATGGTGCGCCGTTGTGTGCAAACGTTTAGAAACGCATCATGCGACAACCGAGCTCCTCTCTCATGACACGTTGCACCATCTAGTGGCACTGCCGAGAAGTAAGTGCGTGGCTCCCGAGTGATGAGAAGCGTGGCGCGCCAGTACCTGTGAATGCTGAGAATTGTTCACTCACATGCCGCAAACCAAGTGCTGCACACTCTGTAGCCCATGTTGGCGAGAGGTTCATTGAACAGCGGCACATACCAAGTGTATTTATGCCACAGCCTGCTAATGTGCCGTGTTGCTCTCTTCAGGAACCTTTGTGACGTGGGTTTAATTCCGCTCAGCATAGGAGAAATTTAAGGGATCTTTTTCGTTGTTGTAGAGCAGCGCATACCTAGTTACCCAAGTTGGCATCAAAGATGGTCATTGAAGAGCGCCACCCACATACTGCTTGCCCACGGAGACTGAACATGTTTTATCTGGAGACGTATACAGAGCCTTATTGCCAAGATTGTGGTGCTTTAGCCACGCTCGAACACATGCTCTGGTCTTGCGAAAGAATTGAAGACTCGGCAATCAAGGATGTATCCAGGTGGGATGCTGCACTTCGCAGCCTGTACCTGGATGAACAATTCTGGGCTGTCCAGCAGGCTCACGACGTGGTCGTGAGGCTTGGCCTTCCGGTCCCGACGTGGGAGCGGCCCGCTTAGTGGTTAATTATCACTACTGGCAGGACCAAATAAAGTTTTCCATCCATTAGAGAACAGCACAGACTGAATGGCATGTACCCACAACTCCAAGTTGGCATCAAAGAGTTTCTTCGAACAGTGGTACCTACCCAGTCCCGTTTCTACAGTGGCCCATGTCGACGTGAAAGAGGTTCATTGAAGAGCGGCACATATGCTCACGTTGCCACATACTCAGTGACCCAAATTGATCTGATGGTTGGTTTCGAACCCTGTTGCCTCAGCACAACAGCCTGATGCACTACCCATTTGACCACTGGCTACCCAGTGACCCAGGTAGGAGGGAAAATGGTTAGATACGAGCGTAGATACATAGATAGATAAGCAGCCCCTGGAAAGTGCGTGAAGTAATAGGCCTCAATGCAGTACAATTATATTTCCATTAACTTTCCAGAACGCTGTAGGAGAATGCTGGAGATAAGTACTCACCTGGAAGCCATGTGAAAAAAAGCCAAAGCCAACGTCGCTCCATGCCAGCCTACTTGTCCAAGCAACCAGGAACGAGGGCTGCACATGTGAAAATGTCAAGTAAGCATTTCTAAGGGGTATGCTTTGCAGGTTCCCCTGCTTATAGCTTTGGGTGTGATTTTATTAATTTGCTTCCACACCTTATGAGCCCAATGAGATGAGCTCATGACAGGGTTAATTCTAAAATAAAGAATCTGAATCACATTGGAGTAA
Organism: Dermacentor variabilis; assembly: GCF_050947875.1. Taxonomy (NCBI): domain Eukaryota; kingdom Metazoa; phylum Arthropoda; class Arachnida; order Ixodida; family Ixodidae; genus Dermacentor; species Dermacentor variabilis. Next base: position 49,223,958 of record NC_134577.1, read on the forward strand.
AAAAAATAATAAACAGAAAGTGGGTTACAGGATTCAAGGAACTTGATGGCATGGACGTATGTGTTAGCAGGTTAGGAGAACCAATGTTACATCACTTGGTCACTAGTCACATAGGAAACACCACAATGACTAGTCGAAACTCCAGTGTCATTGAGGATTAGTGTGTGTAACACCAACGTAATGTCATTTGGGAACTATCAGTGCCACAGGTCTTTTAGATACAGTAGGAAAGCAAGAAGTTTAGAATGCTTGTTGAGCCTTTCACAAATCTCTCTTCCTGCAGGCCAGCTCTGCGGTAAAGTTCCTCAAGGCAAGTATAGTGCACCATGCACTGTCTTTGCCTATTTTCCTGAGTTTGGCATGTCTGCCTGGCTGCTGACTGCTCTTGGGTGGGTTGCTACCTTGGATGTACTTGTGGACACACACACTCAAGTTGTATGCGCAGTGAGTAAGTGTACCAGCGAATGGGCTGATATTACTTTTGTATACTGACCATGCACATGCAGCTATGTTCTGCGTAACAAAAAAATAACTTCCTACATAAACTTCTGCATATAATGTCGACTCGCAGGTGTCTCTAAAGCATAGCAATCTCTTAATGGAATGGTGAAATTATATTTAATGAATTCTTTGATTTACTTTATTTTGTTTGATGTAACCACAGAGCATCTCTGCCACCGAGTTTGTGCCTGTCCAGAATTGTTATGCTTCTCTGTGACACAAGAGTTACAGGATTCCTGAATGTTGCTTGGCATGTGTTGTCCTTTTCTGTGCATACACCTGTCATCACCATTCTTCCCCCCAAAAGCATCACGCATCGCCTTCGTCCTTGTGACATTGTGTACACATATTGACTCAAACTGTGCTTGATATGGAGCTGGTTTCGACATAGCTTATGAGTGATGTAGTGCATAAACATAATAATTGATTGAAAATAAAGTTGTGACCTTTGTGGTGGATAAACATAAACATTGCATGAAAGTAAATTGTACGCATCACTGTTGTTGTAAAGCATACAATTACATAACTGCTTCACTAAAGCTTTGCTTCACATAGATTTCAACATGTGCATTAGATGTGCATACTTTTTTTTTCTTATGAATATAGAAAAATTGGAAGCTCACAGGCTAAACTGGCAGAAACTGTTCAGAATGTGTCTCTGCATTTACAGCTTCATTTCAGCGCCACTGGCCGTTAGTGAACATGCATTAAAGTAAGCAGTACTTGTCTATAGTGCAACAGAAGAGTGAAGATTGGGCTAGCTGAAAATGGTTACTGGCAGCCGTCATGACGTGCTGGGGAATGAGGAAAATCTATCTTTTCTTCAGTATTCTTTGCGAAATGGCATTGTGCATAGTGTATGACCCTAAACAGTATCAGTATTTGTGAAACAACTTTAAGCAGTCAATTCAGTTGAATCGTTTGCTGCAGGATGTTGGTATCATCTCAGCTGAAATTTTTTGTTTGTTCTTGTAATTCTTAGTGGATGTATACATATCCTTTTGAATCTTAGTAAATTATTCCCCCCTTTTGCTTTAATTGTTTGCATGCAGCATTTCTTTCTTTGTGTGCATTTTCATCTTTGTTTTGAGTACAATTTAACACTGCTGTTGGTCTTACCTAGTGGATTGATTTATCCACTGATCTGTACTATGTTCTATGCACTACGTACTAAAGTAGAGATCAGTGGATTTCTGCGTGTCTATTTATGTCACATCCCCTCATCCCATTGCAACACTGTAAAGGTGCATTCTGAGAAATAAATAAATAAATAAATAAATAAATAAATAAATAAACACTACTCCAGCTTACCACACAGTAGGTGTAAATGAAAACACAAGATATTGGGAAACAAGGTGACAAAGTCAAGTCTAGCTGAAACTAGTTGCACGTATATTATGCATCGCGATTAGGGCGTGTCTTTCACACCTGGGCACAACTGTCATTTCTGAATACCTTCATGTTTACCAAGCACGCACGCCTGGTTTCGTTTAGGCCGCGATCGAGCAATGTCACAGGACCAAGTAAAATTAATTGTGCTTGTTCTGGGTTGCAATGCGGGCAGCAACTAGCCAGCGCTGGCGTCACGGCGTACGTGTCGGCGATCGTCGAAGTGCGATGACACGCTATAAGGAGTGAATCAATGGGGGAACCTGTAACACTTCCTTGGGAGTCACGATCGCGGCATGGTTGGGCGGCCGTTGCCGCAAGGTGTTATGCTTATGAGCTACGCTTGCATGGGCAGCATTGAGCGTTCAACATTACGAGGTTCAACATCAGCTATGTCAACTCTGAAGTTAACGCGTACAGCTAGCACTAAAGAGTGAGAGAGAAAAGAATAGTACAACGGGATAAATTTAACGAGTTAGCGTGACTACGCTCGTGCACGCGTCGCTTCACGTGCGCGCCTGGACACGGGCCAGCAATTTCGCGTTTTATTCACTTACTCATACAGATGTCTGAAGACAAAGCGGCTACGGCCGGGCATTTGCATTTCTTGACTATTCGCTAAAAGGCACGATGTTTATATGGTCGCGATCAACCGCGAACACTTCTCAAATCCACCTGCATGCTGTGAAGCGGAACAACATCCGGCATCAACAAACGTTTTGGAAGTTGATCCGGAAAATTACCCGGATATGCAAGGCGATAATCTCTTCGGCCTCATGTCAACAGCTAACGGCCACATCGGCTAGCAGCCGAAATTCTCGCGGAGTGAGACCGAGCGATCGAGCTGCGACAGCCTCGTCGATGACAACAGCCTGCTGGAATCCTTGGAATCTGTGCGATCGTGCAACGCAGGGCAAGATGTACAGGTGTAGCATCGGTACTTACAAAAATCAGTGAGACCAGCAATCCATAGGTCGTTGACGAGACAGTGCCGGCGCAAGCAATCCTTGAGCGGCACACTCACTTGCCGTCACGAGCGAAACAAAAGAACGGAGAGACTTTCCTTACGGCGCGCTGGGTTTTCAAGCGGCAGGTGACGCTCACGAACTGGCGGGCGAAGCCTCGGAGGGATCGGGTAACGGCACTTGCGGGCGCATTTCACATGGTCTCGGTCTTCACCGCACACGGCTCAGATGAAACTCCCAGCGCACTGAAAACGGCTTGGTTTCGCCGCCATGTTGCATGGGTGGCGTCCTACTCCGGCGTGTGCTACGCGCCTGTTCATAAAAGCAGAAGCAAAACCGGTCGGACAGGCGTGAAACGCCTCTCATGCAAACAGGACGGAGAGGAGCGGACAGGTACGGAGTACACGCCACATATTCAAGCGAAGGGCACCGGAAGCGAGCTAGCTGCCAGCGCGTCTGTACACCACGACAGGCCGAAAGGTTGAACCTCGTCCAAAGTGGACGATTTTCTTCGGGCCAACAACACAGGTCCGTCTTCTGCACGAGCCGTAGAAGTGCGTTTGTGAACGCGCCTATATGAAATGCCAACACGTGTGCCCAGCTGTATGTAAACACTGGTAAAGGGCGAATTAGATTTTCACGGAGGTCCCGCGGCGCTGATTGACGTGCACATTCACGCATTGGCATAACAGTGCAAAACTTCAGCAAGTGCAGCTTCTTTTCGTTGAATATTATTTTGACTGCGCTTTCTAATTAGGTAAGGTGTATTTGCGTCGTTGCGACCAGAGAGAAGGACTTGCACCAGTCGCACTTCAGCCGGACTTCATCAGGGTCTGCGCATATAACGCCGTGTTCGCATGCAACACATTTCAGTCACAGAACACCTATATCAGTGCCCGTTGAGTATGTACTTCCATCTATGCTTCCACAACTTCATGACTTTCGCCTCTTTCACTTGGCGTTGCTGCAATGACTTGCACGGCCACTTCGATGATTATGCAAAAAAAAAAAGAAAGAAAGAGAGAGAAATTGATCGTACGGCTATAACACGTGGTCGTCGACTGAAGCCAGTGTCGGACTTCTCAGATAACATTGAGAAAACCGTGAACGTTGCGGAGCTAGAAAACGCAAGGAAGCCGCAAGAAAACGAAACCGAAACTAGCTGATGTTTTTCAAATAAGGCCTCCTAGATCGCGCTCGCACGATCTGAGGCCATGCTGCGAGATTAAGGGCAGTGGGTTGTCTGTCACGAGGTGGCAGCACGGTGCAGGAAATTTGGTCAGCGTTTCGAAGTCTTTTTCCGTGTCTGAACTCCACGGCATTCAGCAACGACATTTGCCATGGTATTCACACTTTTAAGGCGAAAGCCTTGAGTGGCTCATACCCCAGATTACCTTGAAAAAAGTCAACCGTGCAGGAGACGGTGCAGGTGCACCCGCAGGACGCGACCGCCTTACAAGATACAACGACCTTGTATAGTCGTTTTACCTCGCAAGAAGAACCTTCCCCACCCCTCACCGCAAGTTAAACAGGGCACAGGCAACCACCCTTCGCCTGTTACAGACGAATACATACCCCTCCCTCACACGCTATCACACTATATACCCCGACATCTACCCGAGCCAGACTTGCAAGGTCTGTAAAACTGAATCGGCAACACTCCCCCACATGCTATGAGAGTGCAAAGATCAATACCAAGACCTTAATCCCGTGACCCTCTCGTCGAGATGGCACGCCGCCCTGCGCAGCTCCCATCTCGACGACCAACTCTGGGCGACCCAGCAGGCCTACGAAGCGGCGAAGAGGCAAGACCTCGACGTCCCATCGTGGGAGGCCTAGGCCCAGCCGACTGAACTGCTGGTCGTCATTAAAGTTTACTCTCTCTCTCTCTGCCCTTCTACTCTGTGTAGAAGGATGACCAGCGAAGCTGCACCTCCGCCGCGGGTCAGCCCCTGTATTGTACTATCTTCGCGATCGGCCCGCGTATGGGGACTGCTTTACGCTTGCTTCATTTCCGCTGCGGGTCGGTCCGGTATTGCACTATCTTAGGGATCGGCCCACGTATAAGGAGTACTTAAGGCCTGCTTCACCTCCGCCGCTGGTCGGTCCGGCATCGCACTATCTTCGGGACCGGCCCATGTATGAAAAGTTGTTGGTCTATGTCAATGGAGACGAGATCCGCCAGAACCAAGCCGTAAACAGCTTCGCTGTAAAAATGCGTCGTCCGGTCCAATGGTATAAAAACTATCATCATCAGCAATGGACTGTATCCCCTAAGCACGCAAAAGATGTAGTGGCTAATCCCTCTCGTAATGCAGAGGTACACTGTAACCCTTCTAGTACACTGTGGCAGAGGCTACAAGCACTCAGTAAAGTGAAGCGTGCAGTGCATACATTCGTTGGAATCACGCATACAACGTACAGAAACGGGGCGTCTAGTCGAGTTGTACAAAAAAGAACGACGTGACCCTCTCAGTGGCTCTCCTGTCATTGCGTAACGTGAGGCACTCCAAAGCTCTTGGTTGTCCGAAGAAGTGAGTGCTTTTCAAAACGGCGGATATCTCGTGTTTCCGGCAGTTGCGATCTCTTTTGGCGCCTTTGGCACACTAAACATGGTCTTTGGGACCAACTTCCGTTGTCGTACGTGGGGTATGCGATTTGAGCATTACCGATTACGGCTGGCTTGCTGGACCGTGATAAAGTCGAGGATGACGCATACCTTTCTTGAGTCGATTATTTTGTTTGTACATTTCAGTCTTCATTTAATAGGGTGGACTAGCATATCCTTGCGCGGACGACTTCAAGTACAGCGACCTGCGTTTCTTCCTTAAAAGAATTAAAACTGTTCTTGCGCTGCTTATAGCTGCTTTCATTGTACTGAAATTTCGCAGCAAGATCGCATATTGTGATCCAGATCGTTCAACATAACACTTATTTTGGCGCTGCTACTTGCACGATTTGTCAAGAAATAAAAAAATCGGGCAGAACTCATCTACGATAGCTATCCAAGTATGCGGATAGCGGGAATGTGTCAATAATGAGGCGTACCTGTACTACAGCAACGCTCCTCTCTCGCTCTTCCGTCTGGACACGCTGCGCATTCTGGCGGCGCCGCCGTAAAGTCTCGCGCATACCTAAACACATACCCAGTGGTACGTATACTTAGTGATCCATTTTGCCGCCAAAGAGGCTCATTGAAAAGCGGTACATTCACAGTGGCTAATTCCCACTTGCCCCAAGCTAGGGCACACACACCCTGTGACACGCACTCAAATGGCGTCATATAAGTTCACTGAAGAGCGGCACACATACAGTATCCCATACCCCCATGAACAGCCCGCATTTTAGACTGAACTACCTGCGGGATCGGCATATATCTTTAGACTGCACTATCTCCGGTATCGGCCCATATTTTTGGTGAGATAGCTAGATAGCCAAAAAGAAAGTTGGTCTGACACTGCCAACAATGCTGTCCGCATCAAACAAGAAAAAAGAAAAGCGAATTTGCCTTCGTCGGCTGCTCATGTCATAAATGGTGACCGAAAAGACGATGGCGGTGACGTCACCAATCGCTTCCGTCATTTGCAGCACGGCAAGTCATGGTATTCAGCAATATAGTCCCATCATTCGAAGGCCATCGCGGAGAGCACAACGAGCACGCACGGACACAACTTGACGGTGCTTTTTCTGCTTGGTAGACCACGCGGCAAGTAGCACTGCCAGAGGTTAAACATTGACAGATCGGTACCGTAGAATGCTGTTTCTGTAAGACTTGATTGAAAACGAAGCGTTGGTAAGCGCCAGATCTTTTCTCGAAGGAGCACTGACCACGACATTCTTTGCTTTTCGCAGATCCCAGAATATATGCTGGCAAGCTAGGATTGCTTTTCAGGCGTCACCGCCACGTGCGGTATTGCAGATGACGCTCGGCTGGCCATACTATAAGCAGTGAAGAGTTAGCTCAATTCGAGGTGCGAGACGTGCCCTGCAAGCCTGAATTGCTGAGAAAGCTGTCGCTGGGCGGTCGAAAACAAGTTTTTTCTACCATCCCTTGCATCACACCGTGTTTCTTGGGGCCGTCTAACCTAACCATCTTTGAAAACACACGATCGGATTTGCTTTTCATAATTTACCGGTATTTAATCAGTGTTGCTATTTTAGCGACCTTGTCGCTTGATTTAGTGACTTTTTTGTCTGTTTTCAGCAAAGTTTTATATTTATCAATTAGCGCCATTTTTATTGGCTTGAATGGACAATTGAAATAAGTTAGAAAGGTTGCTTGAAAAATGGCTTTTTAGAACGCAGTCCAATATTCAAAAAATATGGCCAGGCTTAGCTTGGTTAAGCCAAGAATGCGTTGCATATTACGCGGTCAGGTAGTGGCTGCGGCCGCGCGCGACCGCGCCAGTTGGGGCCCAGCTTTTCCTCCGTGACGTCACGCGCCGGCGCAGCGCCCCTAGCGAGAGGAGCGGGAGTCAGGTGGTGGCTGCGGCCGCGCGCGACCGCGCGAGTTGGGGCCCAGCTTTTCCTCCGGCTGTCGTGACGTCACGTCACGTGGTTGCGCTAAAGGTCAATGGTGGCTGCCCGGCCGCGCCCAAGGGCTGAACTGAGTGATTGCAATACGCAACGCATAAAAGTACATGTAAGCGACCGAAACTCGCTGTACGATGAATGGGCTCCGTGACCATGATGAACCAACAGTTGCCTTCACATTGGTAGCCTTCACATTTTTGATTGTGCTTCACAGCACAGTGATCATCGTAGCCTTCACATTGTGCTCACAAAATTGCAGTTTCATTATTATTCACAAAACCTATTTGAATGCGTTTAAGCGCTGCTGGTTCAGTGGTGTCACCAAATCCATTCGATTGATATGTAGACGTGCGCAAGCGTGTCAGAGCCAATTTACCAAAACCAAATGGAATAAATTTTGTGTTCAGATTTAGAACACAGAAGCTGTATAAGACATATAGACTGCGTAAAAAAGCGTACGTATAGGAACGGCTGAGCTCGTTCACGCGCGTTAACACAAATCACATCAGTATTCGCACTGCTTTGGGACCAATCAGCAGTTCACAGCGGCTTTCAGGTATACATAAAGAGCGAAAATGTGCTATTTAGACTACAAAGCTCGCGTGATTGTCATCGCCGTGTTAGCAACACGTGACCAAGCGCGTTCCGCAGAACCTATAGTTCTGATACCACGAAATTCGAGAAGAACAATAAATTTCGGGACAGTACACAGACTAAGGGCATTTTCATGCTAGGAAAACTACTTCGCTTGCTTTGTTTTTAATTGTGCTGTATTTGTAACCTTCCAATCTCAAGGTGATGAAAAACTTAAGCTGGTACGCAGAGTTCAAAGTGTGCGCGTAAATTACGGTCTTCGCAATAAATTGCGTATGCTGAGTGCTCCGGAGCGCTGTGAGCGTGTTTTACGAGTGGCGCAATATTTAGCTATGGCTGGCCTGGCACAACTACAAATGTCATCACGATCAAGTTCAGCGAACTTTGCGCTATATATCGCAATTTTATGTGCCAAGGTGTATTAAGTACAGCCTTCGTAAAAACCTTCATTTAGCAAGTGCTCGTAAGTGTCGGTCTGCTGCTTTCATATAAAGGGTGTTTCGGCGAACACTTTGGAAAATTTTTAAAGGCTGCCTGTGGCAGATATCACTATTCTAGTTGATAAGCAGGTCTACTCGAAGCGGCGGACACTACTTGCATAAAGAATTGCAATGCAAAATTGTCTAATTAACAAGCATTCGCTAATTAACATGTTTAGCTAATGATCTTATGACCCATATTGCAATTTACAAATTCTAGCAGTGGACTTCGCAAGGTTTCCGCTTGCGCACTTGGAAGGAATTCTCAGGACGACACCAGTTTCGAGGAATAAATTCCCGAACTTCGCGGAGAAGTGCATTGGCGTTCTAGTTACTTGTGTGCTTCAGTGCATGAAACGTCGTTTTGTTAACAAATTAACTGGAACGCCAATGCATTTCCCCGCAAAGTTTGGGAATTTATATCTCGAAACTGGTGTTATCTTGAAAAGTCGTTTCAAATGAATCCGCCTTGCAAACTCCACAGCTAGAATTTGTAAATTGCAATGTGGGCCATAGTGTAATCAGCTAAACGCTTAATTCGTGTATTTTTATTAATTAGTCGATTTTGCATCTCAATTTTGTGTGCAGGTATTGCCCGTCGCTTCGAGTAGACCAGCTCACCAACTAGAATTGTGATATCTGCCACAGGCAACTTTTAAATATTTTTGAAAGTGTTCGCTGAAACACCCTGTATGTTTTCCAATGTCCGGAGGGGACGTTCCGTATAAACAAAGTTTATATTTTTGTAGAAATACGGGGGGCATGTTAACTGCAATGTGCTCGGAAATTTTCACGTTCGATGCTGGCATAATTATTGGGGGCGCTACAAATGTTTATCGGACCCTCTTTTATGTTTTTTTTTTCCATGCATGACGTGAAGTTCGCCTGCAAGTGTCCTCGGAGAAATTAATGAGGTAGCTAACTTATGTTTGGTGGAAGGATAAGGTCCAGGTAGTGGGCGATGTGTCGGCAAAGCTTAACGGGCGGGAGGTGGGGGGGGGGCGCTAATTGAGGTTTTTGCAGTAAATTACGCATATGCAAGTGCTCTGGAGCGTTATATGAGGTTGTCTTACGAGCGGCGCAAAAGTTATCGCGTTGCTCTCCGCAGAACTGCGTATGCCACCGAGTCACATTTAGCGAAAATTGGGGTAACACTATATGACCATTGTTGTGGCGAATGTTGCGTGGGCGTATTACTGGCCTTCGTGAACATTCCTGAACGAGTGGTTGAGAGCGTTACACATGCGGGCGACTCCCGTCCGGGCGCAAATTACCCGCACGCGAGGCGTTCGCTCGGCATTTTTGCAACCGTGGCGTCCGAGGCTATCGATCACCGTGCGGCGGCGATCGGTGACGCTAAGGGTGTTGTCGATTGCGTAGTTCAGTTCGAAACCGAAGAAAAAGAACAGAAAAATGGTTCTGTAATTTGTCTGCGTAACAAAGTGCGTAATAAAGTAGCGCATACGTAGTGCCGCATAGACGTGGGCCAACTTGCACCGGCGGCAAGTTGTGTTTCCGTCTACTTTTCATTTCCGCTTACCTTATTTCTACATTTAAGATGGACATGATATAATTTACCCTATTCTTTGCCTGACTTCGTTGTCTGCTTGTCTAATGACGTTGCAATTAAAAAAAAATATAATAAACGGTTGTTTCTAAAAAAAAAAAAAAAAACGGTGGTCCCCATCATTATGTTTGCGCACTGCGCCGGATTAATTTGACTTGCATCGGCGATATCGCGTGCAACAAATGTTCGCGGCCACGCTAGGAAACTGCGTAGCGGCTACGTTAACGTAGCAGGCCGACCTGAAAGGCACGGCTATCATGCAGAGGCATGGACGATCGCAGACGGTCATCGCAAAATTTTTTTTCGGACATCGGAACCCTACTGACACACAGAGCTAGAGGTAAGAAAAAAAAAAAAAGCGACAGGAAAACGCTTTACTCAGCACCGGCATATTTGATAAGCGCGCCACAGTCGCCTCTATGTGCGTCAACTGTCCCGCTTCAAAAAAAAAAAAAAAAAAAAAAGACCGTGGCGATGAATGAACATCGCCTGTCTCGCCATCTTGCTGCATCGCGGACGGCTTACTACAGACCGGAGAACACGGCACTTCGTACGTGCATGGGCAAATGCGGTACGCGCGAGACACGCTGAAGTTGCGTCATTCTCCCCGATATTACATCGCAGAGTGCCGCGACCTCTGAGTAGGCGTGAAGCCCCGGCCTGTTGATGACACGAAACCAAAGTGACGTCAGACCGATAACCGAAACGGTGGCTATAGCTGTCTATGATGTGACACCGCCGAGCACCTGGTCGTCTAGGCGGTTTCCGGTCGCGGCGGCCGCACACGGATGAGGTTGGCGTGTGGATACGTTCGTGGCACGTAAAAGCAGCACTGTACAGATAAACCAGCAATTCACTTTGGGCTGACATAGTGTTGTCCCAAAACTCGTTATATTTTCGTTAATTCCGCGATAGGAGGCCGATTACTATAGAAGGGAAAGGTTATAAAGCAAAATTTCCCATTCCTTGAATTTCGCGCCAGATTTTCAGCACCGGTACACCGTCAGTGTGGCGTGACGCATTTCGAAGAATTCTCTCGTATTTTCTCGGAGGCTGTAGAAAGTTCTTGAAACTTGCGACGTTTGCTCTTTGGCTCATTTAGAGTACGATGCAGTCTATATATATATATATATATATATATATATATATATATATATATATATATATATATATGTGTGTGTGTGTGTGTGTGTGTGTGTGTGTGTGTGTGTGAGAGAGAGTGAGTGAGAGAGAGAGAGAGAGAGAGAGAAATACACAGGAAAGACAGGGAAGTTAACCAGAGATTATCTCCGGTTGGCTACCCTGTACCGGGGAAAGGGATGCGATAGATGAGTGAAAAAGAATACGAAAAGAAAAAAAAAGGAACGACGACAATGCGAGCTGGTGCAGGAACTTGAAGGTGGCGTCGCCACACGTCTTTTCTGACTTATCGAGCCTTTTGTCACGGTAAGAACAGTATTTTCTTTTTGATGTTCTAGAAGGCTAATTTACTAATAGATAGTTTGTACGTGATCTCACGGACGCGGCTGCTCACAGTGCTGGTTCACCAACATGGCGCCTAGGATTACGTTGGCGCAATTTATCTATACAGCCGAGCCTGCTTTCTTTTCTCCCTCTCCCTCTCTCTTCAGTGTGTCATTAAAGAGCCCCAGCTGGTAAATAATTTATTCGCAGCCCTTCCTTCCATGGCGTCTCTCGTATAGTCCTACGTACAGGAGCAAAGCTAACAGGAATATAGAGGGAGATATCGGAAGTACGATGCTCCCGCGGCCTCCCCATTTGCTTTACGTGTAGCTTCGGGATGTTGAATGCCATCACCTATTACAGCATATGGTGGTTTAAAGACATTTTAAAATATGGACAAACACAATAGGCTAAGCACATCACAAAGGAGGCTGTCGCCTATGAAGCTCACTTTAAAACCGCGAAACAAACTGTGAAACAAACTCGTAAAAAATTGTGCAATACCGCGGGTATACTTAACAAATGTGGACATGTCATGCCTCATCATCATCATCATCATCATCATCAGCCTAGTTACGCCCACTGCAGGGCAAAGGCCTCTCCCATACTTCTCCAACTACCCCGGTCATGTACTAATTGTGGCCATGTTGTCCCTGCAAACGTCTTAATTTCATCCGCCCACCTAACTTTCTGCCGCCCCCTGCTACGCTTCCCTTCCCTTTGGAATCCAGTCCGTAACCCTTAATGACCATCGGTTATCTTCCCTCCTCATTACATGTCCTGCCCATGCCCATTTCTTTTTCTTGATTTCAACTAAGATGTCGTTTACCTGTGTTTGTTGCCTCACCCAATCTGCTCTTTTCTTATCCCTTAACGTTACACCCATCATTCTTCTTTCCATAGCTCGTTGCGTCGTCCTCAATTTCAGCTGAACCCTTTTCGTAAGCCTCCAGGTTTCTGCCCCATATGTGAGTACTGGTAACACACAGCTGTTATACACTTTCCTTTTGAGGGATAGTGGCAACCTGCTGTTCATGATTTGAGAATGCCTGCCAAACGCACCCCAGCCCATTCTTATCCTTCTGGTTATTTCAGTCTCATGATCCGGATCCGTGGTCACTACCTGCCCTAAGTAGATGTATTCCCTTACCACTTCCAGTGCTTCGCTACCTATCGTAAACTGCTGTTCTCTTCCGAGACTGTGAAACAATACTTTAGTTTTCTGCAGATTAATTTTCAGACCCACCCTTCTGCTTTGCCTCTCCAGGTCAGTGAGCATGCATTGCAATTGGTCTCCTGAGTTACTAAGCAAGGCAATATCATCAGCGAATCGCAAGTTGCTAAGGTATTCTCCATCAACTTTTATCCCCAATTCTTCCCACTCCAGGCCTCTGAATACCTCCTGTAAACATGCTGTGAATAGCATTGGAGATATCGTATCTCCCTGTCTGACGCCTTTCTTTATAGGGATTTTGTTGCTTTCTTTGTGGAGGACTACGGTGGCTGTGGAGCCGCTATAGATATCTTCCAGTATCTTTACATATGGCTCATCTACACCCTGATTCCGTAATGCCTCCATGACTGCTGAGGTTTCGACTGAATCAAACGCTTTCTCGTAATCAATGAAAGCTATATATGAGGGTTGGTTATATTCTGCACATTTCTCTATCACTTGATTGACAGTGTGAATATGGTCTATTGTTGAGTAGCCTTTACGGAATCCTGCCTGGTCCTTTGGTTGACAGAAGTCTAAGGTGTTCCTGATTCTATTTGCGATTACCTTAGTAAATACTTTGTAGGCAACGGACAGTAAGCTGATCGGTCTATAACTTTTCAAGTCTTTGGCGTCCCGTTTCTTATGGATTAGGATTATGTTAGCGTTCTTCCAAGATTCCGGTACGCTCGAGGTTATGAGGCATTGCGTATACAGGGTGGCCAGTTTCTCTAGAACAATCTGACCACCATCCTTCAACAAATCTGCTGTTACCTGATCCTCCCCAGCTGCCTTCCCCCTTTGCATAGCTCCTAAGGCTTTCTTTACTTCTTCTGGCGTTACCTGTGGGATTTCGAATTCCTCTAGGCTATTCTCTCTTGCGCTATCGTCGTGGGTGCCACTGGTACTGTATAAATCTCTATAGAACTCCTCAGCCACTTGAACTATCTCATCCATATTAGTAACGATATTGCCGGCTTTGTCTCTTAACGCACACATCTGATTCTTGCCTATTCCTAGTTTCTTCTTCACTGTTTTTAGGCTTCCTCCGTTCCTGAGAGCCTGTTCAATTCTATCCATATTATAGCTTCTGATGTCCGCTGTCTTACGCTTGTTGATTATCATGCCTCAACGTAATACTACGTTAATACTCTACGTTAATACTACAACGTAATACTCAACGTCAACGTAATACTATATAACTTGTTAGCCCATTCTTAGTTATTTTGCGCATACGAGGTGTGCGCAAAATAACTAAGAATGGGCTAACAAGTTATTTAGTATTACGTTGACGTTACGTACGTCATGCCTCAACGTAATACTAAATAACTTGTTAGCCCATTCTTAGTTATTTTGCGCACACCTCGTATAGGGCACAACAACAAAAACGACTCTAAACCGACTGTTCTAAATACAGGTACTTATAAGGTACAGATAAATACTAGGTATTAGAATAATTGCAAACGTCCCCATGTGATTTTCACATGAAACAACTCTTTTAACAATTTGAGGATGTAAATGTGACTATTATAACTTGTTTACTCTAGTCATACTGCTCAGTCACAAAAAATCATTTTTTTTTTTTACAGCGACACTTCAGAATTGAGAGAAATTATTGCTGTATGCACTACGCGTCGCCCCAATATTTGGCACATACCTATTTTTCATAGCGTCTACGCGAAACAATAATTTATTTTACTCCAGCTTTGCCGAACAATTTCGCCTACAAATCTGTAGATGTGTCACTGTTGTCAAAACAACAACAAAGAAGCTATGCGAGATTACATTCTGCAAATTATATTGTCTTTATTTATTTTCTTTGTATTCTACCAACGTTAAGCTTTGTTCCTTTGTATTTTTGCAAAGCGCTTATGTTCCCTTGTAAGCTAATTCTCTGTACATGTGTGTAAAAGCAGTTATTTGCATGAAAAGTATTTGTAAACTGCTGCTGCTGCTGCGAAAAGGGGTAGCCACCCCACCAAGCTGCTGATCTCAGTAGCTTTTCGTGGCTACTCCCTCCTTGTATATTTTGTTCAACTAGGACGAATTCGAATTCAAAAGCTGCATAAGGTTTTCATTTGATGCAGCAGCGCTTCCTCGATTGATTGACGTTCACTTTTCAGGACAGTTGTAGACCCAACGACTGCTATTCTGTTGACCACTTGCGTGCTTGTACGTTGCTGTAACCTTGCGCTGTCCTGAAGGCCCCCCGGACGTCGCCAGTTGTCCTGCAGCCAGACATTGACGACTACCGGACGAGTCGGAAATTTTGTAGAAGCGAATAACTGTGGCGAGCAAGTTCCGGTCGAACGCAGTTTCGTGTAGCCATTTTGCATGCTTGCAAACATTTCCGGAAATGGAAATTGCGACACACCCGCCCGTCTTGGTGGCCCAGTGGCTGTATCATTCTCCTACTGGGCGCTAGGTGACGGGTTCGACTCCCGGCCGCCGTGAGCGCGTTTTGATGTGGGCGAAAAAAAAAAACGCCCATGTAGCTTAAGTTCAGACGCTTATTTAAGTACTCAGATGTTCAATATAATCCGGAACCTTTTATTCCGGTGTCCTTCGTAGCCCCAGTCTTGCTTTGGGATGTCAATCAATCAATCAATCAATCAATCAATCAATCAATCAACCAATCAATCAATCAATCAATCAATCAATCAATCAATCAATCAATCAATCAATCAATCAATCAATCAATCAATCAATCAATCAATCAATCAATCAAACAAACAAACAAACAAAACTTCGGGGGCACAAATTTGGTACGTCTAATCGTGGCATCCGAACAGTGGAAAGTTTTTACGGGCGCTAGCAGTTGCTTGTCGAACAGTGACAAAACAATTAATGGAGAAGGTAGTGGTCGCACTTTTCACGAAACAAAAAAGAAAACAATGATATTGGTGATTTTTCCCCTGCATGTTCAACAGCGTGAAGCTATTGTGTTCAACTTAGGAGCGGTACGTACAGGTCAATTTCATAGCAAAAAGAAATGTCCGACACTTTATCTCACTAGTTTACATTTGTCTGAATCGCAACTGGAAGTCTCCCTTTTTTACTCTGCGTTACAAACTGTGCGATGTTTGTTTTCTATATAATATACAACTCGCTGCAGTGAAATAACATATTTGGATTGAAATGTACGCCTAAGTATTCATCCTGTCATGACCTCGAAACACGTGCTCTGCAATTGCACCAGGCGACGACATTGCACAGATAATTCGCGCAAAACACTCAAGTTCTATTCAGCAACTGTGCACGCAGTGGTCAGTTGTTTGACGCTGCTATGAACGTACAATTATCCGTAAAAACCCGTGGCACCTGGACAAGGCGATAAAGGAAATCAAGGGACGTTCTGCTTGCTTATTCGGGGAGTGTCCTCAGTGATGTTTGTCGCGGGCAATGATAAGGGAACAATGGAAGTCCGCGCTCGCTTATAAAGGTTCACCTGTGAAGCAGCTCGCATCACTCGAAAGCACAAGCGGCTTCCAGATGGCTTCAGTCGTTGCCGCTGTCATGCTGTGCTCAGCATTCCTAGCGCCAGCCTATGCCCAAGGTGCCGAGCAGCATGCTCGGCCTAACAACGGTTTCAGCGGCGTTGCGCTCTTCAAGGAACTCTGTTCGAAGACGGCCGACCAGAACGTCTTTTTTTCACCAGCGAGCATCAGCATCGCCTTGGGAATGCTCTACGCCGGAGCTGGGGGTAAGACCCTCGAGGAGTTATCTTCTGTTCTGGGACTCTCGGATGCTGAGCTCGCCGACAGGGACGTTGCGCTAACGGCATACAAGTCATTCCTAGAGACGAAACCCGCAAACGCTACATTGGACATAGCCAACACGGTCCTCATCCAGAAGGACTTCAAGATCCTGGACCAGTACAGGAGTGACGTGGTCAAGTACTTCCAAGCCGAGGCGAGATCCGTTGACTTCGTTCGGGATGGCTCGAGAGTGACGGCCGAAATCAACAAATGGGTTAAAGAAAAGACAAAGGGAAAGATCCCGAAGCTTCTGGACGCGGCTCTGCCAATGAACACCGCAGCGTTTCTCATCAACGCCGTCTACTTCAAGGGAACGTGGGTGACCAAGTTCCAAGCACGTAACACCAAGCCGCTGCCTTTCTACAACCACGGTCGAGACAAGGTGAATGTGGCCACCATGTCGGTGCGTCGGTACTTCGGCTACGCCGATGTGGACGAACTGGAGGCAAGGGCCTTGGAAGTCCCTTACGCGGGAGACAGGTTCGGCATGATCATCGTGCTCCCGAACAGCAGGACCGGGCTGTCGACGGTCGAAGCCCGCCTGACAGCCGGCCTGGTGGACAAGATCGCGAGCCATCTAACGCAGAGGGATGTCCACCTGTGGCTGCCCAAGTTCGAGCTGCATACCGACTACGACCTCGTGGCACCGCTCCGTAGGCTGGGACTGGAAAGCGCCTTCGGCGACGGTGCGGACTTTTCAGGCATCAGCGACCGGAACGACTTGGCGGTGTCCGATGTCAAGCACAAGGCCATGGTCGAAGTGAGCGAGGAAGGCACTGTGGCTGCTGCCGTCACGTCGGTCCGCGTGAGGTGGACGAAGGCGAAAAGCGTTAGACCTATGCTTCCCACTCCGTTCCGCGTTGAGCACCCTTTCGCGTTCTTCATTTGGGACAAAGTGAGCAAGCAAGCGCTTTTCATGGGGGCGGTTAGGAGTCTCAAGTGATCCGTCATCACGCTTACGTATAACAAAGTGCCTCTAACGTCCCCTACGAGTGTGCGAGCAATTCGCAAACTTGAGTTTGTGCATCTTAATTGTTCCGCGAGACTCTTCGCTTCGGCGTCGTCGCTCGAATACCATGCGTTGCTTTGGGACTCAAAATGCAATCGACCAATAAATAATCTTGTGCGGATAGAGAATTGGTTTCCCGTCTTTTAACATTAAGGGTACGTAACTTAAACACAACCGGACATAATGGAAGACCAGAGCAGGTTGACAACTGCGGCCTGAAGGGGCGCAACACACTCCTTGTTTTCTCCTCTTGTTCGTTTCATTTATTGAACTTTAAATGCATAACCAATTAGTGCGCTTCCTGCACTACTCGGGTTTCGGCCAATCCCCCTTAATTTTCATGCGCCATGGTTTGAGGTCATCATCATCGCCTGCAACGTTTGAAAAGGGAGGCTAGTTGCTGTTGCTGTCCGGAATAATTCTGGTGCATACCCACAGTGGGGAATTGGCCATAAATGAGGCGGTTAAAAAACAGGCATGAAGACGAGAACAAAAACAAGAAAAAAAGAAAGGAAATAGTTAGTTATATATAAAAAGTGTAGTGTGCAGGAGGAAGTGAAAAAAAAAAAGACTTGTTCATTTCTTAGCTATCCTCAATTAACATTTGTGTGTACAGCTTCACCACCCACGTAAGTAGGCAGGTATATCTCGCATGTGCGAGTCTATTACCTTAATTTCAGAAAAAGATGCAGCTGTTTACAACGTTAGTCAATGCCACTATCAGAAAGAAGTCAGTGAAGATATTAAGAATAATACCGTCAATCTCACGAGAGATCGTCGCAGGAAGAACACGTACGTACATGCTTATACTGTGCTTTATACGAGGTGATCACTGTCAAGTTTTACGGAATTTTTGAATATGGCGTGTTGCAGATAACATAATTGTAGTCCTTGAGCTGGGTTTTCCAGGTAGGCGGACATCAGTTGCACGAGAAATTGAAACACATATTCAAGTAATTAAAAACATTGAATAAATAGCATCCTAAATAGTTACCTTATGGCGCATATTGCAATTTATTACTTGTAGCCGCAGAGTTTGCAAGGCGTATACATTTGGAATGAAGTTCAAGAATGGCAGCAGTTTGGAGATATGCGCCACGAAACGCCATCAAAAATGCAATGTTCCATTTACTAAGCATGCTCTTGTATGCGTTGAAGCACACAGGTAACGGAAACGCCAACGTATTTCGTGCCGCACTTTGCGAAAAACTCCCTAGAAACAGGTGTTATCCTGGAGAGTCATTTCAAATGGATACTTCTTGCAAACTCACCACCTGCAATTCGTAAATGGCAATATGTGCCGTAAAGTAATTAACTAAAAGTGAATTAGTGAATTTTTGTTAGTTAGTTGAAAATGCGTTTTGATTTCGGTTGATAGGAATGACCACCACTTCGAACAACTCGAGGACGCGCAGCGCCCTCTGCAGCTACAACATGCATTTCTAACTAAGTGTCTTCAAAAAAGAACCGCGCTTTACAGTACTTAACGTTATGCATATGGCATGCCTTTTATAACGACAGTCACCGACGCACACCTAAAATTATACGCCATTTCACAACCAGGATCCGTCATTACCCCGGCATGTTTGGTGCCTTCCAAACACGCTGGTTCCGGTCAAGTAGCTGACGGTCTTCTTTTGATCTGTATCTTTTACCTAATTGTTTTTGAGTCTTTTGTTCCAATATCTGTTAACTTGCCAGAGTATTTCCTATTTGTCAGCATTGTCTCTCTCATCGCCAGGCCAGTAGGACTAGCAGCGTACCTGTGGCTTTGGTTCCGAGGGATGGTGGAGTAATTCGCATGAAGAATCGCAAAGCGATTCAAACCGAACTTCCGATGGCCTCGACCAATTTTCAACAAATCACCGAGGCTCGACAGTTTGGCCGTGGGAACATTCTTTGCTTTTCACGAGACCAGACTTGTTTTCAAGATTTACTGAAGTGCGACGTTTTTGCGACACATCCGCTGTTTCATTCCTCATTACCTTGCATGTACCAAAGGCCTTGTCCGCGGTGTCGACATAAGTCTATGTCCCGCAGATATTTTGGAAATGTTTGGAGCAGCAGGCGTGATTTCGGTGTATCGTTGCAGCCGTGTCGTTGATAATAAGCGCATGCCCACAGAAAGTCATTGCTGCATTTGCTGGAATGAACCGCCGATCGGAAATCGAGTCTCGGCCACTTATATTCCGAGTTGAGCCCCTATCACTCCGCGTCCTTCAGTGTCTAAAAGTGCTGGAGTTTTGGGCACTCCATAAAAGGTTGCAGGTCCAACACACCATGCCGGATTTGTAGAGAAGGCCATAATTCAAATGACTGTTCTTCCCGAAATGAGTCCTGCTGCCTTTGCAGGGGTCCTCACCCTGCAGATGAGCCTAACTGCCCTGCAAGGTCAAAAGAAGTGCAAAATCTCGAAGTAATTGACAGACGTAGATGCTCTCGTCGTGAGGGCATTGGAGAAATTCAGAGCAGGACGAAAGCGTATGCTGGTATAACGGCCCGTCAAACACAGTGTATGGAAAACTCAATCTCTGAGGCTGTGGCAGCGTTTGTAGAAAAGGCGTTGGAGAACGCAATGGAGCGCACTGTGACAAATCTCACCGACACCCTTGTCCAGGTGCTGTCTTCACAACTATCTCCGTGGCTTCAACTAACCAATAGAGCCAACATTGCGGATCAGGTGTCGTGTAAACCGCGGAATCCACTTATTGAAATATCGACCGCGCAGCCATTGACTAATAGCGATTCAACAAAGCCACCAACTTCTGAGAAAGTTGGCCACATCTGTGTCTCCGACATAGATGGAATGGAAAATTAACATGTAGATATGGATATCTCTTAAACGAACAAGGTCACCGACAGATAAAAAGTCTAGCTCTTCCATCAACTCCAAGGCAAAAAAGTACGTTAGAAAGATTCCGACTAAGAAAGACTTCTTAAAAGAGAGCGTTTTAGATCAAGCAGTCTCTGCTGCTCGGATTTATTCATCATAGAAACTTCAACAGTTATTCAGTGGAACTATCGGTCCATACTTTCCGCTGCAACGTATTTATTATATCTTAACTTGTACATATTCTCCAGATACTGTTATTTTACGGGAAACTTGGCTTGCTGCTGGTGAGACTTTTCGTCTAAAAAATTTCCGTTGTTTTCGATTGTATCGCTTATCCCGAAGCGGTGGTCTAGTTTTTTTTTTCTCATCAAGCATCTGGCCGTAGAGCTGCTATAGCGTACCAGAGAATGTCCCCTCACTGCGAAATCTTAGCACCGGATATAATACTGCCTGGTTGCACGCCTTTATCTATAATGAACTCGTGCTTCCCCGCTGGAGTGCAAAATACCCGTTACCTCGACACCTCTATTGCTTGCAGTCAGAAGAACATCATACTGCATCAGAACGGCAAGTTGGGCCAATTGGTTGGGATTCATGGTAAGGTTTGTAACAGCGCACCCAAGACAACCATGAACATCATACTAGTGGGCGGTTTTAATTCTCATCACGTATCGTGGGGTTTCCGAACGGACACTTGTGGCAAACGCTTGTGGGATTGGGTCTTATGAAATCATTTCTCTTGCTCAAATTCGAGAGCACATACTTTTGTTCGGGGTCAGTCGCGATCTGCCCTAGTTCTTACTTTTGCTACCTCGAGCATGTTTGTCACCTCCAGGTAGGCTGTTGATTCCAGAACTTACAGTGATCACCTTCCTATAATTGTTAAACTGCTTACCCCGTTAACAAGGTTAGGTAGTCATGGGCGCACTTTTGTTAATTACGCGAAATTAAAAAATGCGTTACGATCAGCTTTAAACGCTCAGGAGGGCATGGAGAGGGACGTTAAAACAATGAGCCCGTGTTCCATTCTAAAACAATCATAAAAAAAGCTAAATTTGTTGTGAAATCTACTAAGGGTGGATCATATTGTCTTTGGTGCAATTCTGACTGCGAGCGAGATTTGAGACGTTGAGACCAATGTCCTGTTAATTGGACTGATTATACATATATAGCTACTACATTTAAACGAACATTCTCAAAGGATAGGGAGGATTATGATTCCAAGCACTACACATATCTTTCAATGTCTAGCAATAATAAAGCCCTGCTTAAATTTCTTGTATCTCGTAATGTTATACCGGCGCCCGTGAATATCGACTCTGTCGTTATTTCAACAAAAGAGTTATTAGAATCACTTCAGTAAATTGCTCAAGGACTTGCGCGACGTTTCAAGCATAAATTGCCGATAGGACTAAAGGAACCTCCCTTGGGAGACGACTTCGTAAATGTGACAGCGATGAAGCTTGAGGGCATTATTAGTTCGTTACGGGCGACAGCCCCAGGTCCAGATGGCAGTACAACAGGAATGCTCAAAATTTTGTTTGATTATGCGCCTCAAGACCTGCTCAATAAACCTGCGTAAACTCATTCGTACCAATAAAGAAAAAGAGAAGAAATAAAAGAAACCCCTGGATAACGCGAGAGATTGTTCGCCTGAAGCGAAAAATAGGAAGACAAAGTAAAAAAAATCGTGGAAGGATATCTAACCTATCAGCACAGCTGCGAATAAAGCTTAGGCAAGCAAAAAAGAAATACTACGAGGAAACCCTTCCTAACTTCTTGGTATCTTCTCCGCAAAAGTTTTGACGTCACTTGTCGCAAACCACTCAAAGCCAATACAGCATTGTTGTTAACAATGAAATCGTGTCTGACTGTTCAAAAATTGCGTCTTACCGTAACCAGTTCTTCCAGTCTGTCTTTTCAAATGTTTCTAATTCTACTGCTCCAACTACAGTAACATCATTTTCACACGTGTCGGATATGCCAGAAGTGCGAATTAGCTATGGAGGATTACTATCGCTGCTGCTAAACATCAGAGAACATAAATCTGCAGGTCCGGATGGAATTCCAAATGACTTTTTGCGAAGATACGCTGAATGGGTTGCTAGATAGCTAGAAGTTATCTTTAATGCATCCTTGCAACAAGAACCAGTCCCAGACGACTGGCTTGTTGCAAAAGTTATCCCGATACAGAAAACCGGTGAAAAGCAGAAAAGTGAAAATTATCGACCAATTTCTTTAAACTGCGTCTGCTGCAAACTCCTCGAACATATAATATCGGAAGCAATATATAAGTACCTAGAAGATAAGAAAGCGCTACATTCGAACCAACATGGCTTCCGGCAAAAACCGTCAACGGTCACACAGCTGGTTGAAACCATCCACGACTCTTCAAAAGCGATAACGGAAAACAGGTTGATGCAATATGCCTTGATTCCTCAAAAGCTTTTGATAGGGTCCCTCATAATGAATTAATTATCAAATTGAAACAGCCTGAAATAAATGTCATAAAAAATATATAGTGGAATGGGTCAGGTCATATCTATCAGGTAGGACGCAGTACGTGAACGTAAACGGCTACCAGTCCGGTCGTTTATTTGTAACTTCAGGCGTTCCTCAAGGGTGTGTTCTTGGACCGATATTATTTCTCGCTTATGTTAACGATATTTGTTCAGATATTAATGAAAACGTAACTGTGCGACTGTTCGCCGACGACTGTTTAATTTATCGAGAAATATGTAACCACAAGGATAAAAAAATGCTCAGCGAGGCACTGGCGTCTGTTGAAGAATGGTCTGAAACATGGAAAATGCAAGTAAATAAAGAAAAAAACTTGTTTTACGTGTTACAAACAAGGTTAAGCACGTCCTAAATTTTGATTATCAACTAAGTTCCACTGTGCTAACTACCGTTAACAAATGTAAATACTTAGGCGTAACAATATCTGAAGACCTCAACTGGACTCAACGTATCACTAATATTTGCTCCACCGCTGAAAAAAAGTTATGGTTCTTACGTCGCAAATTAAAACTCGCTCCAGCCCCCGTAAAGCTAACAGCGTATTTAATAATAGTAAGGCCTACACTGGAATATGCAAGCATCATATGGGACCCCTACCAAAAAGGATTCACTCATAAAATTGAGCGAGTGCAAAGAAGGGCGGCTAGATTTATTCTTTCAAGGTACTCGCGTACTGATTCTGTGACAGAGATGTTGCAAGAACTAAATTTACACCCCCCCCCCCCTCTTGGAACGCCGTCGCATAGCGAGACTTAAATTCTTGTTTTTGCTTTCTCAAAATGTATTTAACTTTGATGCAGCGCAGTACCTAATTCCGCGACTAGTCCGGAGCCTACGAGGTGACCACCACAGCAACTTTCTTGTATGTCAATCTCGTGTGAACACATACGCATACTCTTTTTTCCCTAGAACCATAAGAGACTGGAATGATTTACCGAACGCCATATGTGATTCTCAAACTGTAGAACATTTTGAAACCGAAGTTACAAAATATTTTCTAAATGAATCCTCATGGATCTAACATTTCTCGTGCAAGTTGTAGAATCTAGTATTGTTACATGTATAATGTTGCGACGTATGTGATGTGATATGTATCATGTAAGTTGTAGTATGTAGTACGTGATGCATTTTTCGACTATACATTGCTGCTTTATATTTCACATAACGGTTGTTAAGTCAGATTTTGTATTATGTTTATGTATAATGGCACGCTGTGATTATGTATTAGCTATACAGTGCTGCTTTATGTAAGCCGTGATGCGTTTTGTGCCGTATTGGTACCCCACCCCTGTAACGGCCCAATCGGCCAACAGTACCTGCAAATAAAATAAATAAATAAATAAATAAATAAATATAATAAATTTCTCTCTAAAAATTCATGGGTTCCAAGAGAGTGGAGTTTAGCTAAAATTATTCAACTATATTGAAGAAAAAAGCAGCTGGACTTGACTTAGACAACATAAGACCAATTTCTCTTACTTCCAATGTCGTCAAATTAATATAAAGGGTTGTTCACGGCCGTATAACAAATTTTATGCAGGATGGTATCCTTCTCAGTACTTGTCAGATTGGATTTCGTCCCGGCCACTCCATATGGTGCGCCCATGTAGATTTAGAGAGCCGCATTAAACTTGCTCGCTGCAAACGAGAGTACGCAGCGTTGGTGGCGCTAGATGTAGCAAAAGCATACGACTCTAGAATACTGTATTCTATTCGAAAAGCTTCAGTCTACGAATTTCCCGAAGTATATAACCGCTTGTATCTATGAATTTATGAGGGATAGAGAGTTTCATTGTTACCAACACGGTATTTCGACGTCTAAGCACAACTAGACAACAGGTATACTACAGGCTTCCGTTCTTTCCCCTATGTTATTTAACATTTCGCTAAGTACAATTCTTTTGTCTCCGGAAGTGTATGTTTATGTCTATTCGGACGATATCGCATTCTTTACATCCGCAAATAATGTACATTCACTGCACCAGTCGCTGCAGAATTACTTAGGAATGCTGGAGACGTGGCTAGAGGGGTTATGTATGTAGTCAAATATTAGCGAAAGTGCGGCATTAATATTCCCGTTAACTGCACAAGTGCATATATCTTTACAATGCCGACAGGAAATCATTCCTCCAGTTGACGCAGTCAAGCACCTTGGTGTTGTTTACGATGGCAAACTCACCTGGCGCAGTCACATTGATCATATTAAAACAAAGGCAGAGCGTGCCGCAGCTATGCTACGCCGGCTCAGCCACCGTCACTCTGGACTACGCAACGATACCTTGCTGATTATATATAAGATGTATGTTCGGCCTGTATTAGAACTCGGCTGTGTAATATTTTCCGGTGGTCCCGCCTGCAAAATTAAACCTCTCACACTCTTAAAAAGGGAAGCTCTTCGATTATGCTTCGGGCTACCTAGCTAGATTTGTTGCCAACACAGTTTTATATAAGGAAGCTCATATATCCACCCCAGATTGCAGATTCCGCATGCTTACGGTTCAGATATTTAAAGAAAATTACTTTTTAAAAAGACGTAAGCGATATGTATTTAGCACTGAACCGTCTTGGAGTTTTTTCAAGTACCGTGGTCGAGGTATACAGTCCTCAGATATTTGTGCAAGCGCAGTTGCAAAAATTGGACGTGTCCATACGCCAAGTTTGCCATTCAAATGATGCCTTACCAGACCTCCAAATTGAGTTCGAGGACATATTTCCGAATCATGCTGAAATATTACCAAGTAGACATTTAATGAATATCTTACACGGCCACCTGCACCAGCTAACCATTGATAATGTAATAGCTACTGACGCTTCTGTGTGCAATGAAAAGGCAGGAGTGGGGATCTTCTCTGAATCTATTGGATGGTCTTGCTCCCTTCGCCTTCCCGACTTCACGCCCATATTTCAGGCAGAATTATTAGCGATTATATTAGCATTACGAAAACTCCCCCAAATGACCCATTAACTGATAGTGACCGACTCGCTATCTGTATGCACAGCACTTACTGCATCTTTAAATTCAAGAATTCAACGAACATTTCCTTCGATGGTACCTCCGTACTTACGGAAAGTATGTTTGCTTTGGGTACGGGGACATCGTGGATTGCACTTCAAAGAAATGGCTGATTCGCTCGCACGAGCATCCCTCAATGGCCCTATCATATCTGTTTTGCCGACATCAGCCTATGTCACCGCCGCTAGGCACAAATACTTTTCTATAACGCAAAACTCTGCAATATCCATGCAAACACCGTCTTCTGAATTCCACCTCTTGGCTTCCCATGGAATAATAATTGGTGTCCATCAAGGCAATTGGAAGTTTCTTTTACAAAATTGAGATGCCGTATACTGCCTCTGAATTATTACTTACACAGGTCTGGTCTCGCTATGTCCCCTCTATATTCTTTTTGCAGTGCACCTAAATCTATGAAACATTACTTTCTCTCGTACCGCCGCTTTCTAAGACAACGAAATCTCTTAGAAAGATAATTTAGTAAACTCGGGCTATCAACCTCAACCCACTAACCATTCTTTCTTTTGGGGCGACTTCACTGGAATCCAGCCACAGGGATGCTTTTCTTGCAGTTTACAATTTTATTAGCGAGACAAAAGGATTACCTTGCTGAATTTCTAAAATCATCAATTATTTTGTTACTTCATTTCTTTATGTTAGCTTATCTTATCAAAATTCTTAACAATATTTTCATTGCACTTCCAAAATACAGTTCTTTAGTCCCACGCTCCACTGTTCAAATCTAGTTTGGCTTTAATTCTAACCATACGGAAAACCGCCTGCTTCTTGGGCAAGCCCCTATAGTGGGTATGCGCCATTGTTTGGGGAACGAAACGAAATATCCGAGTACGTGGTTTCGACCGCCCCATCGAAGACCGTGAGCATGGCGAGCCAGCAGGGAGCCCCCGGGCCGTTCAGAGACGAACCCGCGCAGTTCAAGCGCGAAGACCTGCCGTCCACTTGTCTCCTTCGTGTCAAGCAGGACATTGCGGAGCTCAAGGCCGACCCGCCGCCGGGTGTGTTCATCGCCCCTAGCGAGGGCGACATAACCCGAATCGATGCGATCGTCGTGGGTCCCGCGGACACGCCCTACGAAGGCGGCTTCTTCCGCTTCCGCATAAAGTGCCCGTCCGACTATCCGATGAAGCCGCCCGACGTGCGATTCTTAACCACAGACGCCGGTCGCGTTCGGTTGCACGAGCACCTCTACAAGGACGGCCATGTCTGCCTCAGCATCATAGGCACCTGGACTGGACCGCAGTGGAGTCCGGCGCTGTCCCTGAGCAGCCTGCTCGTCTCGCTGCAGTCGATGCTCTCGGAACTGGACAGATTTGGCCGGATTACCCCGCACGAGTACGGTGGCACCTACCGGCACAATACCATCAGAATCGCAGTCTGCCATCCGGTTGAAGATTGCCTCCGAGACGATTGGACCTACCCGCCTGCCTTGCGTAACAGCGTGCTGAAGACATTCGCGGAGTCCTGCGCCAGGTTCGAAGACACGCTCAAGGCCGGGCAGCATCTGTACGGAACCCGGTATAGTCCTCCAGGGGGATGCAAGGAGTGCGGGCTCCTTCTGCTGAGGATCCAGGACCTCAAGCTAAAGGTGAAGGACGCTGCTCAAGCGGTGGCTGCGAACGCTCACGAGTAGCCGCGCTGGAGGACCGTGATGGGACCGAGATCGCGTCGCTCGTAAAGCCTGTCCGAAGAACGACTTGTAAATGCGGTTTGGCTCGCAAGCTTCAGGGTTCGCAAGAT
Source organism: Dermacentor variabilis (assembly GCF_050947875.1). Lineage (NCBI taxonomy): Eukaryota > Metazoa > Arthropoda > Arachnida > Ixodida > Ixodidae > Dermacentor > Dermacentor variabilis. The sequence goes on from NC_134577.1 coordinate 49,251,554, forward strand.
TGGCCGGATGGCGTCGCGTTTCGGCCATTGCACGAAATAAATTCTTAAATTAATTGTGAAGGGATTTCGAAGGCGTTGGTGACCAAACGTCGCCCGAAACCATTTTTTTATGATCTGCAACAGAACTCTGTGTCCGTTCGCTGGCGCTCCATAACAGTGAACATTTATGTTGCTTTGTAGGCGACTGTCTTCGCCCTTAATCTACTGCGTAAAATTCGTTGCCAATTATTTCGACTATTAGCTGTTGTAGTCTCATGTTATTGCGAGGGTATCATAATCATCATCATCATCACAACAAAATTAACACTGTTTAACATATCCGCGGTGGTAACGCTAAGTTCCATATTTAAATCTATTTTAGCGTGTCCTTGTACGTACCGGCAAAGTATACCTCCTTCGTTCTTTTCTTGTGTGTTTAGAGTGATCAGTTCATCGGACGTTTGCAAGCAGCACACGGTTATTTCTGTCTAAAAGAACAAACGCCAACTCTTTCGAGGTGCTACGGTATCTCTCTTTCTCCTTATATAAATTTAAGCGTGTGCGAATGCTCGGAATTCCGAATACGAATCGATTACTCCGTGGTATCCGGCTCGTATTCGAGAATTCACTGTTAGAAGTTCTTGAATAATCGTTTATCTCTCTCTGACACACACCTCCTTTACCACAGCTAATTTTTCCTGTTTTCCTTGGCTTCATTGTCTGTTGGCTTTATGTGGCCTTCACTATATATATATATATATATATATATATATATATATATATATATATATATATATAATATGTGTGTGTGTGTGTATAATATACGCGGCCGTGGAAAACCAACACACAATGCACCCAAGGATAGCATCGGGGAAATTAGCTGTAATGAAAATGAATGAAAACATAACTTGCCGCCGGAGGGAGCCGATCCCACAACCTCCGCATTACGGACGGCTATCAATCCGTCCACTAACTTCGGTATTTGGGTATTGAGGCGAAAGCCTTAGGTGTCTATATGTTGCGGTACGCTTTGGCGGTGACCTTGGCCAAACTGCGCCGTAGCGGAAAATGGCCGACGCTGCAAAGAGTAAAATCACGTCAACAGATGCCCGGATTTACGTCACATTTCTCGGGGAGAGGTTCCTGTAAATAAAGTAAATTAGTGGCTTCGAAAAGAACGTTCGGTAGATTTCGGTCTGGGTGGGAATCGAGGCCAGGCCGTCGGGATGCGAGATGAGCACGCTTCCCTGAAGCCACGGCTGCTCAACGGTTCTGGTGCCTAGTGCGTGCCTGGTTGCACACGTCACGTGGTCACAGAGACGCGCTCGTGCCACTGCTGGCGCGTTCGTCGTCGTCGTCGTCTTTCACCGCTGGCTCCGATGCCACTCATCATGCTAGCGTTCCCATACTGCTCCTCCCTCTGCGAAGGCGCTGACGGCACTGTCCCACTACCAGTAGGTGCGGCGATTTCGGTTAGAGTGTCTCGATGTCCTCCTCGCCTGCCGCTCCGTTCAGAGTGGAGACAACCGCGGCGTCTACGGTGCCATTGGTTAGGCGAATGACGGATACAAATGAGAGCCGGCAATGCGTCCTTACGGTATCCGCCATTCGCGTGCCTGACACCGTAGAGAAAGAGAGAGAGAGAGTGGTTGCAAAAAGGAAGAGGCGCTATTAAAACCGCGACGTAGGAGATGCCGCGGTTGTCTCCACTCTGTACGGAGCGGTGGGCGAGGAGGACATTTAGGCACTCTAATTTCGGTAAGTTATCTCGTGCGCACCGATGGACAGTCGCCACAATTCATAAACGTATCTTAATCGTGACAAGAAGGTGCCAAGTGTGCAATCAGGCTTTCGCCTTAACGTTTTACAGACGTATAACACTTGCTTAATTTGGTTTGCTAGATCCAGCCCTGGGAGTGGGAGTGAGAAGAAATGGGGTTAACCGTGGGGCCCGATTTTTATTACCATATCCTAAGAAGCCAATAAACAGTTACTCGAAGGACAACATAGGGGAAATTACTTGTGCTCACTAATTGAATTAAAGGAATGATAACTTAATGGAAATGAAAGTGGATGAAAACAACTTGCCGCAGGTGGGGAACGATCCCACGTCTTCGCCTTACTCGTGCGATGCTCTACCTATTGAGCTACCGCGGCACCGTTTTCCCATCCAGTTTCTTGGCTGTTTAGGCTTTACTAGTCGAGAGCGCCCAAGAAGACCCTGACGGACTACAACAGGAGATCCTGCAGAGACCAATAAATGTTATTGATGATGATGATGATGGTGGCGCTTGTGCTTCACGCGTCTTACGGCGTACGAGCAACAAAGTGTAAGGGACGAACGCCCATCGAAATCCACAGGGAAATGCAGCCCACGTATGGGGCAAGGTGTCTCGCTTTGATAAGTGTGAGGTGCTGGTGTTGTTTTGAGTTCTCAAAAGGCCGTGAAGACTTGCATGTCAATGAGCGTTCGGGAAGGCCGCGTGCGTCGCTGACTGACGACGACATGGCACAGGGGTATCTCAGTGTTAGTACTGCGATGGGACAAATGTCTGAACCGGTGTGGGAACTACGTGGAAAAATTGTGTGAAGTACGTAGAATAGTACGTATATATGTGATTACCTGTATGAACCTTATTTTATCTAATAAAAAAAAAGAAAGATAGGGGGCAAGGACTTTGTGGTTTTGTGGGGCTCGCCCCCGTGTATATAATTTGAGAGGTAGAAACAGGGTGAGTGTGAGAATTGGTCCGAACGATTCCGCTGCATAACGACTGCGGGTGTTGCGCAAGGGCACCGTTTCGCGGGCGAACGCACGGGGCAGGTAACTTCTGCCATTTCCAGTCGTCCAATTAGAATGGCTCGCTCATTAAGCAGCCCATATACGAATTTGTTTCGATTTATTTCTTGACCAATCTTGCCGTCCTTGTCTCCCTTTAACATGACGTGCTGTGCGACAGCGTCACGCAAACCCGACGCCTTGCGCGCATCTGGTAGCACGCAGTTTCCTTCTCTAGGCACATGCTGTCACTGTCACGTTGCTCATTACAGCGAGGTTCGACTCGCGTGTTAGATGAACCTTTTCTTGGTTTTGGTTTTTGGTTGCTTTGAAATATTGCTGCATTATCTTAAATTTCGCCTCCATGCGCGCCTTTTAGGTCGAAGGCGCCTTAGTTCCGTTTTCCAACCCGTTGGTGTCGCCGACGGGCGCGCTACGTCGTCGACGACCTGGGCCGTTGTGACGCTGGCAAAATAGTGAGGGGGCCGAAGGCGCCCCGCGAAGCGGCAAACCTATATATACGTTACGTACGTCCCTGCGACACGGACACAACCACTGACGACAGGAAACTGCCGCTTTCGCCATCACGGAGTCCGTATCGGCCCCTGCGACACCGTTTCGACGGAAGTTTAATAAGCGGTGGAGCAGAGGTGGACCTGGGCATAGACAGATTTTGAATTCCGAGATTTCTTTCTCTCGCAATTCATGCATGGGCAAAGGGTCGGGCAAATGCGAGAAAGAAGTTCTCGGTTCCCCTGCTCGCCCAGTCTCCATACCTACAGTTTCCGTAGACATAAGCGCGAGGTGTTCCTTCTAGGAAATGTGAAAAAACGAAAAAAGAGTTGTGGTCTACACAGAGCCTCCGAGACCGCGCGCGCGCGCGATCTCAGAGGCCATCGTCTACAACGTGTGTGACGAACGTGTGCGATACGACACGAGGTTTTGCGGCTACACCTGTTCAGCCATTTGTGTGTAAGCGCGGTCTCACGCAATGACGCAGAAGTGGCTTGAGCACGTCCTGTCATGAGGTTCACGTGCTACTGTCGCAAACGAAAGACGGCGACGGCGAATACACGAGCGTGCCGGATTCTATTCTTACCACTTATACAGCCATCTATTTCTTCATCATTATCATTATCAGCAGCCTATCTCATGTACGCTGCAGGACGAAGGCCTCTATCTGTCGTCTCCAATTACCCCTTTCCTGTGCCAACCTATTCCGACTAGCGCCCGCGAATTTCGCAATTTCATCGCCACACCTAGTCTTCTGCCGTCCTCGACTGCGCTTACGTTCTCTTGGCACCCCTTCTGTAACCCTAATGGTTCACAGGTTATCCAACCTACGTTTTACATGACCTGCCCAGCTCCATTTCTTTCTCTTGATGTGAATTAGAATATTGACTATCCCCGTTTGCTCTCTGATCCAAACCGCTCTCTTTCTGTCTCTTAACGTTACGCCTAACATTCTTCGTTCCATCGCTCTTAGCGCGGTCCTTAACTTGTTCTCAAGCTTCTTATCCTGTTTTACTTTAATTGTACCCCTCGCTTCTTGGCCAATTGCCCAAGGTGGGTACTACGTGCCAGGTGATGGAAACCATTATCATCAACACGAGCGGGACCCCGCATCGGCACAGGAAAATGTGTGAACAGAAAAGAATAACCGCCTGATTAACAGCAAATTCCTAATACCACCCAAACCATGGCCAATAATCCCCCCGCAGTGGGCATGCGCCATCGTAGAAGCAAATCCAATCCAGTTCAACCCAGTTGCCACGTGGCGCGAGGAGGGAACGTAGAAGCGGCGCCATTGTGAGAACAAGCCAGGAGAAGAGGGCGGCAGCGGCAGAAGAAGCAGCCTGTCGGATGATGGGTCCGGGCCACTGCGTATGCCTAGTGCTCCTTAGCCTACGGCTCAACGTCTCAAGCTGGTGCACATCTGCGGGGTGTCCAGCGGAGCACCGACCAATGCCTCTGTGGTCTTGGCCGACTTTCCTGGCCTGCGCTTATACCCAGTCCTGCCACGTCACCTGGACGCTCGTCTCCAGCTATATGGATACCTCAGCCGCAGCCCACTGCACGCCTACACCACTCCGGCCGTGGAACTCCGACACTCCACATACAGTACCATGGTGATGTGTCAACATTGATTTTTTTTATATAGTTGTGTAATTTGTGGATGTGGTTTTGACTTCATAGCAAGTGGTGTCTCTATTTTGCGTTGCGTTTATGTGTGATAGTCTTTGAGGGCTTACAACACGTGTGTTTGTGTGTGCATGTGCGACAGAGAGCGTATGCTTCGTCTTCATTTCCCAAGTCTGTTCGCACTGAACACGTTTAAGAACCCGCTATGGCGGATTGTCCGCGCCGTGACGTCTAAATATTTTACTTTTACGTACACTAATAACAGGCGGGACGTGCTGCGTCACGGATTCACGCGTCGCCCCCAAACTGCAGGCGTGAAGAAGAGCGTGCGACGAACCAAGGTCTGCGCCGACATTTTCTTGGTGTGTAGCACATTTATAGTTGGGCCTATGACTGTAAGTAGAGCCAATCCCGATCTCCCTTCATTGTTGCAGGGCTGCAGGTCACATCGGTCTCAATCGATCATCTGAGTGGTACCTCGCACTGGAACAACGCGCTACGCAGAAGTTACGGTGCCTTTACCTTTGTCATTGTTTTTTCCTACGTTTCTCTCGGTTCGCTCTGTCGCAACCATGTCAGATTTTTTTCCAATGCAGACGTTCTCGTAAGTACATAAGAGCTCGACTTGCTCCGATACTCGATTTCCAGCACGACTTTTCCTGTTCCATCGTTGAGCTCTGGCTCGGTGCGGTCTACTTCACAATCAACTGAAGAGGATGTGTCCTCGCAAATTAAATAGTATAGTGGCAGAACGGTACTCTATGTGTCATAGTTTTTCTTTCTTTAACTTGCAGATTGTGCTTTCAAGCCGCACCAAAGGACATAGCAGTACTGGCCGCACAGTTTGTGACTTGAAAACGCCATCTCGCAAGTTAAACAATATCGTGGCAGAACGGTATTTCGTCGCGAAAGCTCTTTTAACTTGAGGAGCAGTGGCTCTCGGACTAAGGTTTCTACTGGATATTCCTTCGCACGTTTGTATTATTTAGCGAGAGAGCTGCTGGCGCTCTCAAGTTAAACTAAACGGTCGCAGAACGGTGTACTACATGTATTGTACGCACGTGCACCGCTCTTATATAGCTTATCGTGCACTAGGCTCCGTCTAATTTCATGTCACCGAATCGTCGTTCCGTTTCGACAACGGACGCAGGCCTACACTTTAGACCGGGAGCCGCAGCCTGCCAGGTCCTCCATCGGCAGGA